>NC_135327.1:101098150-101407464 GCF_023851605.1 Tamandua tetradactyla
CCAACTTGGAAAACTATCTCCACTCCCAGTTCTCCTTAATAGATGAATTTCTTCTTGACCTTTGGAGTTTGCTCAGAGATAACTTCCACCAAAATGTCTCTTTCTTGCCTTCCCCAGCTGAGCTGGCTGCCAATTCTATGTTCTTTCATTGGACTCTGGGCCACTTCCTTTGAAGCACAGAGTGCAGTGTAATGTAATGGGTAGCTTACATCTCTGTCTCTAGGCTTGGCTAATGTATAAAATAATGAATGAGTGAAGACTACCTTGAGTCAAAGCAAAACAAAAGAAGGAAACCCTGAGAATCCCATAACCCGTTAATAAAAATCATCTGCTTTTCTGTTGTCTGTATTTCATTAAGCACTAAGCTATCTCTAAAAGCAAATTCACTTTAAACAAGATTTTACATTCTCTGAGTTAAATTTGCTTTAAATATACATATATTTTACTATTTAATAATGTTTATGAATTGGATATATATCTTTTAGGAGTAATTTTGGTCTACCTCATGAGTCCAAGATTTTTTATTCATGTAAGCTATGCCTTGTTGATATGGGTAAGATGAATCAAAATGAAATGAATGTATTTTGGCTGGTTAAGAGAACTTTAATATTAAGGGCAATTAGAATTCCTCAAAATACTGGAATGAGTATTTTCCAAACATTTTTAATTGCAAAATATAATAAAAATATAGGAGCATGCATAAAAAATATATGTATAGGGAATTATTTTAAGTATAAAGTGTGCACAACAAAACTGCCATCCAAGTCAAGAATGAGTATGTAGCAAGTACCCAAGAAATCTCTCCTGGGACGCTTCTCAATCACACCCTTTTACATTTTAATGTGTCTTTTGTAAACACATATTGTATTTTTAAATCCAATTTGTCAATCTTTGTTTTTTAGCATTTAGTCCATTTATACTTAATGGCAATTATTAACAAATTTGAGTTTAACTCTAACATCTCATTTTGTGTCTCTTGTTTGGCCTATTATATGTTTTTCTCCTCCCTTTTCACTTTTTCTTATTATTATTTTTCCCTCATTTTGTCCATCTATGTTTTACGGTGGGTTGTTTCTTCAGATAAATCTACAGGTAACTGATTTACTTCTAGTTATATCTAATTTGCTATCGAACCTAAATTGAAATTTTAATTTCAATTGTTATTTTTTTAATCCTATAATTTATATTTAGTTCTATTTTAAAGGGCTGTGTCACTTTTTACAGTTTCCAGACCACTGCTCAAATTGTCAGACTCGATATTTATTTCCTTAAATATAGTAAGCATTTTTATTGTGTAGCCTGCATCTGATAACGTGAATGTCTGAGATGTCAGTAGGTCTGTTTCTGTTGCCTGTTTATTGGTTATTCTATATCCTGCTTATGGCTCTCATGGCATGACCGGTTTTCTTTGAATGTATCTTGGCCATCGTAGTTTTAAAATTATTGGAATTCTTTGAAGCCTAAGATGACAACATCTTTCTTCAGAGAGGACTTTAACTGGCTCTACCAGATGCTTAATAGACATTAATGATTTGTGATCACATTAATGTGAATTCAAGGGCTGAGATTTTCTGGGTCATCCAGACAAGTTGGACTGCAACTCCCAGCTCACCCTCACCCCACAGGTGCAGCCACACGGGGTCTCAGCGTAAGGTGGGAACTTGCTCATCATAGTCCACAGTGTTGGTAGCCATGGGCATCTTCTGACACTTGGAAGTGACCAACATTGCAATTCTGTTTCACGTCGTTTCTCCTGAAACAGCAGATCTCTTCAGGGTAACAGCTTTGAGTCCTGGATTTCCTTCTTTGGGTTCTTTGTTCTTTCAGGTGTTGGTGTGATATTTTCTATATGGCTTGTTGGATCTTTGATGCTTTTAAGATTTTAAAATTTATTTTATCCAAGCTTTTGAAAGTTATAACTATATTGTATAAAAATAAAGTTATGGGCTGGCCACGGTGGCTCAGCAGACAGAGTTCTGGCCTGTCATGCCGGAGACACGGGTTCAATTCCTGGTAGTTAAAAAAAACAATAAAGCTATAGCTGAATTGCTGGAAAGTATTATTTTGACATTCTGTTTTAAAATCAGGCATATTGCATGTCCTTTGGGAGAAATGCATCTTTCTAAATTTTGTCTTTGTTCAAATCATTGGTCAATGATTAAAACAGGCTTTGTCTTTGCCACCTGGCAGGGAGACCGGATGTGGCACTCTGTCAGATCTGCGTTCCTGATAGAATTAATGGGCATAATCTTCTGCTAGCAGCAGTGTTTGGTCTAGTGGTATCAGGCTCTGTCTTAATGTTTGGGGTCTTAATTGGTTATTGGTTGGACCAATTTTACCAAGAAAAAAAAAGGTAATACTCTTCACCCAAACATACATAATTATGAGGCACATTATACCTCACTCGTTTTGTTCAGTGAGATTAAATTGCAGAAATGAGCTTAATAACAATGGAACAAACTCTGAAAAACTAGAAAAAGAGTTACACAGTTTTGCATCATTATGCTCTAGTGCTACATTTAAACTATTCTTATGCAGTTATTCTTAGATTTTACCTGGCACAGGTTTTTAATAATAAATTCCTACGAAGACTTTTTCCTTTAACACTCTGGTATTACTATGTATAATATACTTTATACATTTTTGTACCAGTAATCTGTTTAAACTAGGAATTAATATCTGGAGACTTATTTGGTCAAATGTAGATCCCCTATTAGAGTTTAGCCATAATATCTCCTTAATCCTCTTTTACCCAATAGAATATAAGATTTCGTAAATTCTTTCTATTCTTTGGATTACTAGTTGTATTAGTTTATTAAGCTGCTAGAATGCAATATACCAGAAACTTTTAAAAAGGCTTTTAAAAATGGAATTTAATAGTTACAAGTTTACAATTTTAAGGCCGTGAAAATGTCCAAATTAAGGCACTAACAAGAGGTTACCTTCATTCAAGAAAGGTTAATGCCATCCAGAACACCTCTATTGGCTGGGAAGGTCATGTGGCTGGCATCTGCTCATCCTTGTCCCTGGTTCCATTGCTTCCAGCTTTTGATGCTAGTGGTTTCCTCTCTAAGCATCTGTGGGCCTTTGTTGAGCTCCTCTGGGACATAACTCTGGGTTTTGGCTTGCTTAGAATCTCATGGGAAGGCACGTGGTGATGTCTGCTGGTCTTTGTCCATGTTTGGTCATCTGCTCTCTCTGTCAGCACTCCAAACATATCCAAACATCTGTCTCTCTGTCACTTCCGAAGCAACTGTTCTCCAAGCATCTGCATTTGCATTTCCAAAGGTCTGTGTCTGCCTCTGCATCTGAGGTTTCTCCAAAATGTGTCTCATTTTAAATGACTCCAATAAATGAATCAAGACCCACCCTGAATGAGCAGAGTACATCTCCATCTAATCAAAAGGTCACACCCACTATTGGGCATGTCATATCTCCATTGAGATAATCAAATGAAAATTCCCCTACAATTTTGAATCAGGATTAAGAGAAATGGCTGCTCCCACAAGATTGGATCAGGATTAAAATATGGCTTTTCTGGGTACATAATATTTTAAAACTGTCACACTAGTCAACATCACTGTTTTCCATTCCACCTAGGAAACTCTGCAAAGCCACAACATTGTAAAGGCTAGTTTATTTAAAATCTATAATGTTGTTTTTTAGGTCAAATTGATAACTTTAGTCACAGATTTAATTTAAATTCAAAAGAACATGATGTAGCACTAGAAATTTTTAAAATTCTTTGACATCTATTATGCAGCTTTTCATATCACCCTTCACTCAAAGCATATTTTCATTTAACTTGTAAAGTCCAGCCTTTTTTTCCTTTTTGTTGCAAAGATTTTGCCTTTAGTGAGCATATGAGCCTGCTGTCTTCTTACTCAAACTTGTAATTGCTGATGAACATGATAACCCTGGCTGGATGAGATTTTCTCAAATATAATTATTCTGCATTAAATGAGGATGTAGCTGTGACCTGCCTTTTAAAACTTAGAGTAAATATTGGACTCACAAATGTTTCCATTTGCAGTTGCGCATACCTTGCTCTTCACCCAAAACGCCTCTGTCATCGCCTGCTGCATTGCCCTGATGCTCGCATTCTCTCACAAAAGGCATGGCTGGCTCAGCGTGCACGTGTCCACATCTCCCTCCTGCTCTGTGGGGGTGAATGCCAGGGTTGCAGACCTGCACGTGAGCCTTCTCTGTAAGGCTCTGCTTACTGGTTTTGGATCTGGCTAATCTTTCGCCAATGCTCTTCTCACCTCTAATTTGTGAATCAGAACCTAAATCCCACCAACATGAAGGTAATAGAACAGCAGAGTCTCTGTCTGCAAGGAACAAATTATCATCATCAGATCTGGTGCTAACAGGGTGGGAGGAAGAAGATACTTAAAATCAACACAAGAGCATTTGCCTCCAAACATTTGCCTTGCTTGAGCCTGTTTCTCTTAGAGATTCTTGTGTTCTTTTAGTTGCTTCTCCAGCTGTCAGATAAATAACTGCATGTACCACAATGGGCTGGGAAAGTCCATCACTGGATTCCAAGCTCCCTTCCAAGCTTTTGTAGGTGGCCTGCCATGCAGCAGTGACTGCCCTTGTGACCCCCAACCCGGCCAGCACTGACCATCACCACTCAGAGGGACTGGATTATGAGCCTTGTAGGTGACCATAGAGGCCAGCTGGCCGGTGAGCACCCCAGGCTCCATGGGTCCTCTGCTCAGCTAGGAATTGGGCCTGGCTTGGATAACAGAGTTGATGAGTGAGGCAGTCGAGGCTCTGAGAAAGGCAGGGCAGTAGCCTTTAAGAACTTCATGCAGACCTGGCTTTGAATCCGGCTTCATCACTTACCAGTGTAGCCTGGGATGCGTTATTTAACTTCTCCAGAGCTTACCTTTCTCATCTGTAAAATGGGGAAAACAATGATCCCTTAATTTTGGGAAGGATTTTATGACATGACAGATTTGTAAAGCATGTCTCACTATATCTGCACATAGGAAGTAAACAAGAAATGGTTGATAATGCTATTATTGAAAGAACATATAGCTTGCACTCTCATGGGGAAGCCCCTTGAAATACATCGCAGAAGTTACTTAGCACTTTTAGGTCTGGAAAATAAGTGAATTAAAAGGTTTGTTTAACTCTAGACAGCGATAACCTTTCACTTTCCCCAAACTCTCTTTCCACATATGACTGTTGATTATCAGTGACAGTGAGTGGTTGAAAAAATTTTTTTAATAGTGGAACTAAATGGAAGAATTTGGCAACTTCTTTGTTTCAACCTGTGAAACTTAAACCATTCACATGGTGATTTATTCAAATTGCAAGCTTAAAGCTGGAGATCTTGTCCTACCCTGATATTTGTGCAATTGGTACTCTCTGCAAGAAAAGAGCAATGATGCCAAAATAAAGGAAGCTGTTAAGGAGGAATCTGTGGAAACAGACTCCTTACAAAGAGTCGAAGCCCCTTATAATCATGTTTTCTGTTAAACTACACTTATTTGGATGTACTGTGGCTAAAAGAACATCACCCAAAATAAAACAGCTCTGTGGGTAAAAGCCGGGTGTCATAGTGTACTAGGCAGCCTCTATCTTTCTGGTTAAAAGAAAGTGTCTCTGTATTCTTGGGTTATTAATTTTCAAGAGCTCCAAAACAAAGTACAAATTCTGTTGTGGCTCATTACAATTTTAAGAATGATATTTCAAATATATTCTTCAATGGTGGTATAGTAGTTAAGAGAATAAGCTTTGGAGTCAGACCACTTGGCTTTGAATCTTAGCTCCAGCATTTACTTATCAACTGTATGACCTTGAGTAGATAACTTCACCTCTTGGTGCCTCAGTTTCTTAATCTGTAAAAGATAGATATCTACCTGCCTCTTCGAGCTGTCGTGAGGATGAACTGAGGTTAATCTATGTAGACAGCTGAGAACTATGTGCCTGGCACATAGTGTGCTCAACTCGTTCTGTCTTCTGTCCTCCGCTTACTGCCTCCCTCACCTGTCAACATGTTAGCTATAATAACGGCTAAGGATATTAATGTTGTTGAGATAGTGGGGTGTAATCGAAAAGAGTGCTGAGATGGGAGAATAATTAGCTCCAAGTAACCTAGTTTCTCTGTTTCTCAGTGTATTCATCTGTTAACTGATCAAGATCCTTCAGAACTGGTCTCCAAGGTTCCTTCCAAGTCAGAAATCCTATGATTCATCTATAGTTAAACCAAAAAAGATCTTTTCCGTTTTCGCCATCATTCCTCCAGTGCACAGCCAGCAAATGCAGTCAATGCATGGTACTCAAGTCATCGGCAGAGCTTCCTTCCTCTCACCCACAGGGATGAATGCAGCAATCTGGCGCCTGGACCAGATCAATAAACTTGGTCTCCTGTCCGTGGGCCAGGTGATGACATGGGCATCTGTATTAGTTTCTTAAATGCTACCAGAATGTGATATAGCAGAAATCAAACAGCTTTTATAAGGAGAATTTAATAAGTTAACAAGTTTACAGTCTTAAGCCTATAAAAATGTCCAACTAAGGCATCCAGGGAAATATACCTTAACAAGGAAGGTCAGTGGGTCAGGAAAACCTCTGTTAGCTGGGTAGTCATGTGGTTGGCATCTGCTGGTCCCTTGCTCCTGGACTCCATTGCTTTCAACCTCTGTTCCTGTAGGGGTTCCTCACTTTGCTTCTCTGGGGCTGGCTTTCATCTCTTGGCTTCCCTTGGCTCTCTCCAGGTTCTGGGATGCTTAACATCTCATGGTGACGTCTGCTGGGCTCCAAGCATCTCCAAACATCTGTGTCTCTGTTCTCCAAGTGCTGGCAAATGTGTCAGCTCTGGGCTCTATCGGCTCTGAAGCTTCTGTCATTTCTGGCTCTCTCCAAAATGTTCCCCCTTTTAAAGGATTCCAGTAAACTAATCAGGACCCACCTGGAATGGGTGGGGTCACATCTCCAGCTAATCAAAAGGCCAAACCCACAGCTGGGTGCGCCACATCTCCGTGAAGATAACCTAATCAAAAGATCTACATACAATTTTGAATCAGGATTAAGAGCAATGGCTGCTCCCACAAGATTGGATCAGGATTAAAGCATGGCTTTTCTGGGGTACATAATATTTTCAAACTGGCACAGCAACTCATGTGATTGGTTGTGGTTTCATTCTTGGATGGAATTGGTTTCACTTCTTATAACACTCTATTTCTGTCCAGGGTTTATCAACTAGTTCCCCAGTTGGCTCTCAAACCCTGGCAACAAACAGAGGGGCACTTTCTAGAAAGGCAACAGGAGACTGTGAACATTCAAGGTAATGAAACTCAGGGAGATCTCTTGCTCTCTTTTTTTGTATGGTATATGACAGGGGTCACCTTTCATTCTTTTTCCATGTGAGTATCCCCTTATTGCAGAACCATTTGCTGAATTTTTATTTGTTTGGTTTCTCATTTGTTTGTTTGCTTGTTTGTTTGGGAAGTTCATGAGCTGGAAATGGAACCTGGGTCTCCTGCTTGGCAGGCGAGTATTCTACCACTGCCCTACACTCGCAACCCTACTCTTGCTCCTTTTTAACTCCTTTATGTCAGTGTTTCGTTTCTTCTTTCCAGAACTTGTGTCTGACCCTATATTCCAGTTTGCAAGGTGCTGGAATATGATATACAGAAATGGAATGGCTTTTTAAAAGGGAATTTACTAAGTTGCAAGTTACAGTTCTAAGGAAGTAAGTGTCCAAATTAAGGCAACAAGAAGAGGTTACCTTCACTCAAGAAAGGCTGATGGGTCAGCAACACCTATGTCATGTGGCTGACATCTGCTGGTCCCTGGCTCCTGGGCTTTGTTGCTTTCAACCTCTGTTCCTCTAGGGGTTCCTCACTTTGCTTCTCTAGGGCTGGCTTTCATCTCTTGGCTTCCGTTGGCTCTCCTCCAGGTTCTGGCTTGCTTAACATCTCATGGTGATGTCTGTTGGGCTCCAAGCATCTCCAACCATCCATGTCTCTGTTCTCTGAAACAACTACTCTCTAAGTATCTACATCTGTTCTCGCTGTTGACTCTGAGGCTTCTGTGATTTTTGACTCTCCAAAACATTTCCTCTTTTAAAGGATTTCATAAACTAATCAAGACCCACCTGGAATGGGTGGAGTCACATCTCCATCTAATTAAAGGTTAATACCCACAACTGGGCTCACCACATCTCTGTGGAGATAATCTAATCAGAACCACAGTATGGTTCATCCAACCCACAGTATGGGATTAGGATGAAAAAAAAATGACTGCCCCTACAATATTGAGTAAGTATTAAAAGATGGCTTTTCTGGGGTACATATTTTCAAACTGGCACACCATATCTTAACATTCTGCCTGCAAATGTGCCTAGAAACAGTGAGAAATTAGAGGACACTGGCTGTGCCATTGATCATGGTGTTCAAACTCTCTGGTGGGGACAGGTGGAGCTGTCACATACAGTTACACAGGTTGTGCACTGCTTAACTCCAAATGGACCCAGTCACAGTCTTCCATGCGAGTAGCACCTGCTGAGGGCTGGGTCGTGTACAACAGCACAGACTTACGTCATGGTCCTGGAGGCAGATTATGTCTTCCATTCTCATAGTCTCATAAATGACCTTCCCAAAGACGCTAAGGTACAAAGATGACTGTGCCAGGGAGCATGGGACACACTTTGGTCTCTGATGAACTGGTGAAAGACACCTATATAAGCAGTGGGTTTTCTTTTGTATGCTTTATGGCAGGGGGTCATATTTCATTCTTTTTCCTTGTTATTGCAGAACCAGTTGTTGAATTTTTTTTATTGGGAGGGAAGTACACAGGCTGGGAATTGAACCCAAGTGTCCCACATGGCAGGTGCATATTCTACCAGTGAACTACCCTTACACCCCAAGTGTTTTCTTTTGTAACCAGAAATTCCTTAGCAGTGGGATGGGAATAGAGGAAAGGGGGACCTGCCAATAGCTCTGGTACCATTCTCCAGGTTAAGAGCCGTGTCTGCCTAATGGCAATGGTGCTTACATCCTTGGTACCACAGAGCCCAGGTATCGCTTCTGACTCAAGTCTCTCTTTCTGAACTTCTCATGGTTGATTGTCTTCCCTCTGAAATTGTTTTGCTATAAAAGTCCACCAGATCTTTTTATATGAAAAAAATATGTAGTTATAGAACTAGCTAGCTAGATAATATAGTTAGATGATGGGTGAATGGATTGATAGATGGGTAGATGATAAGTAGATGGTGCTACATCCTTCCCATTAGTCAGTCATTATTTGTGCAACCATGGTGAATTCATTCACAGCCTCAGTGTCTATCTGTGAAGTGATGACAATAACAGAACTAATCTCATAAGGTTGTATTCTCAAGCTTATAGTAAAACTTAAGTCAGTAGTAGCTATTTTTCTTGTTATTGATGTTACTGTCATCTTCAAAATAAAGAAAAAAAAGACTGCTCTGGCAAAGCATGTGTTTCTGCAACCGAGAACATTACCCTCCTGACAGTTCTTGGTCTGGGATAGAGTTGACCTACCTGTCCCTTTCTCCTTCCTTCACAGGAAGGAGTATGTATTTATTTAAAATGCATGCATAAAATATATGCATATATTTAATTTGCTTGCAATCATTCTCTGTTCTATCCTCAAAGATTGAAATGTACTTATCAATTTTCATGAGTATCTTTTTCTTCAGAAAAATAACCAAAAGGAATATCCATCACTATTTCCTTGCAACATGGTTTATTACCAGGTTTCAAGCATGTAAAGTTTTGTCTTCTAGTCTCCCCTATATCCTGTCTATCCTGTCAATGCCTGCTTTCCTGACTTAACTGTGTGCCTTAGTTTGAGTTATCTCAGGAACAATCCTTGAGGTAAAGATTTGGGTGGAAAATAATCTATTTGGAAAGTGATCCCAGGAAGCCTGGTGAGGGGATAGAAAGTGAGTCAGGGAAGGGTTGAAAGCCAATGAAGGTGTGCTAATTTATGGGCTACTGCTGAGGGGAATTTGGGCTCAATCCCACTGTGGACCCTCTGAGGATGCTGTGTAGGGCACACCTCAGAACTGTCCCACCAAAAGCCAAAGAAACTGGGGTGTTTATCCAGAAACTCCTGCCACTCTTGGAGGGCTGTTCCCTGGGCACTGGCAGACTGAATGTTGCCGTGGCTGGAGGAAGGTCGCCGGGCAGAGACACAGGTGCCTGAGAGCCAGCAACAATGCAGGTAACCTTGGGGTTGACTGAAGGGACACAGGAGGGCGGCTCACATAAAGCTTATCTGCATTGTATTTTAGGTGAAATAGACTCTTGTGAAATCACTGATGGATTCATCCACAAGCACAGAACTCTGGAAGAGCCAATAGCTTTCTTTGGGCTGGATCCTGGATAAGGGCTCCAGAGGCACAGAACGCTCTTAGTTTCTATGAGAATGGAAACACGAATACCAGCTCAGGATCCGGAAGAGGCTGTCTGGTGACGGTAGCAAGGTACTTTGCCTCTTCGTGTCACCGTTTCCTTAACTCTAAGGTGAGAATAACAACAATTCTACCCACCTATCAAGGAAGTTGTGAGGATGCATTGAAATAATTCCTGTAGGTAACGTGCTTAGCACAAAACTTTCACAAGTAGTAAGAGCTCAAGGAATATTGTTGATGTCAGTTATTGTCATTATTGTATTTTAGCTTTAATTTTGGTGCTTTCAGGGTGTTCTTGCATAAGGTGGGGCATGGGGTGGACAGGCAGACATAGAGAATCACATTCTGAGTGGGGAAATGCACACCCAGTGCCAGCAGGTGCAATTTACACTGATTCCTAGAGAATAACCAATCATCTTAGGGTGGGTGGTGTGGTGTTGAAAAGCACAGGGTCAAAAAGACCTCATGTCCCTTTGTTAGCGTAAGGCTGGGTGGGGTGATGACTGGAACTCACCCCTCAGTAGCAGGGGCCTGTGGGCGGCCGTTGGTGTCCAGCAGGGAGTACTGAGTCAGGACTTATCCTGGGCACTTACTTGGAAAACACTTGTCTCCATTCTGATGGAAACTGTTAGAGAGCTCTGGCAACAGCAGGATTTGGCACATTGCCTAAAATCCACCCTGCTTTTTAAAATCTAAGATCTATACCTCTTTATACCCTCAATTTAGAAATACTTGTCAGCGCATAATTAGCCCTCACTTCTCTGAGCACTCATTTTGTAAGTACTTCCTGTCTCTGAAAGAGTTGCTTGTTAAGGGCCAGATGCAGATTTCCCAGGTGAGCTTCGTGTCAGACTCCAGGCCAGGGCCAGGTCCTTGGCAGGCTGCACTGGGGTAGTTGGGACAGCCCAGGATGATGGGGACCTGGAGGTAAGGACCACAGCAGGGCAGCAGGGGAAGCTCTGGAGGATGGTGGAGGCTGTGCTGGGGTGGCTAGGGCAGCTCCAGAGGACAGAGGAGGGCCTGGACAGTGTCCTGTAAAGGCAGACGCTGGAGGACACAGCACTTTATCTTCAGTACTTCTCAAGTCCAGAGCTATGCACAAGAGTCAGGACTGAGGCAGCTCACAGGCCTCTGCAGAGCTGGGGCCAGATCTGAGGGAAAAGTTTACTGGCCGGCTGGCTGGGAAAATGACCAGGCAGGCAGAAGCCAGGAGTGGGTCCCCACAGAGGCAGGGACCAGGAACCCCAGGGGCAGATGGGGGATCATTCTCACCGCAGTGGCTTCTGCCCTATTTGATGCTTGTACAGCAGGTCCCAAGGCTGCGATTTGTGTAATCAAATGTAGCCTGTTTATCTGGCTCAAGGCGGGACAGGGAGCCGGGGAGAGGGAGAGGGCAGGCTAATTCCTTCTGTGCTAAGCCAGGAGTGAAGAAGCCACATATGAAATGGGAACTAGGCTTGAAGCCCAACACTTTGCTCTCTGTCCCAAACATTTTTGGAGAGAAGTGCAGGTATAAATAAATACAGGAAGCAGGCAATTATATTGCTATCTAACGATGACGGTGGTGATGGTCACTTTTAAAAGACAATTGTAATGCCAGAAATCATCAGTAACAACCATGCCCAGATGGCCAGGCACCATACTACCTGTTATACAATGTGATCTCCTGGAATCCTCTAATGAGATATACTGCAAGTTTCCCCATTTTACAGATGAGGAAACTGAGCCTTGGAAAGGCTCATTTATTGAAGGCAACAATGCCCGTCAGAGCCAGAGCCAGAATTCCCACGAGGGGCGCTGTGGCCTCTATTACGTTTGCCTTCCCCTCCCCTGCTGCCCTGCCCTGTGGTCCTTTGACCACCCTGTCACCCAGCTTCTCCAGAACATCCCAGAAGCGGAGCAAGGGGCCGTGAAAGTGTGCAGTGCTTCCAGAACTACCTCACGGACCTCATCCTCTTCAGCCTGGTCCTGCTGGCATCACAGGCACAGCAATTCAACCTTCTGCTCTTCATCTTCATGCTTCTTGTAACCATGGGGCACATCCTGCACTTTTTTGTGCAAGAAATTGTAAGAATAAAAATGCCCATGGTCAGAAGACAGTGAAGAAGAGCTCCTGGGTGCCTTTAACTTGAGAGGTAGACAGCCCCTCTGCCCACTCAGAGCTCTGACAACGCTGTCCCCATCTTGCTGAGGGTTTCCAGTGCATGCCCTCCCTTGCATGTGGCTGATACATGCGCAGCTTGTGTCACTGTTACACTGGAGAGGGACTGTATCATCCAGAGCCTTTTGTCAATAGCATGAGCTGCTTAAAATGCATCTTTGCAGTAGTGTGTGCTCTACAGCGTTTGAAAGGGGTCTCTCTCATTCATGTCACATCTCATGGCATGCCCGTTAACCTGTCAGGCAGGTTCCACCCCAGCGGCTGGTTTTAGTCTTGCCAATGTGATAATAGTGTTTTCAGGTTTTCATTTTCTTCAGATTCTGAAATTAGAATATTCATTAGAAGGCAGAACGTGGGCAATGACGTTTGGCCTTAATTCCCTGGGTGTGGGTTTTTTGTTCTGCTGCGTTTGTGAATGTTCTTGGTACACTAAACATCCCTTATGGGGAGGAAGCTATTTGTGGAAGAAACAATCATGGTAACAATCTTTATGGCTTCTGGGGCAAGGCCAGAGTTCTAAAATTTCAAAAATATTATGTGGTCCCTCTGCTGACTTAGGCGAGCTTAGCTTCAGTGATGAAGCTAAGCTAAAACCTGTGTGACTAGGTCTCATTAGGAAAACTAGCAGTTTATGATGTGCAAATTAGGAATTTCTGGTCACTAATAAAAACACTAAAACTAGCTTTTTGAGATTAGAAGAAAATCCATATGTTCCTTGGTTTAAGATAATAATGAAGGGCTATGTTATAAGACATATAAGCTCACTTATAAGTGAAAACAATGGTGCTAGCAATAAAGGCCCTTTGGTCTCAAAGTACAGAGAACCAACGGGAAAACTCATTTTGGGACTAGTCTGTAGCATACCAGCAGCGCCTTGGTAGGTTGGAGTTCAGAATGACATCCTCTAAGGTTTCTCAACCTGGGGACTACTGACATTTTAGGTTGGGTGTCTCCATGTTGGGGGGCCACTCTGTGCAGGTTTATAAATTACACAATGGGCTCTATTCTGCCCATTGTGTATAATTGTATAAAGGGAGGGGTAGCAATGTCAGGGCATTTGTCCAATTGGAAAATTAATGGTGTTTGGCTTCATTCCATCAGCTATAACATTCTGCTGTTTCCAGAAGCAAACCCAGATGACATTCATCAAATTGGTGGGACTGGACTCATCCTTGAAAGACTGGTGGCTTGCTGTCCTGTTGGAAGTGCAGATGGCAACAGTGGAAGGGTTCCTGAAGACAACTGGTCCCTTGCAGAATAAACACCAGGAGACCTTCTAGTCATGGTTGCATAATCCCAGACTGTGCTAAACCTCAATTTAATCACAAAATATTGGCATCAAAATTGAATATGAAAATTTCGGAAAGCCAAGCTTTATAATTACCAACAACAAAATCCTCTCAAATACATGCCTGGCTGTTTACCTCATCTGTTCAATCTGAGCATGGCTTTACTGAAAAGTTGTTTTACTTTGCTTTGGCCAATCAGGAGAAAAGACTGTCCAGGCAGAGGAAACCTGGCTAATTGACCTTACATCTCTAGAGATAGCCAGATGTTTAGATATCCCGATACCTTTTCTGCATCCTACGGGGTATCAAGAGAAAAAAGCATCTTCTCACTTGGGTTCCAAGGGACCTTAGAATGTAACCCCCTGCCCCTTTCTACTTTAAAGCTATATTCAATTGACTGGCTGGCTCTTCTCTCATGCTTCTATTCCTCAAACCAAATTGGCTGGAGCCTAAAGGTGAGGACTAATGGCTTGGCTTGGATTTATTTCCATGCTCTTCTTTTATCCCTTCTTCTAATTAATACATTGTCTGATGTTTACAAACCACTCCAAGTCATTTTGGGAATATGGTGATGAAATGTAAATAAAATCTCTTCAGTTAGCCCTAGCAATTGGGTGTTCCAGACAGATATCCTCCTAGATAACAGAAGAAACTTATATCACCTGTAACAGAAGTCAACTGAGAAGTCTAACCAGCTTCCCCAATATATTTAAAGATGTCACTGTGTAAGCTCTATAAAGGCAGGAATGATCTGTATCTCAGGTAATTATAGTAATTAGCAAATTCTTGAGGCTTTAAGAACCTTAAAAAGTATTTATCTTAGAATATTCACTTGAATTATATTTACCTCTAAAACAAAAATATCTAGGACAGGCCCATTCTTGAAAATCAAACTATACAACCCAAAACTCCCTAAACTGATATAGCTGTGTCGATATCAGCGTCAATTACTGTGCTATCGGGCAAGCCGCAATTTTATTGGGGGAGAGGGGTGACTGGGATTCCAAGTAAGATTTCATATTTTCAATTAAATAAAAACCAGTAGCCTGGAGTTAAAATCCTTTGTGAAGTTTCTTCAGCCCCACACTTGCTACTCTTCAGGGAGTCTGAGCACAAGAGTGGTTTGGCTGCCCTGTTGGCATCTTTCCATTCCTGCTTCAGCAACAAGGCCAAGTTTTGTAGAACCCCGGTTCTGGCTGCAATTACTTAGGATAAGTAATTTATCTTTGGTGGCACTAGGCTAAAAATTCTTTAATCAAAGGCAAGATGGCACTTCTCACCTCATGTCTTGGTCATGGGGCAGAGCTCCAAGGGTGCTGTCATGTGGTTACTCCCATTAGCTATGGGAAATGAGCCTCACAAATGACACTCTAACTAGTGTTCCTTTCTGAAGTACCCCTAAGGGAAAAGAGGATAAGGGGTACAACTCATTCAGACAGGTCCTCCCACCAGCCTTAAGCTTTGAGATCAACCTGTGCTCAACTATGCAGCACCTAGAACCTCAATCCATGCCCCCCTATTTCCTGATTACCCAGAGTTGGCCATGGGCATTCTAAGCTTTCTCGGCATAGGAAATGTCTAATGTGGAGAGCAATGCAACAAAGAACAAAGTAGTCTTAACAGAGAGGGCAGGGCACAGTTTAACTTTTCTATCACCTTGTGTCCACAGTGGAGTTGTATCAAGATAAAAAGGGTAAAGTGCCATAACCACAGATACAACTAACTGAAAACACAGCTATGTCAAGTAACAGATGAATACTGTTATTGCCTGAAATAGCTAGTAAAGGCAATTTTATACAACTTAATTAGGAACCACTACAACAGCATCTCTGAGATACTGGAGAAGGTAAACTTTCTAAAGTCATGTTTATTGACATAATTTTTACACAATAAAATTTACCCCTTTGAGTGTTGATAAAATCCCTGGGAAACCACTGATCATACAAAACCCACAAACAAGTCTAAATTCTGAAAAAAAAATCAGATACTTTTATTTATTAGTGTTCTTTAATGTATCAACAAAGCAATGGTAGTTTCACATTTTATTACAGTTGTGCAGGTAACTTGCTAAATGTAGATATAGGCCTCATTGACAACATTTAAGAGAGCAGCATAAAAGCAGAAAAGCTTTAGAATAACCAAAAGAATGGGATTATAAACAAATCTAACCTACTTAAAAGAGCTATTAGTCACAATCTTGTTGAGTATGTGGACCGAGATTATAGGTTTTTATCAATACTGTCGAGTTTCAGAATAAGACTGGTTGATATAATGGAATCCTACTGTGACAACTACAGGACAGTTATAACATTCTCAGATATAGATTACAGATATTTGGCACCTTCTCAAAATTTACCACCAAGAGGGACAAAGAAAAACTATTCTGTATGTATCAATCACCTCACATTCAAATACTTGAACAGCTTCCCTTGATCCTTCCAAGCAGCAGCTCTGTAAAAGAATTCAGTGGTAATTAAAGCCAGCAATTATTAAACAAGATGTTCTTAGAAAAAGCTGTGCAGGCATAAACAATCCCACAATGTGCAAGGTCAATGTCTCTTGGTTAAAGAATGACCCCCCAAGAAAAACATTTTCAAAGATTAAATACCCTTTTTCTTGGTTCACTGAAGCACCATCTATTTACTAGAACCTTCTCATAAGACAATTTTTCAGAGGACAGTGACCTAACTTTTAACTTTGTTAAAATTACTGTACATTAAGTTGGCCTCAGGTAAATCCTTTAACCCATCAGAGGAGAAACATGTTCAATCAGATTAGAGTTCTCATCCTTGGCCAAGAATTCCATTAAATAATCAGGTGAAAATTTTTTCCATTTGGTTCATACCTTAAAGTTCCTCAGCAACTTGCTACAACCTGGTAGAAAAAAAAAACAATATTAAGAATATTGACATCACTTATAATGTTTCCTTTCTTTTTTAAAGAGTGGCTTCTAGTGTGGTTTATACTATAAACCTTTTGACAAAAAAAAAACTTTGGCTAGATTTCCCAAGCAAGGCTACATTCTCCAAAATTTCCTGATATTTGAGTACCTTCTGCAATTTCCAGCCAGTAGTAAAACATAGTGAATTACACGAAATTTCTATACATTGGGAGTCAACTGCAACAGAACAGCAGTTACCATCTTTCTAATCTCCTCTTTGTTACATTAACATGGAATAGTAACAATTTTAGAAAATAAACATGACTGTATTCCTAGCTAGCAAGACTATTACAAAATCTCATTACCTAGGTAAAACTGAAACAAACCTTTAGCAGATTTTAAAATGGAAGCTAAAAACTTGTTTGCCCTGAAGCTGAGGCCAGGGAGTTGGTAAGTTTCCAGTCCACAGCAGCTCCCTGGGAGTTTACAGTGTTTAAACAGACGCTGACCTGAGGGGCTTCCCTCCAATGCTCCCTGGCTCTCAGCCCTCCTCTACCAAATAGAATTGTTACAGAAGCTTTGGGCCAGCACCCAATGCCCTCCAATCACATCTCCTTGGGTTATGGCCCTATTCACCAATGACTGAATTAACTTAGGACAGGGAAAACTGTCCTGTGTGCTTAGGGCCCAAAAATGTGGCTGGGAAGAAAGGTGCCTAAAACAGACTGAAAACACTACTCATTGCCCCCCCCCCCCTTAAATGCATGGTGAAAATGATGTTCCCCAAAGGAAAATGATGTTAAAGACATTTTCTCAAATTTATATAATTTTAAAAAGGGCGGGCCACGGTGGCTCAGCAGGCAGAGTTCTCACCTGCCATGCCCAAGACCCGGGCTCCATTCCCGGTGCCTGCCCATGTTAAAAAAAACAAAACAAAAAAAAAAACTTAAATAAAATGTGAAAAAACTTATTTCCCACACTTCACTTAATGTAAAAGGGCAGTAATGTCTTTCACTTACTGAGGAAAAACTCTAAGCCACCCTGTCCAGGGCCTCACATTGCAAGGTAAGCCTTCTAAGGGGCACTTATGACAGCCAACGTTTCTTCGCTCAAACCTAAATGTCGATCTCACCAAGTTTTACCAAATTCGGAGTTCCCCTTTGTACAGCAATTCGCACCCGGTAAGGGACACTTGGATCGCTGGTGCTCACGAGCCACACACAGCAAACTAACTTTTCTAGGGGAGTTATCTTGGTGGACGGAAGGTAAACGTCCCCAGTCATCGATCCCGATTGTTCTCCCGGACGGAAAACAATCTATCCAGAGACTGGCCTCACGCCGTGAAAAGTGTTGGAAGAGTCGGCCCCAAGACCGCGCGTGAAAAGGTGAACCTGAAGGAGAAAAGGCGCAGGGCGCTCTCCTCCACTCACGGCAGTCATCCGCTCCGGAAAGGCTCCAGACCTTTTACTGCACCCAACTGCGCTGCACCGTGGGGCCCGAGAGGCATCGGCGGCGCGGAGGGGCTGGGCGGCCGGAACTGCCCACGCCGGAATTCACACTGCTCGGCCAGAAGCCTCACTCGCCGCTCACTGCCCAACAGGCCCGGGCCGGGAATCGGCACCTGAGCCGTCCCCAGCGCGCCAGGAGCCCGAGTCCCAGCCGGACCCAGGGCCGAGCCTCACCCGATCCCACCCGCTCCCACCCGCTCTGCGCCTCAGCCTTGGCCACGCGTTGATTCTCCAGGAACTTGAAGCTGGTTGAGGACCGGACGCCCTGCGTGTCGTGGCCCTTGACGGAAGAGACCCTCAGAAAAGGGAAGGGCTTCAGGCACCGCGAGGACGTCCCGCCCCCGGCCGCCCCGGCCGGGGGTCCCAGCGCGGGGCACGAGGAGACCCAAGGCCACGTGGCCCACCCGGCGTCGAGCCAGGAGAACCCACTCACCGAGCCGCGCGCCGCCGCCGAAAGGGGAGGTCGTCAGAGATGGCAAGTTTAAGACCGGCCGGCGCAGCCAACCAAAAGGGGCCCACGCGCCCCTCCCGGCCGAGCGCCCGCCCCGCGACCACGCCCGGGGCCCACGGGCGCCTCCTGCCGGACACCCGGACCGCGGGCGGCGGAGGCGGAGCCCAAAGCCCCCACCCGGCCGGCGGGTGCTGAGCCTGTGCTTCCAGCGAACACCTCGCTGCTTGTGATGTCCGTTTATCTCGTGGAAGGTTAGATGAAACTCCTGGCGCTGAAATAATGTGCGGCAGGTCCTCAGCGTTAGCCGCCCGCACCCCAGCTCTCCCCGCCCCTTTCCGCCCCACGCCCCCACTCCCGTTCAGGTTTCTTAAAGTCTCTAGCCACACCCCTTTGTGCTTATTTTAAGACAAGTCTAAAAATGTAACAGAAGATCTTCTCCTGTTAAGGACATTAGCTGAGGGGGCCAAGGGTAGGGTGTGTGTGAGTGTGTGTGTGTGTGTGTGTGTGTGTGTGTGTGTGTGTGTGTGTGTGTTAAAGGAAAACTTCTGAGGGGAGAGTGGGGTAACGGGAGGACTTCCGTTGCCTGAAAGTCCCTCCATGGACTGCCTACTTAGAATAATGACCACAGTCTCTAAATGCTCTGCCTTGTCCCCAAAGCACCTTTGTGTCACTGGGTTGGGGGGCGGGGCGGTTGTTAACTGTATAAAATAATTAAACTGTTCCGTTGACCGATGCCATACTGTATGAAGCGCTGTGTTCACAGCAAGGCGAGTAGGGAGCCAGCTCCCAGCCTTCTGGGAATTAGGATTTGCATCCCCTATAAACTGGGTCAGAGCAGGAAACTTGTTTCCTGTGTTCACTGCCTAGCATATTTGCTGGCATTTAGCAGGCTCTAGGTAGATGTTTGCTGCACTAATGACTGAGCCATGCACTGTAGCAGGCAGCGGGGATGTAAATGCTAAGCATAGTGGTCAAATCCCCTGTAATCAGGGACCTTTCCATTAGACATTTATAAACTTGAAAGGCATGAATCTGCATGTTCAAGGCTTCATAGCAAAATCACCTAAGGCTTGTTTTCTATTCCAAGGCATGACTCTCTGGAAGGAAAGGGGAGTGGGGGTTAGGAGTGGGAGGGGTGAGGCCAACTTCTGCAGTCCTAGAGACTCCTCTTCTCATGACTTCCCTGGGTGTGGCCTGCAACGTCCACAGAAGCACTGCTGAACAGGTTCCACCATTTCCCAGCCCTGCTCTTACTGTGGTTCTGCATTTAGACTTGCTGTCCCTGGAATTTTGAGATTTGGGGCTTCCTAGAAACTAGAGCATTTGAGTCATTTTGATTGTAGAAACATTCAGTGCAGCAAATATTTTTGAGTGCCTACTTTGTGCCTGGTATTGTGTTAGGTGTTGGGGTGTGTGAAGTTGAAGGAGAAACTGCCTAGCTTCAAGGAATACTGAGTGAGGTTCACCTGCACCTAGAAGTCCATTCAGGGTGCAGAGAGCACAGCACAAAGCCGCTGAACCCAGCTTGCTAAGGGATTGGGCCGTCTTCCTGAAGGAGGCGAAGCCTGGGCTGAGTGTAGCTGATAGCATGTCAGATACAGAAAAGGGTGAAACAAAGAGGCCAAGAGAGTTGAGGTAGAATCACAGGCTGGAACAGTGGAAGGAACTGTTTAGATCACTCAGTATTTTCTCTGATGCCACGGAGCTACCTTGGGGTGTTCTCCTAAAGCAGAGTTGTCGTGATGGTAGAAGATAAACTCCACAGGACTGTGTGTCCTTCTGTACTGGATCTCCAGCATTCAGTATGGTGCCTGAAATATTTCTGATGATGGAGAAGGGTAAAGGGAAATGACTCCAGAAGAGATTCACCATTTAACCCTATGAGCTGTTTAACCCGTACACTCTTCAGGGCTCCTACTGGAAGTGGTGGGGTCTTACTCCAGACTGTAGCTTTCCAGGCGCACGTTGAGTGTGAATTTATCCCTGTGTTCCCATTTCTTGGCCTATGGCTTGTCACATTGTAAGAGCTTGAGAAAGCCTGCTGTGTTTCCTTTCTTGGTGTGTATTTGGCCCAACTTTCATACATGTGGTAAACAATTTATAGAGCAGGAATCCCAGGGCATTGCAAGTCATTTGGTTCTTGACTGGCTTTGTTGCTGCTAGAGGGAGCCTTTTTTCCCAGCCCACATTTCTTTGGGGAGGAACTAACTTCTCTGCCAGAGTAATGCCCCTGGCCTCTTGCCCGCTCTTTACTCATTCCTTACTAGAGCTGGAATGGATTTTAATAAAATCCTATGCTAACATGGATGTTGAGAGCATGCAAGTTGGAGTAAGACCTCTGCCCAGCCCCGTTCTCAATGGGAACAGGCCAAGATTCTTATCTTCTGTCATGGGAGTGGGGGATAAGAAGGGACCACCTTGAAGTTACTGAAAATGTCCTCAGTTCAGTGTACCTTCAATTGGGTACATTATAAGTGTGACAGTCTTTACTTTGTGCCTTTTCAATAATCCGAGTGGAATGAAAAAGAATGTTTCTCATTAACTGTGCAATGACATGATACTGCATTTCCCCAACTGAAATTTTTGTCCCCTATGTATGTTCTTTTAAGTGACATCTACTGGTCCACCTTTCTTAAAGAAGAGTTGAATCTATAAGAAGGCTGTAAGCTCTGAAGAGTCACACTTCTTTCTTTTCTTGCTGTCTAGGATTAGTATAAGACAATGGTAACTCAAGGTCTAGACTGGAATAGGAAGTAGAATGAGCTCAGCTCTGAAAAATACTGTCTTATCAGACATAAAGCCAGCACTTGGATTTCCATTCCGTGTCTTATTTCTGAGTTGGTTCCAAGTGTGAGAGGGAAAGAGAGTTATTACTCTCTCCAAACCCCACAGTTGCCTGATCCTTATTTCAGAAGGACCTAAGACTCACATGCTTCTAAGTGGATTGACATCAAACCCAGATTTAGGACATGTGTTTTTGTGAATTAATTGACCCTTTTGTTTACTTTTGTTTCTGTGCTTAGTGCAGATTTTAGTTTGTAATTGTAGTATGTAGTCAAAAGACAAAGCAATTGCAGGCTTTATTTATGATTTAAATGATCATCCAATTGGGTAACATTTTAATTGGGGTCATTGGGCTGTTTGCCATTTGCAGATCTCTGACCAGCAGCCTGCTTTTTCCAAGCAGCTATAGGTTTATTTTCAAGCCGAGCAAGAATGGCTGCCCTCACTGAGGCATATTGGTTTCATTTGCTTAACTAAACCCCAGTATGGCTGATTTCAGCAAGTGGATGGTGTATGATTAAGTATCCTGGAAGCCCTGGGATGTGGGGGCTCTTATTTCCAATCCCCACAGGATACAAAGCAAGTCTATTACAAAATCCTCACTCAGGTTTGTTATTCACAAACCTGAACATAATTATTCACAATACTTCTAGGAAATGTATGAATTAAGGTATAAAATAGAATTATATTTAGTTGCACATTCAATATCTCAAATATATCACTTTTATTAATAAGAATAATAGATTTGCTGAAACACCGCCCACTTTAAAACAAATACTAAAAACACTTTAACTCTACATTCTGCAACAAAAACCTCATTTCTTTACTTTGGTTTATAGCAAAACTTCTCAGAAGGAACATCTATGTTTGTCTCCAGTTCCTCGCCTCCATTCTCTTCTGAAGATGATAGTTGTGGGCAGCCTCTGAGATGTCCCTCAGTGACCCCCACCTCCTGCTCTTCATGCCCTTGTATAGTCCCCTCCCGCTGAGTGTGGGCCACACCTGGTGGATTTCCTCCAAAAAATAGAACGCAGTGAAAGTGATGGGATGACGTTTCTGAGATTAGGCTATGAAAGACTGTAGTTTCCATCTTGGACTGCCCTTTCTTGCTGTCTCTCGCAGATCCCTCACTCTGGGGAAAGCCAACCATGTGAAGAGGTCCACTGAACAGAGAACCAATGCCTTGGGCCATTAGCCCACAAGATCTGAGTCCTGCCAGTGGTCACACTAGCAAGCTTGTAAGCGGATCCTCCCCGAGTTCAGCTTTGAGATGACTCCAGCTCCAGCTGATACTTTGCAGCCTTGTGAGAAACCCTAAGCCACAGACACTCAGCCAGGCTTGCCCAGATAGTATTTATTGTTGCAAGCTGCTAAGTTTGGGGGTATTCTGTAATGGCAGTTGATAACTGGTATACAGTCCAGACAGATTTTTGTTTCCATGATACCCTGAAAACAGCTCCTCTCAAGGTCAGCAGTAATCCCAATCTTTCCTTTACTTGACCTGTGAGTTGCAGGTGACATGTGTTCACTGTCTCATTCTTGAAACACTTTTTCATGGCTTCCAGGTCCCCACATTTCCCTGGTTTTTCTCCTAACTCGTGACAGCTTCTTCTCAGGCTCTAAGACGGGCTCCTCTTCATCTTACTCACCTCTGCACTGCGCAGCCCCTCAGGGCTCAGGGCTCAGATCTCGCTCTCCTTGATCTTCTCTTAAATTTAAAATTCTGTCTCTAGCGGAGTGCATTCCCCGACCTGCAGACTCATATATCCCGCTGACCACACCATTTTTACTCTTGGGCTTCTGAAAGACCCTTCATTTTTCATCCCTCAAAACTCTTCTTCCCACCTTTACTCCCGTTTCAGTCAATAACAACTTCGTCTTTCACATGCCTCAGGCAAAACCCCCGGAGGCATCCCTGCCGCTTCTCTTTCTCTTACTCCTTCCATCCTCCTATCCATGAGCAGGGACTCACCTCCCTAGTCCCTGGTTATTTTAACAAACTCCTAATTGGTGCTTTGCTTTCAGCTTTGCCACCTACACTCCATTATCCACACAGCAGAGCCAGAGGGAGGTTTTTTTGTTTTTTTGTTTTTAAACAAAAACATAAAGTCTTGTTATTCCTCTGCTCATAACTCACGGGAGGTTTCCCGTTTCTCTGAGTGTAAAGCCAAAGTCCTTTCAATGGCCTACAAGCCCTCGCAGGACTCAGTCTCCATTTCCAATCTGTCCTCCCCCTCATACTCTAACCCCTTGCTCATTTGCTTCAGATACAATAGCTCCTTGTTGCCCCTTAAACAAACCAAACGTACTCCACCTCAGGCCTTTGCACTTGCTGTTCCTCCACCTGAAATTCTCTTTCCTGGGTTTCATTTCAACTTTCACTGTCTCTTCTTTCCAGGCTTTGCTCATAAGCCACCTCATAGGTGAGGCTGAACTCAACGACCCTGTATAGAGTGCCAACTCTCCTCATCCTGTCCAATGCATTTATTTTCCTTGCTCTGCTTTATTTTTTTCCATAGCACTTTCACCTCCCATCATATTGGAGATTTTCTTGTTTGTTTACTGTTCCTTTCCCCTCGTAGAATGTCAGTACCGTGAGTACAGAAGCTTGTACCCACCGCACCCAGCACTGTGCTTGGCACATCTTAGAGCCTCACTCATTTGTTGTTAAATGCTCATGATTGAACTGGAGCAAAATTCCACCATGCTAACAGTGCTCCACAGCCTTAGACAGCTTACATGTGTTCAAAAGGAAGAAAAGACTATTAAAAAAAAGTGAGGTCTTTTTGCTCTCAACTTACTTAGAACCTGACTATAGGGGCTTAAACAGATAGGGATTTTGTTTTCCTCACATAACAATTAAAAGCTAAATGCAAAGGTTCCACATTGGCAACAGGAATCCAGGGTATTTCTTTCTGTTCAAAATCCTTAAAATGGAGTGTTAGCCCTTCTGATTGATTCTTCATAGTCACAAGTTGGTTGCTCCACATCTGTCATCTCATTTGCATTCCAGGCAAGAAGACTGGGAAGGGAAAGGGCACAGGTAGAGGCAACTGAGGTAGTAGCCCTTTTCAAAAGTGCTTTCCTATAAGCCCCATTCAGTGATAATGTGTTATATATCCTCTAATAGCTGCAAGAGATACTGGGAATTGTGATTTTTTTGGTTTTATTTTATTATATTACCATCATGAACAAAAATGCTTTTGTAGTAAAGAAATGAGGTGGTCATGGAAATAGGCTAGGCATTCAGCGGTGGCTATGCGCCTCTTCCTTTTGCACAAGAAAAACAATTTTTCCACTTTCTAGTTCCTAAAAGAATGTAACCCCAACACCATGTTACATGTTTCTTCTTTAATCCAGATGGAGTCCCAGGTAGTGAGAACAGCATGTATAGACTTTCTGCAGGGACATGGAGGAGCTTCTCAGTGACTGGATCTCAGAGTAGGTGTATGGGATGGAGAATAACTGCAGACCGAGCATTGTTTGGTGGTTTAGTATGTAATTCTCCAGATCACTGTTGCCAAGTTTAAATTTCAAGAGGGTAGAGATTGTGACTGCATAATTTCTGTGTAACTACAAGCAGGCAGTTGCTAATAACTGTGCTTGGACATATGGCGATGGGTGATGCCAAGTCTCCTGATAACATTGTCCTTTCCGATTAACGCATATTTATGACCCACATTTGGAAGCTGGGAAATAGCTGCCAGGCCCGACCAAATTTGGGCTGAGTAATTGTATGCAGCATGCCACAAATGACCTTCCCTAAATTGTGGTTTTAATTTTAGAAAAATTATAATGAAAAAAAAAAAGAATAATCCTTTTTCTCTCTCCAGAGAAGTATACAATGTGTATCTAGTTTCTAAGTTGACTGATTAAACGTCTGTGTGAGTGTAACTGCCCTCCCTTGAAGAAAAATAACAGGACCCTTTTAGCTTCTTCTTGCTACCATTCAGTGTTATTTCTCCTCTCCTTGCCAAATGTTACCTTAAAGTTGGGGCAGCAGCATCACAGTTGTCCTCTGCTACGCTGGCTGCATCGAGAGCAGTTATTTTATGTTTCCCAATTGCTGATCTGCTAGATAGAACAGAGGTGCCTGGGTGGAGGCAGAGGGGGGACCCTTACATTTTAGTCCACTCAAGTAGATTTATTTAGATTCAGTAATTTATACAGGTGGTTGAGGTGATGTTCTGTTTACTTTTGTAAATGACCCTATGTTTTCCTTTTCCACTAGGGATGGCATCTGAGCGAATCTCGGGAGGGGAGAAGGTACTTAATGTAATGCAAGGAAACAGGGCTGACGTGTATCCTCTGGATCTGCACTGGATTCTGCTACAGTGTGAGCAGCCCTTGGGATTTGACCTTCTCAGCCCTGGGTCTTCGCTGCAAACTTCCCTTCAGTTTACTGCTGAAACCTGGCATTTGGAGACTCATGACCACACTTGCTCCTGGCTTTGGCAGGTGTTGGGAATATGCCCTGGACAACTCCAGTGTCTCCTGCCCTCCTACCCTATCTAAAAATAAGCCCCGCCCTCCACTTATTTCTACATCTTTACCCTGCTTTCATTGCAGCATTTATCTATTTGTCCATCTGTCTCAACTGGTTTCTTCTAGTAAATTTCCTAATTCTCTCTCCATCTTTCTTCTTCTGACCTTCCTGTCTCTGCCTTGGTATGGATTGCCTCTTTAATTCTAGCCTTGGGATCTGCAGTCACCCAGAAGGCAAAGAAGTGGTCCCCTAATGTAATGGAAGAGGGTTTGATCACTGTCCAGTCCTATCCAAAAAAAAGTGTTAGGGTTCCATCCCTTTGGGCATCAAAGGCTCCCAGTATTTGTTCAGGGGGTATTCTGTGTCACCAGAGATGGTGTTTGGGTTTGCTTAGGACAGTCTGGAAGGGCTAAGCAATGTCTTGGGGCATGAGTGGGCTTCCTGCTTCTGGAAGAACTATGGGCATCTTGCAGGTGTCTGTTGACAGAAGACCTCACCCCAGAGCCTTAAAGTGACTCTTCTACCCGCCTGCTCCCTCGAAGGCATAAGCTGGTCTGCAGATGTTAGCTTGGCATTCAGGTCAGCCAGGCCAGAGATGGGGAGAGAATTTCTTCTCCTTGACAGACCCTTATATTGCTAATTAATTGGCTCTTTTTATATGGTAATGAAAGACTCTCTCAGAGAATGATATATCAATGTTTCTGCAATCGTTTCTGTATTTTTCTTTTCTGAGGAATTATGCGTGCATGCTACTATATAATTTTTCTATAAAATACCCATGGTTACCCAAAAGTTGTTAACATACTGGATTCTTTAGCCCTCTACTAGTGAGGTGGCTGTTGTTCCAAAAATCTGAATGGTAGAGAATCCCTGCTTTTAATCCAATCCCAGTCTTTGGTGGGGCAAGAAGAATGATTCTTGTATGCTGAAGCTCTGTGGGTGTGATCTAGCCACTGCCTCCTAGGGTCAACCAACCCCCTCTTTTAACATCAAGGAAATTGTGGTGACACCCAGTTTTTACTTTTCTTTATACATTTGAGTCCTGCCAGTATAACTTTTACCTTCCAATAGAAATGTTACAATGAAGCCTGCATGCAAATTCCTTGGAAGAGAAAAAATGTATAAGGGATGTTGCAGAACCTTTTATATTTTTCGTCTTATCCCTTATCATTTTTGTTAGAAATAGGAAATAGGGCCATGGACGCTAGTGGCGATGTATCCTGTGATATGTGTTGCATGTGTTTGGAAGAAAAGTAAAATCAGGGAAATGGAATGGAGCGTGATAGGCAAAGAGTTCCTGTTTTAGAGAGGGTGGCAAGGGAGGCCTCTCTGAGGGGCTAATATATCTGAAGAGAAATGAGGGACTGAGCCGTGGGAATATCTGCTGGAAGAGCATTCCAGGCAGAGGGGACATACATGCAAAGGCCCCGAGATGGGAACATGTGTGGCATGTTTGAAGGTCATCAGAAAGGTGAGAGTATAGCAATCT
This sequence comes from Tamandua tetradactyla, assembly GCF_023851605.1. Classification (NCBI taxonomy): domain Eukaryota; kingdom Metazoa; phylum Chordata; class Mammalia; order Pilosa; family Myrmecophagidae; genus Tamandua; species Tamandua tetradactyla. The sequence continues at coordinate 101,125,593 of NC_135327.1, forward strand.
CCTGACATGGCCCCCCCCTACAGGAACCATGGTTCCGTGAGCAGGCCCTCTTGTCTCCAGGTCTGGGACTCCTGGCCTTCCTCTCTAACCTCTTTCCCTTCCTTCTGCCCCACACTCCCTTCAAGCCTCCTTGGGACAGGGACTGAGGTAGCTTCTTCCTCTACTTTTCTCTCCCAAACTCCATCCCGAACGTGATATTAGTTCTGTATCACCACCCCACCCCACCCCACCCCATCCTGAGGCCTGATGCTTTCATTCAGAAAACCACTTGTGGGCATTTTTTTTAAGTTGAAATAGTTTCCATTTCTTTCCAATTCAGCTGTAACAATCCTGTTGAAGCACCTCTACTGGAGTATAGTTATGTACATGGCAAGACCAAGAGAAGCATAAAGAAGAATAATAGTTACTACCTCCTCTTTTATCACCCACCTCCCCTTAGTTCCTGGAGTTCTGGTTTTATATCTTCAAACCATGAAATTGTCTTCTGGAATTGTGACCTGTGACTTCTCCATTTCCAAAAGCAATGCTTTTAACCTAAGACTTCATCTTAGGCTATTTATCTGCTGAATCTGACACCATGGGCCACATAATTCTTCCAGAAACTGACTATCTCACTGACTAATTGGCTAACTCATTAATGCAGAGTACGCACATGGAGTGCCAGCCAGAAGAGGGTCTGCTGCAGAGGGTGGGTATAGAAATGAACCCCGCTGTGCTGGTTTGAAAGGATTATGTGCCCTAAAAAACCATGTTTACATCCTGATTCAATCTTGTGGGAGCAATATTTCTTTTAAATCCTATTCAACAATGTAGGTCAGAATCTTTTGATTAGATTATCTCCACAGAGGTGTGACTCACCCAATTGTGGGTATTAACTTTCGAATAGAGGGAGCTGTGATTCCACCCATTCCAGGTGGGTCTCGATTAGTTTACTAGAATCCTTTAAAAGAGGAACCATTTTGGAGAAAGCTTCAGAATGATGAGGTAGCCATGAGAACTACCAGAGCCCACACAGCCAGAGACCTTTGGAGATGAAGAAGGAAAACACCATGGGGTTGCTCCATGAATAGAAGATTCCTGGAGAGAAAGCTAGCAGATTCTGCCATGTTCACCCCATGCCTTTCCAGTTGAGAGAAAAACCCTGAACTTCATTGGCCTTTCTTGAGTGAAGGCAACTTCTTGATGGTGCCTTTATTTGGACATTTTTATAGACTTGCTTTAATTTGGAGATTTTCATGACTTTAGAACTGTGAACTTGTAACTTATTAAATTCCCCTTTTTAAAAGCCATTCCATTTCTGGTATATCGCATTCCAGCAGCTAGCAAACTAGAACACCCACATGTACCTGTCCAAGGGAGATGCAATCCCTATGGATGACAGCAGACAGAGGGAGCTAAGGGAGTGCACAGGAGGGGCATCTTTTCTGACCAGGAATGATCAAGAAAGATTTCCCTTGACTTCTACACCTGCCCTGACTCTAATTTTATAGGGCCCTGGTTCTTCTCCTGCTGTCCTTTCTGCTCCACTAGGCTACCTTTGTCTTCTTGTTTCACTGTCTTGATTGGTCATTTTTATGAGACCTTCTCTGAACATGTTCTCTTTCTACATTCTCTCCCTTGGAAGTTGTTCTAGTTTGCTAGTTGCTGGAATGCAATATACTAGAAACGGAACAGCTTTTGAAAAGGGAAATTTATTAAGTTGAAGTTTACAGTTCTAATGCTATAAAAATGCCCAAATTAAAGTAAGGCTAAAGAAATCTCCAATCTAAGGCATCCAGGGAAAGATACCTTGGTTCAAGAATCCAGTGAAGTTCATGGTTTCTCTCTCAATTGGAAAGGCACATGGTGAACATGGCAAGGTCTGCTAGCTTTCTCTCCAGGCTTCTTGTTTCATAAAGCTCTCCAGGGGGCGTTTTCCTTCTACATCTCCAAAGGTCTCTGGCTGTAAGTCCTCTCAAGTCTCTCAAGCTTTTTCCAAATGGTTCCCTCTTAACGGGCTTGTTCTAGTTTGCTAGCTGCCAGAATGCAACACACCAGAGACCGATTAGCTTTTAATAAAACGGGATTTATTTTGTTAGTTCTTCAGAGGAAAGGCAGCTAACTTTCCACTGAGGTTATTTCTTATGTGGGAAGGCACAGGATGGTCTCTACTGGCCTTCTCTTCAGGCCCCGGAGTTCCAACAACTTTCCCCGGGGTGACTTCTTTCTGCATCTCCAAAGGCCTGGGCTGAGCTGCAAGTGCTGAGATGAGGAATGCCGAGCTGCTTAGGCTGTGCTACATTGTGCTCTCTCATTTAAGCACCGGCCAATTAAGTCAAACATCATTCATTGCAGCAGGCCCGCCTCCTAGCCGACTGCAGATGTAATTAGTAACAAATGAGGTTCACGTACCATTGGCTCATGTCCACAGCAACAAAACTAGGTGCCTTCACCTGGCCAAGTTGACAACTGAATCTAACTACCACAGGGCTCCAGTAAGCAGCCACACCTTGAATGGGTGAGACACATCTCCACGGAAGCCACCTAATCAAAAGTTACCACCTACAATTGGGTGGGTCACATCTCCATGGATAATCAAAAATCTCCCACCCAGCAATATTGAATGAGGATTAAAGGACCTGGCTTTTCTGGAGTATACCACATATTCAAACAGGCACAGGGGTCTTATCCTTTCATATTTTTCCTACCTTGGAAATGTCCCACATCCCAGTCTTTAGTCTATTCTCATCTCTGGAGTCAGCCACCAATTTGCCTTCTCTTTTCAGCTCCTCACTTTTGGGCTTTAAGAGACTTTTGACTTTGACTTAATTCAGCTTTGACTAAAGTCTCTATCATGGCTTAAAATTGTTATTGGGAGAGGAAAACCTCTTTGGTTGCTCAGATGTGGTCTATGTCTTTAAGCCTACTTGGCAAGTGAGCTCACTGCCCACCCCCTTTATGGGACATGACTCCCCAGAGTGTACATCTCCCCAGCAACATGGGACAGAAATCCCAGGATGAACTGGAACCAGTATCAAGGGGTTGAGAAAGCCTTTTTGACCAAAAGGAGGAAGAGAAAAATGAGATCAAATAAAGTTTCAGTGACTGAGAGACTTCAAACAGAGTCGAGAGGTTATCCTGGAAGTTATTCTTATGCATTTTATAAATATCTCTTTTTAGTTTATAGTGTATTGAAGTGGGTAGAGGGAAGTACCTGAAATTGTTGAGTTATGTTCTAGTAGCTTTGATTCTTGAAGACAATTATATAAAGATATAATGTTTACAGTGTGACTGTGTGATTGTCAAAACTTTGTGTCTGATGCTCCTTTTATCCAGGGTATGGACAGATAGTAAAAAAATATGATAAATAAATAATGAAGGGGGCAAAGGTTAAAATAAATTGGGTAGATTGAAATACTAGTGGTCAATGAGAGGGAGGGGTTAGGGGTATGGTATGTATGAGTCTTTTTCTTTATTCTTTTATTTCTTTTTCTGTAGCGATACAATTGTTGTAAAAAAAATCATGGTGATGAACACACTACTATGTGGTGATATTGTGAGCCATTGATTGTACACCACGTATGGAATGTATGTATGTGAAGATTTCTCAATAAAAATATTTAAAAAATTTGTTATTGGCAGAGGCAATTCACCGTGGACCCTGAGCATCCCTGTATGTTGTTTTCGGATGTGTTCTGAATGAAAGGCCCTGGCGTTCTTTCCCCAGCTATTTCTCAGGGTTGTGTTTGCAGCAAACAACCTTCAGGCAGGAGACAATATCACCCCCTAGAAAAAGAGCAGGCCTGCCCTGCTCTTATACAAGCAGTGAATCCCCTGTCCCCCAGCTCAGTGTCTCCAGTAGAGCATAGCCTATTGTATATATAGGCGTCCTTGATGGGTCCTTTTCATCACCCTTGCAAGACTTGGGATGGGGAATCAAGGCAAACCAAAATGAATTTCTGGCTGCTTCTTTTGCATGTGTAAAAATCCTTTGTTTTCAACTCAGGAGTCTCCTTTCTTTGGTCAGTATCCATGAAAGAATAACTTGTAAGCTTGTGAGTAGGGTAAAATTTCAAACCCTGCACAGATTGCTTCTTGCACTGAATGGCACCATTTTTTCCCCGATGTTGGCCAACCCACTCCATTGACCTTCCCACCCACCACTGTGGTTGGCCGGCTTAAGTCTTCCTCCAGGTTTAAGCTGAGTATTCTCCATAATCTCCTGTCCTGAAATTCTGCCTTTTAAATGGACTGAACTTTTTCCTGGAAACCCAGTGTGAACAGTTGTTCAGTTTCAACTGATCTGTCCACTCACATACCTATTATCCAAAGCCTTGCTCCAAAAATGTTACTTTCCTTTTCTTTCCTTTATTTCCCTTCCTTTTCTTTGCATTTTCTGTTAATGTTTATGGCGTCATCCAAACTTGAAAACTCAAAGCCATATTTGAATCTCCACTTCCCCATCAATTCTTCATTTAATGATCCTTCATGTTCTCATCCTTATTTCTGCTCCCACTGCCATTGTTCACGCTCATGTACTGACCACCTCATATTTCTACATCCACCTGCTTTGGTTCTCTGAAGTCTCTTCTCTTCTAGCTCGTGTCCATATTTAAGCATATTTTTATGGAGTTGTAACCCTGGTGTTCATGAAATTTTGCATTGTGCCTTATGTCAGTTAATGAATATTTTACCTTGATGCTCTATGGCCGATGTAATGAGCATTTAAAGGTCTTACAACTGTGTGTGCCAGCACGGATAACAATTCTTCAGTTGCTGAATATTGAGGTTGTTTCTGCATCAAAAATCATGCTGCAATGAAGAACTTTAGTATGCACAGCTGTTTTCTTATGTTCTTTAGCTGTAATAAACCAACTCAAATTACTGTCAGCCACTTGGAGAATTTTCAGTGATGCTAAATAGGGTGTCACTGAGGCACTGAGGGAGAGGAGACACTGGGCTCACTAACTAGATGGGCCTCTTCCCTGTGCTTCCCTTTGGGTGTGCCTTATTATTCTTGCACAACCAACCAGATTTCTCTGTTTTTTAGGCCCCATGGTGGGAGAAGATGGCTCTCTTCCCTTACTCAGTACTGTAGCTCCTTCTTTCAAGAGCCCATTCTTGAATAAATTAGAGTCTCAGATTTAAACAATAAACTAGTGTTCCCCGAAAGGGGAGGGCAGGCACCCACTAAAGTCAGACTGTGTGCAGTAAGTGACTGCAGAAAAAGCCATGTTTTCCTTATAAAAAAGGCTTTGCCGCTATATATATATATATAAATTAACTCAAAATGGATCAAAGACCTAAATATAAGAATTAAAACTATGAAATTCCCAGAAGAAAACATAGGAAACATCTTCAGGACTTTGTATATACAAGCAATGGTTTCTTAGACATTATACTAAAACACAAACAGCAAAAGAAGAAATAGATAAATGGGACTCCATAAAATTTTTTTAATAATTTGCGCATCAAAGGACTTTATCAAGAAAGTAAAAAAGGTGACTTATAGAATGAGAGGAAATATTTGGACATCATATCATAAGGGTTTAATATCTAGAATATATAAAGAACTGCTACAGTGCAACAACAAAAATACAAACAACCCAATTTAAAAATGGGCAAAAAACTTGAATAGACATTTCTTCAAAGAAGATACACAAATAACCAATAAGCACATGAAAAGATGCTCAACATCATTAACCATTAGGGAGATGTAAATAAAAACCATAATGAGATACCATTTCACACCCACTGAAATGGCTACTATTTTAAAAAACAAGGAAATAAGTGAGGTAAGGATTTGTTGAAATAGGAACACTCATACATTGTTGGTGGGAATCTAAAGTGGTACAGCTACTGTGAAAAACAGTTTGATGATTCCTTAGAAAGAATGACCTTATAATGAAGCAATCCCACTTCTAAGTATATCCCAAACAATTGAAAGGAGGGATAGGTGCAGATATTTGTATGCTGATGCTTGTAGTGGTGTTACTCACAATAGCCAAAAGGTGGAAACAACCCAAGTGTCCATCAACCAATGATTGTATAAACAAAATGCACTTATATATATATATATATATGGAAATAGTATTCAACTGTGAAAAAGAATGAAGTTCTGATACATGTGACAACACATGAAGGTATCATGCTGAATGAAATAAGCCAACCACGTAAGGACAGGTATTGTATGAGCTCACTGATATGAAATAGAATATGTAAATTAACAAAGTCAGATATTAGAATACAGGTTACCAAGGGGAGGGGTGAGAGTAAGCCAAGGGGAATTAAAGCTCAATTGGTACAGAGTTTCTGTTTGGGGTGATGGAAAAGTCTTGGCAATGGATTGTGGTGATAGTACTAACATTGTGAATTTATTTAATTCCACTGAATTGTATACTCGAAGGTGGCTAAAATAATTAATATGGGGTTGTATATATATTCCCAGATTAGAACTGTGCTACTGAAAGGGTGAATATAAACTATGGACTATATTTAATGATGTAATTATAACACTATTCTTTCACCAGTTGTAACAAAGGTACCACACTAATGCAAAATTTAATAATGGGAAAATCTATGTGTGTGTCTGTGTGGGTATATGGGATCGCTACTTTCTGTGTGATTTGTCTGTCAACCCACAACTGCTCTAATAAAAAAAAAATTAAAATGTGAAAAAAGGGCTTTGAATCTCTCCAAGTTCTGCCCTACAGAATACAAGGAGAACATGTTTAGCCTTAAAAAAAAAAATTAAAGACTGGAGTTGACAGCATAGTTTGTTGTTCTTGAAGAAATTCAGTATGAGGTTCTATTTGAAACAAAACAAAAATTCCACTCTGTTCTTCAACCTATTCGGACCAGTGTGGTTGCACTGCTTGTTTGAATGGGTGTCATTCTGATTGGGGCTGTTGTTAAATATTTTGAATATTGCCCCTGAGTAAAAACCCTTTTGGAATGTCTGATTTTTAATAAAAATTTCTTCTCTATGTGCCCAACAGGATGATTTGGCTACAAAATGTAATATTACTGAGTGGCTGGCCGGATGGATGGGGTTATTAGACTGTCCATACAAATGTTGCAAAGTGGCTACCAGATGCAAATGTTATCTTTATCATTGTGATTGTTGTATCAGACCTACTCTCAGTAACTAGTGACTGGATTAGATTACAGAAAGGCCCAGAAAATTGTATTATTTTAAATGAAAAATAATATGTGCATGCTTTAATCAGAGATTGAAGCTGCTGCGATCATTCCTGCCAATTTGCATAACAGATATAGAATTACTATATAGTATATATAAGAAACTGGTAATGTTGGTTGGCCTCGAGGAAGAAAAACATGCAGCAGGGAGACAGAACTGGGAGGGGAACTTGTCACTACATACCCTTTTCTACCTGTTAAATTTGGACTATGTGTATTTATTTCCTTTTCAACAAAATAAAGTGAAAAAAAGAACAAAACCTTAAATCCTAAAAATAAATGATTTTTGCCTTATAATTTATTTCTTTACTTTTTGGCTTTAAAATATTCAGCAGTTTTTCAACTACTCTTGGCAAAAATCCAAATTTCTTCACTTGACATTTACAGTTCACTTGGTCTCTTTGTTTCTTGCCTGGGGTTTTCTGTTCACCTAAAGTGTTTCACTCTTTCCTTGTAATTGCGTGCTTTCTGGCATTTGTTTACTGCTTCTCCTCTTCCTCTTTCTCAGTCATCAGAAACCTGCTCAGGCTCACTTCTGTCAAGTTTTCCCCTGGAACACTCAAGCCCCTTGAGACTTTTCTTTCTTCTAAATTCCTACACAGTGCATTGTCTGCCCTACACATTTGACCCTTATCCCCTGCTGCCTTATCTTATCAGGGGGATGTGTAGTGTCCCCTGTTGGCAGGAAATGGGTCTGACAGTTTTCTGAAATGCCCTTGCACCCAGCAGAGAGCCTTAAATTTTGTTGATGTTCAAGTGATGCTTTTTGATTAATGTGGTCTTTGTGAAGTTTTATTTCATGCGTATGCTTGCCTCATGTGCTTAAGAATTCCAGGAGGTACTGTGGCAATAAGAAATAATTTATTCACCCAAAAAATACTTTAGCAGAAAATAAAAGAGGACAAGGAAAGAGTTAAAAATCAAAAAAGCTCATTGTGTTTTAATACTGATGTATATTTTTAATATAACATTTCTGGAAAACAAGATGCATGATAAAAATTTTCCCTCTTTTTCATTTTGGCTGATATATTTGGCTGCATTTTAAAAACTAGTCCCTGTTTCCTGGTAACCGTGGCGAATTAATTAGCTTTTCAGATATGTTATTAACAGGTTCTCAAACTTCTCATTTTGAGCAAATGGGAGGGTTGGACTTAAACCTGGGCATGTCTGATCTCAGGTCCGTGTGACTCCCAAGCCAGTGTTCTTTTCTTAATAGCAACAAATATTTGTTAGGTAGCCAGCAAATTGTATTAAGACATAATTGGGGAAAAAAAAAAGATCTCATGGAGACAAAGAGAAGTATAAAAAATAGTCCACGCCCTCAAGGAGCTTACATTCTAGTTTCATAGTCCATTAGTCTTTTCCCACTTTATGGCTGTCTGTGTAGAATGTGCAGCCAGTTCTTGAGACGTTGCAAACAGGCAACCTTAGAACAATCTTTAGAAAGGGTTGATCTTTGAAACTGAATCTGGTAAAAATCCAAAAACAAAACAAAACAATAAAAAGACAAAGCCAACACAATCAGGCAATAATAATAGCTCACATTTGATTAAGTCTTTACCTAGCTAGGCCCTATGCTAAGGGTTTTAGACATATCTTTATCTTTACAATGATCAATTGAGGTGGGCACTATTAAGATCCTTTTTTGCCAATGAGAGACTCAGAGAGGTTAAACAACTTTCTCATGATCACATAGCTAAGTGATAGAACCAGGATTCAAATGCAGATCTTTTGACCCCTGGTTCATGTATTAATCTTGACTTTCTGTTATTGTTTTTCCAAAGATTAGTCATATGGACAAGTACCTTTTTTCTTTTTATATATGCTATATGGTGGAGTCACATTTCATTCTTTTTCCACGTGAGCATCCCGTTATTGCAGCACCATTTGTTGAATTTTTGTTTGTTTGTTTGTTTGCTTCCTTGTTTCTTGTTGTGGTTGTTTTTTTGGGGACGTACATGGGCTGGGAATTGAACCCAGGTCTCCTGCATGGCAGGCGAGAATTCTACCACTGAACTACCCTCGCACCCCCAGACAAGCACCTTTTAATATGCTTATCTTAATCTCTCCAACCAGATTGTAAAATCTCTAAGTGGGGGCTATGTTTCTCCACACATGATGATCCATAGCACTGGGAGCTGAACAGAGTTGGTACCCAATATTCCAGAATTAATGAATGGAGAAAACACAAATTATGACTTGTAAGTATGGTGTTAGTAAGAGTGTGGTGTTCAAATTCAAAATTCAAAAATCCAACTGTATGCCAGACAGTGTGAGGCAGTGGAAAGAGTATGAGTTTGGGAGGATAGAGAAGTGTCTGGCAAGGAAGGTGCCCACTACATGATACTTTTATTAATACATTATATCATATGATTTAATTATTGTCAAACACAACCCTGTTAGGTAGTTTTTGTTGTTGTTGTTTTCCCATTCAAAATTTTAAAGTCATTTTGGAAAAGTTATTTTACATAGAAATATTTGTTTTCATGAAATGGACTTATTCCTTTTTTTTTTTAAATTTTCTAGAGATATATTCACACATCACACAAACCATCCAAAGTATACAATCACTGGCTTACAGTATTATCACAGGGATGTGCATACATATGTTAGGTAGATTTTCCCATTTATAGGTGTGTAAATATATATTCAAAAGGGGTCGTTTCTATTTTTCTGTGGAGCCTGGCTATGCTGTTGGGAATATCTAGCAAACATATTTCCATGATCTCATTCTTCCTTCCAACCTGAAGGATCTCAACCGTCTGATCCTCTCTAGAGCCATTTTTCCCCCCTAATAAAACAGAGCCAGTAGCATCTTCTCGGACAATGCTGATGAAACGCTGACAGCTGAAATTTTTTCCTGGGTTTTCACGTCCGTACCTTCCTCTCTCTTCTATCTTTTTAGAATTACCTGAGACCATAGGGTTATAATATAAGTGATTAGTTCTACCTGTCTCTGCATCACAGACAGAACCATGGCACAGCCATCTCACTGACTTTGGAACATAGCTGGTGAACTGGGCAGGTTCAGCATACAGCATCCTTTCAGGGGGGATTATCTTGCTGCCTGTTCACCAGAAAGCATATTATTCTCCATCCTAGCATTCCATCCTCATTATAACCTGATATTCTCTTTTCCATCGTTTCTGCCTACTCATGGCTTCTACTGTTTCATGTCTTTTTTTCTCTGTCTTTCTAGCTTCAGCCAAGCTGATATTTCTGTTTTGAGTTCAAATGTCATTTAGAGATCTGTTTGGTTTAACCAGTCAGCATCCCTTTAGGTCACTGGTCAGCTTTTGGCCTGATCATACGTATCACTCTCATATAGTGGAAATGGATCTCTTAGCTATCACAGCCTGAGGAAAATGTTCTTTGAGGATATTCAACTGCTTTCCTTCTAGATCTATGTTTACTTCTTACCTATGAGTTAGCCTTGTGTTGTGATTAGCCTTGTGTTGTGATTCATATTCAGGCTTTGCCTGGGTTTAGACTTAGCCTCTATCACTTACCAGTATTTGACCCTGAGCAAGTTTTCTTTACCCCCCATGCCTCAGTTTCCTCATCTATGAAATGAAGTTGGTAATACAGTGTCTGTCTCACAGAGTTGTGAGGAAAATGAGTTAATGCATGCGAGCATTTAGCAGAGTGCATGGCACCTAGTCAGCACCCATCAAGTGTTGTTTTATCACCTTTAATTGGTCAGCGGAGTGTGCCTGCCCACCAAGAGGGAGAATGTCAGTTCTTATGCCAACATATCTCTAATTGAAAATGACAGATAAGCATGTTAGATATTAATTCCTTGGATGATTAAGAAGAATGTTATTAGGCCATTAGTTCCTGATGCAATTCATTTACCAATTCCACAAATATCACACATACAGACCTTGGGGATACAAGATTAATGAGACAGCATCTCTACCTGTGGTTTAGTTGGGAAGGCAGTCATGTAAATAGATGATGAGGTGGTGACAGGAACAAGATAGAGTGGGGGCGCCACAAAGTAATTTCTCATTTTGCCCTGAGCAGGACAGGGACAGGCCAGGGAAGACTACATCTTAAAGGAGATATTTGACCGGACCTTAAAAAAAAAGGGGGTGTGGAACAGGGCAGGCATTTCTGGCAGTGGAACAGTAGAGTCCCAGCATGAGATCTTCAGGGACCTTGTAGATTGTGCAATGGATCTCTTATCCTAAAGGCAGTGGGGAGCCTTTGGAGGATTTTAATTTGTTTTACATCTACCTTTATTGTTTTTAGTGATTACAAAGTCATATGTGCACATTATGAAAAATAATGAATGCATTAAAGATATACATGCATGGACAGTGAAGACTCCCCATAATTCCCTGTCTATCCCCTTAGATAGCCACTATTAACAACTTGTAGTGTTTTCATTTAGATTTTTTTATGTGCACATACTAACAAATATTTACTGATTATTGTTATTTATAATAAAAGAGGGGTCTTGTTTTTTTCATTTTTTAATGATATAGTACTGAAGGTTTTGTGATAGGATATTAAGTTTACAAGAAGGACTGGAGAGATCAAAGATGAAGTCAATAAGACAATTTCTTTATCAATAGATGTGGTTGAGTTTCTGAACTTGTAAAGACTCATCAAGGTGAGCCAAATACCACCCTCTCCATGAGGCTTTTCCTGACTAGTTCAGCTCAAAAGGCTAGTATGCTCCTCCTAACCCTGGTTATTTTCTTTGTCAGTTCCACTTACTTAGCATTTGCTTGAGTATTGTGTTATATCACTGGCTATGATATTACTTAATATGTGTATGATAATCTAATGTTTGCAAAGAACTTTCACGAACATTAACTGTTTTAATTTTTCTCCTCACAATATTATTCTGGGAATTGCACCTATTTTCAAAGGATAAAATTGAGATATAGAGAAGAAAAGTTACTCAAGGTCATATGGCTGGAACCTCAAAGTTCTTCTGATTTCAAGTCCAGTCTTCTAAAACCAGACTGCAATCTTCTTGTGTTCATAGGCCCTGTTGGAGTCACTCTGTTTTAAGACAATGCATATTCTAGGCCCCATGTATACTGTCTAATTATTTTAGGTATCCATTCATTCTACAATGAATTATACAATGTGCAGCTCACTGAGCTATATGTCATTCTGAAGAAATATTAAAAAATACAACACAATTTCCCACTTAAGGATTTTCCAATATTGTTTGGAAGATTAAAATGAAACTATACTGGCAACTGAAAAAAGAAAAATTTGAGAAATTCCTTGAAAAAGGAATGAAGTATTCTGGAGCCCATGGAGGGAGAGAAGAGAGAGGGAGAAAGAATGATCTGGGTAGGAAAGAAGTGGGACGGAGGCGGATGGGAGGAAAGCTTTGAAGTATGGGTAAGATTTCCATGGGCAGTGATTATGGGGAGGCCCACGTAAACCCAGGAACATTAAATGTCACTAAATATTTGAAATAGTAAAGTGAATTTGGGGAACAAGTTGTGTATTGGTGGGAAAATTGTTACAAAGAAAGCTGGAAAGTTAGGATGTGGTGAAATGAAGAGGGTTTTGAAGGCTAGATTTTGAGTTTTCACCTTTGTAGTCCTTGGAACTCATTCAAAATTTTGAGAAGGGATGGGGGGAGGGTGGGTGTATGAATAAGGCTGTGATTTAGTAAGACTGACGTTGACTACTCTGTAGAATGAATAGCATGGGTGGAGTTCAAAGGCAGGAGACCAGTTAACTTCCTGCTATTATCATATTCTATTTTTGACTAAGGGCTACGAGAGACTGAAACAGGAGGGTGCATCAAGAGTAAAAGAGACACTCTCAACCTTTTTCCATCAACAACAAATATACTTAAGAAGTATAACATACCTCCATCTATTTTAATGTCGCCCCCGTCCACTATCTGACGTGTGTGGGATCATTATAGAGGTGAATCTATGCAATTTGACTTTGTTGAAGACAAGGAGTGAGGCTACTAACTCAGTAAGTTGCATAAGTCCCAAACCAGGACTCATACTTAACCAGTTCTGTGCCAGTTGGAAAGGATTTATGTGCCCTAGAAAAGCCATGTTTTAATCCTAATCAATCTTGTAGGAGCAACAGTTTCTTTTAATCCCTATTCAAAAATGTAGGTTTGGAAACTTCATTAGGTTATCTCAACGGAGATTTGACTTACCCAATTGTGGGTATTAACCTTTCATTAGAGGGAGATGTAACTCCACCCATTCTATGTGGGTCTTGATTAGTTTATTGGAATCCTTAAAAGAGGAAGCATTTTGGAGAAAGCTTTAGAGCAACTGGAGAGCAACAGAGCAGGGTCACAAGTATGATGAGAGCAACAGAGGAGAACGTCACAGAGCCAGGAAGCAGAGAGTCCACCAGTCAGTTACCTTTGGAGATGAAGAAGAAAAATGCCTCCCAGGGAGCGTCATGAAACAAGAAGACTGGGGATAAAACTAACAGACATCACCATATTTGCTATGTGCCTTTCCAGTTGAGAGAGAAACCCTGAACCTCATTGGCCTTCTTGAATCAAGGTATTTTTCCTTGATGCCTTAGATTGGACATTTGTATAAACTTGCTTTAATTGGGACATTTTCACCACTTTAGAACTGTAAACTTGCAACTTAATAAATCCTCCCTTTTAAAAGCCATTCCATTTCTGTTATATCACATTCTGGCAGCTAGCAACCTAGAACAACTTCTTTCAATTTTGCCCTCAATATTCATTTGACAACAAGTCCTGCTGATTTTATCTTTTTATTGATTCTCAAATTTATTCTTTCCTCTAGTTTGACTGCCACTGGCTTCTTCAAAGCTTGCCTGACTCCCCTACACTGGGTTAAGTGTCCTCCATCTGTCTTCCCATCACATTTTGTGCATAATTTTCTCATGGGACTTAGCACTTTCACATTGCATTGCCATCATCTGCTTACTCATGTTTTCTCCACTTAATCATGAGTCTTAAAGGCATTGCCTTTTTTTTTCAAATCTTATATCTCTCTTGTCTACATTTGTATTGCAGTATAGTAAGGTTCAATAAATGTTTGATGAAGGTAAATGACTAGCTGACAAATAAATGCCACCACTCACTGCATCTTATTATGTACCAGGCACTTGGATAAAGAGGTGAGAACAAACAGTTTTTGCTCTGGAGGAGGTTAGAATGATGCAAAGCACAATTTAACATAACGATTAAGAATACTAACCACCTGTGTGACCTTGGGCCAATTATTTAATATCTCTGAGTCTCAGTTTCCTTATCCATAAAAGGAGACATATATACTTTAATTCTTACAGAATTTATAAGATAGACTATAATGCAACTTCATTTTACAAATCACTGAAAAGATTAAAATGAATTATTGTATTTAAAGGACTTAACACAGTGGACAGGGCACAGTAGACACAGGCTGTTACTGTTACGAGTATGAGCTAAGCACAGGAATGGCCATAATGTAAAGTGAAATTTTTTAGGAGCCATTGTGCATTTTAAGAGTTTAACCAAAAATGTGGTCATGTTTGTTAAAGATGAGCCAGGGATGGCTTCAAGACCAAAGCCTAAGAACTCCTAGAGCCTTAGAAGACATGAAGTCCTGGACTTAGAAACAAAAGCTCAAATAACAGACAGGGACCAGGCAGTTACTGTATTACAAGTTTGCTATCTTGGCTACACATTAGAATTACCTGGGGAACTTCAAAGGCAAAACAGTGGCCAGGCCCTAACCCAGACTATCCGGATTTCTAGGAGTAGGTTTCCTGCATCAGCATATCTTTAAATCGCCTCAGGTGATCCTCATGTGCAGCCAGTTTGAGAACCAGGCAATTCTAAACAGATGAGCCAGCAGACGTGTCATTTCCCATATTCGTTAATTGTTGCGGAGACATTTCGTCATCCTCTAATTTCCCCAATTTTAAAGTATTGACAAGTAATTTAAAGTGTTAAAAAACACCACGGGAATCCAAGAAAATATAGATAGTGGCCCTACTGAGGTCATTTCTTGCAGCTGAACTTCCGCTTTGAAGAAATAAACTGAAATGAACGTTAGTTAAAATAACTTGCCCGTGAGCCACGGTGGCTCAACAGGCACAGTTATCACCTACCATGCCAGAGACCAGGGTTTGATTCCCAGTGCCCGCCCATGCAAAGAATTAAAAAAAAAAAAAGAAAATAACTTGCCCCAAATCACACAGCAAGTTAGTTTAGGAGCTAGACCTAAAAGCCAGTACATTTCAATTAATGTTCCTTCTTGGTCAGGGAAGGAACATTTTAACAACTGGGTATGACTTTGCGAAGAGAGAGAACAACTGAGTATGACTTGGCGAAGAGAGAGAACAACTGAGTATGACTTTGCGAAGAGAGTGTTCCGGGCTGAAAGAATACCAAGAACAGCGACCCAACTACCCCGGCGCCAGCGAAAACAGGTGATTCTTAAAACTTGAGCAGGAACACGAAACCAGCAAACTTCCAACGGAAGGGTAAGGGGCCCGAATGCGCCTATCTCAGGCTGAGAGGCGCAGGGGCGGTTAAGTTGAGGGCCATGAATTACGACCTCGTTGGCGGCGCTCACGACTCCTGCCGTAAAGGTCGCGTGCGGCGCGTGCGCACCTCCTCTCTCGGATTTCCTACGCGGTCGCTGGTTGTCCTGGTACCCCCAGTCCCGTCTCGACGGTCGCGATGGTGAAGCTGAGCAAAGAGGCCAAGCAGAGGCTGCAGCAGCTCTTCAAGGGCGGACAGTTTGCTATCCGCTGGGGCTTCATCCCTCTCGTAATTTACCTGGGTTAGTGGAAGAAGAACTTGGGAGATATCTGGAGGGAGTGGCGTGCGTGGCCTGGGACTCCAGTTTTAGCTTTCGGGGGGCGAGAGAGGAACTCTGGCGTCCACTCGCACTTCCTTTGAGGCTGTGTGGTCAAGTGGGGTCGGTCTAACTCGACAGCGAGTTCCGTTCTATCTTTTACTAGTTGGGTGATCTTTAGCAAGTCATGTAATTCCTTCCATTCTCATTTTCTGTCTGTGAACTGGAGTGAGAGACCTACTTCTCAGGATTATTGTGAGAGTTAGATGATCTAGTATATGTGAAAGAGTCTGTCTGTTTGGCATTAGGTGGGTTTTTCAGAGCGTTTCCCCGTACGTTTCGCGGAGGTCCTAGGGGGAAGACGACTAACTGTATTGGGAATCTAGAGACCTCATGGATATGCTATTCCCTTGAAGCAAGATCATGATAATAGTCATCGGATGCCTCTGTTACACTGGGTCTGTCTCTCCTCTTAGATAAGAAATGTATAGTGATCTTGATTTTTCCCTTATTTGTATCACTGCCCTTTTCCCCATTTGTGCGTGTGGAGTCCTGTATTAACCTGCTCTTATTGTCTTTGTTTTGTTTTATTTTTGCTGCTCTGTAAGTCTCTCCATTTAACTTCTCCATTTTTGATATTCCTTTTCTACTGTGAGAAACCAATAGGTGGTTGCTGCAATATATGTACCAAGAGCTTTGGACTAAGGAGTGCATAATGATTTCTTTTTCAACCCTAGAGTTTATTCTTTTTTTTGCACAGTGGCTGTATTCCCTTTCTCAGGACTCCCATTGTGATTTTTATCCTAGCATCCTACTCAGGTTATTTGAGGTTGATGTTAAGGCTATCTTTCCAGTACCTCCTCCGTGTTAATCATTGTCTTTTTCCTTACACTATATATGAAATTTAATTTTTTATCTTACCCAGTTCTCAGATTGTTTCTTTTATTTCCACTTCAGCGTTCACTGAAACCTGTGATGCAGATTGAGCTTCTTGTGTAATTTAGGTTTAGGTTTACCTTTTGGGGCTTTAGGGAATGTAGTGCTCTAAAACAGACGGTCATGATATGATGATAAAGAAATATATCTGGAAATAATTTACCAACAAAAAGACAGTTTTCTGTTTTTCTGCAAATTTTGTGAGCAGAGTCCCAGATCACCCTTTGTTCCATTTTATCTTTTTAAGGATGTTTGTGTAATGAACACCTTGGAAGTTAAAGATTGTACTTCCCTTCAAACTAAAGGGGAGACATGCTTACTGCCCATTACAAAAGATTCTGGTTCTTTAAGCTTAAGGATCCTCTCCTGTAAAGCAGCCCACTGTATGTGCAGGTATCATCTGACTCCCTTTGCATGGAAATTGGGGCTTAGAACTGATGCAGAAAGGATAATACTCTACTACTGCCATTTTGGGAGTAATAAACGCTTTGTCTTTGACTCCGGGATCTTGTGTCTTCTACTGGCATCCATGAAACTAAGAGTCTAATTTGTTGAGATGAAAATAAGGTAAAGTTTCAGATACTTCACAGTTCTTGACAATAACTCTAATTTTAATAATCGTTTTTGGTAAATAGCCTATGTATCAAATTGTTAATAAATCAGTCTGTCTCAGGTGATGGAAGAGGTTTATTTACCTATACTTGTAATTAAGAGTGTTGATTTAATTAGATTGAGAAATAATGACTGGTATGATTTTTTTTTTCTATCAGTAGTCCTTGATTACTTTACAAAAAGAGGAATTCATGAGGGATAAAATAATGCATATAATAGAATCACGAAGCTTGTCCTTCCCTTTGATTAGTCCTAGAAAATCTTAATACTTCAGTGAAAGATTTGAGTCTTCTGCAACACAGGTAAATCTAAATATACAGGTAGATCTGGATACCATTTTAGCCACTCTAAGTTGGAATAAAAAAAAAGAAAGTCTTGTTTGTAAGTTTTCTTATCTGCTGGGATTTTAATTAGTATTTCTTTCTCTTCCCATCCTTCTCCCCTAGGATTTAAGAGGGGTGCGGATCCTGGAATGCCTGAACCAACAGTTTTGAGGTACTGGTTTTACAGATAAACGTTTCAGGGCCAGTGTTCATATATAAAGTCTTTGGTTTTGGGTTTTGGAAAATTTCAGATTTGTAGGCCAATTTAGCTTGTGTTGTCAGGTAACTACTTTCCCTTCCTCTACTAATTTTTATTTTCTGTACAATGTTATTACCATAATTAAGCATGTTTTAATTTAGCATCCTATCACTTTAAAAGGTGAGCAGTTTTTACTTTCTTATATTCCCATCTCATCCTTACTCAGGTGAATACAACTTTTTATACCATTGTAACAAGGGTACATAAAATTTTGTTTTCTTTATCTCAAATTCGATTTTATCCCCCATACGTTTTCCAGTTGTTGATTACTTAGTTTTTTCAATTTTGCAATATTTTAAAAAACAATATACTGAACATTTTTATGTACATAGCTTTTATGGTTTATTTCCTTATGATAAATTGTCGTATGGGATTAATAAGTCAAAGGTATAAACATTTATTGCATTATGAAAATGCGTTGTCACATTCTTTTCTCAAAAACAACCTTGCCTTTATTGGATAAGCCCTTTTGAAATCTTTATACTGTATGCATATTCACACACATAACATATGTATACTTGTGAAAAATTATACATATAAACTGTATATATACACACACACATAAAGGCAGAATCTCAAACAGAGGCAGGTTATGTGTACTCTTGTAGGAAGGACCAACACTCATGGCTTTGTGATGATCTGCCTGGACCACTGCCACTGATAATCTGAGATTTCAGATTTCTTACAGACATTTCTTGTAGATTCCCCTCACAGACTATTCAGTTTCTTCAAACTCCTACTCTAAACCACTTTTTTCTAAAATGGGTAGAAAATAATAATGGCAATATTAAAAACAGTCACCTCTAATGTGTTAAGTCATTGGTTTAGGTGCTTTATTCATGATATTTCTGATTATCACTTTAGTCTTTTAGAGTAAGCAGGTCACACAGTTAGTAGATGGTAGCATATGTATCTTCAAAGCTTATAATTTTTCCACTGGATCACACAGCCTCCCCCTTACTTAGCACAGTGTCATCTGATAGGAATTTCTTCTGTTCTCTTTGTCTTGTCGGTCTCTCCTTTCTCAGTGGAAAGGTTACCATGACATGTGCCCTCAACCTGTCCAGTTCTGCAGTTATTCTCTCTTCCCTGATAAATTCTTCAACAAATTGTCTTCATTTGCTGCTTACTTGCTTCCCTTCCTTCTTTCCCTTATGGTATGTCTTCTTAAAACTTCTTTCAAGGATCCTTATTGAGTTCTTTTTTCTTAACCCTTACTCCTTGAACTATCACTTTCCCTTCCTGTAAAATGACAATTGAGATAATGCATCTGCTTACTAGCTGAGTAACCTAAGACCAGTTATTTCCTTAGGGAAACATTACCTTAGGAAAATGCCGTAGATGGGACTACTGGGTCAAAATGTGTAAACTTCTTAAGGCTGATAGGATTAAATAAGAAAAATGTATGTAAAGTATTAATAGTACTTGTCAAGTAATATGGGATCAGTAAGCTATTAATAGTAATTTTTAATCTTATGTTTTCATTGTCATCTCCTTTACCCTCACTTCCTTCTCCTGTGTGTACTATGCTATAGCTACATATACTACATGCTAGTCCTTGAACAAAATGTATATTTTGATTCCTTTGTCCATATGCTTGAATTCATCAACCTGGAATGGTCCCTTCCCCTCAGTATCTACCTGATGAAAATCTGCTTCTAGAAAAGCTCAATCTCACATGTCACCGCTTCGCTCCATCTTCTTCCCATTCTCCTACCTGAAACCATTCCCTTTTCTTTGCTCCCATAGTGTTCTTTTATGTCTGTCATTCTCTGCTTTGTAGTATGCTTGTGGCTTATTTACGTATATTTTCTGTAAGCAACTAAAGTAGCTGCTCAACAAGTGTTGGATTAAATTAATTAAATGGACTTAACTTCTTGGTGGTCCTTTGAATAGGAAGAAATACAGAATCGCATCTTGTGGTATGACTTGTGGACTGGATCTGAATGCTTGAAGAATACATTTTTTTGTGCATACATGCCTTATGATCCAGTGGTTGCCCTTCACCCTGGTTTATAATCAAATTTAAGATGTATTTCTTTTTTTGGCTTCAATTATTCTACCAAGATTTGATCTTAAAAAGGGTCGAATGAAGCAAACTCCTTGCTTTTCATTTCTTCACCTTTTTGTCTTCTCAGTGCTTCCCTCCTTTCTGATGCTGACTCATCCCTTTCTGTCATTAGGGACATCTTTTGGTTTCCTTCCAGAGGCATTTATGTTTTAGATAAAAATTGATTGAATGCCAGAAAAGGGTTATCTAGTTATAGAATTTCATGTATTGTACTACCTGGGTTGGGGAGACTGACTGGAGAGGTCTTCCTGGGCTACCTAGTGTATACCCTGAAAGGAACAGAATTGTAGCTGCTATGGTTTTTATTAATGTAAAGTGTATTTTATACATAGACATTTATAATTGTTTCCATGACCAAATTATTAGATTCCTTGTGAATAGGACCACATTTATTTTAAGAGTGTGTTGTTGAGCCTCCATGTATTTGTGAATTTTCTGGCACTCCGCCTATTATTGATTTCCAACTTCATTCCTTTATGATCCGAGAAAGTGTTGTGTATGATTTCAATCTTTTTAAATTTGTTAAGACTTGCTTTGTGACCCAGCATATGGTCTATCTTTGAGAATGATCCATGAGCACTTGAAAAAAAGGTGTATCCTGCTGTTGTGGGATGTAATGTCCTATAGATGTCTGTTAAGTCTAGCTCATTTATAGTAATATTCAGATTCTCTATTTCTTTATTGATCCTCTGTCTAGATGTTCTGTCCATTGATGAGAGTGGTGAATTGAAGTCTCCAACTATTATGGTATATGTGTCTATTTCCCTTTTCAGTGTTTGCAGTGTATTCCTCACGTATTTTGGGGCATTCTGGTTCGGTGCATAAATATTTATGATTGTTATGTCTTCTTGTTTAATTGTTCCTTTTATTAGTAGATAGTGTCCTTCTTTGTCTCTTTTAACTGTTTTACATTTGAAGTGTAATTTGTTGGATATTAGTATAGCCACTCCTGCTCTTTTCTGGTTGTTATTTGCATGAAATATCTTTTCCCAACCTCTCACTTTCAACCTATATTTATCTTTGGGTCTAAGATGCGTTTCCTGTAGACAGCATATAGAAGGATGCTGTTTTTTAATCCATTCTGCCAGTCTATGTCTTTTGATTGGGGAATTCAGTCCATTAACATTTAGAGTTATTACTGTTTGGATAATATTTTCCTCTACCATTTTGTCTTTTGTATTATATATATCATATCTGACTTTCCTTCTTTCTACACTCTTCTCCATATCTCTCTCTTCTGTCTTTTTGTATCTGACTCTAGTGCTCCCTTTAGTATTTCTTGCAGAGCTGGTCTCTTGGTCACAAATTCTCTCAGGGACTTTTTGTCTGAGAATGTTTTAATTTCTCCCTCATTTTTGAAGGACAATTTTGCTGGATATAGGAGTCTTGGTTGGCAGTTTTTCTCTTTTAGTAACTTAAATATACCATCCCACTGTCTTCTAGCTTCCATGGTTTCTGCTGAGAAATCTACACATAGTCTTATTGGGTTTCCCTTGTATGTGATGGATTGCTTCTCTCTCGCTGCTTTCAAGATCCTCTCTTTCTCCTTGACCTCCGACATTCTAACTAATAAGTGTCTTGGGGAACGCCTATTTGGGTCTAATCTCTTTGGGGTGCGCTGCACTTCTTGGATCTGTAATTTTAGGTCTTTCATAAGAGTTGGGAAATTTTCAGTGATAATTTCTTCCATTAGTTTTTCTCCTCCTTTTCCCTTCTCTTCTCCTTCTGGGACACCCACAACATGTATATTTGTGCGGTTCATATTGTCCTTGAGTTCCCTGATACCCTGTTCGAATTTTTCCATTCTTTTCCTGATAGTTTCTGTTTCTTTTTGGAATTCAGATGTTGTATCCTCCAAATCACTAATTCTATCTTCTGTCTCTTTAAATCTATCATTGTAGGTATCCATTGTTTTTTCCATCTTTTCTACTTTATCCTTCACTTCCATAAGCTCTGTGATTTGTTTTTTCAGTTTTTCTATTTCTTCTTTATGTTCAGCCCATGTCTTCTTCATGTCCTCCCTCAATTTATCGATTTCGTTTTTGAAGAGGTTTTCCATTTCTGTTCGTATATTCAGCATTAGTTGTTTCAGCTCCTGTATCTCATTTGAACTATTGGTTTGTTCCTTTGACTGGGCCATATTTTCAATTTTCTGAGCGTGATCCGTTATCTTCTGCTGGCGTCTGGGCATTTAGTCAGATTTCCCTGAGTGTTGGACCCCACAGGTTGTAAGATTTTTCTGTGAAATCTTTGGGTTCTGTTTTTCTTATCCTGCCCAGTAGGTGGCGCTCGTGGCACACGTTTGTCTACCGGATCCACCAGTAAAAGTTGCTGTGGGTCCTTTAACTCTGGAAAACTCTCGCCATAGGGGAGGTTTGGCAGCCGAAGCGTCTTGGAAGAGTGCCAGCCGGCCCGGGGGTCCGAACGCGGGGAGGGTCGCCGGCCGCCACAGCACGTGAGAGCGCCCGACCAAATTTCCTAGTCGGCCCGGGGCGCCAAGCGTGGCGGAAGGGCGCCAGCTGTCGCAACCCCGGAGAGTGCACTGTTCCCAGGCGGACCGGGGAGTCGCGTGTTTGGAAGGGACCCCCTGGTCACCGTTCTCCGCAGTCTGGGGATTTCTGACCCAACTCTTTCAGTTGGTCCGGGGGGCCTCGCATGGTGGGGACGCCAGCCGCCGCGGCCTGAGGGGATCGCCTGTCCAATTCTGCCAGCTGGCCTGGGAAGGAGGAAGGGAGGGACTCCGGCCGCTTGCCGTCCCGCCCAGGAAACCCGCGTCCCTCGGTGTTCTCACCGGAGCTGGTTCTCCCAGACAGTCAGCCGTTCCAGGATGGGGTACACTGTCCCTTTGATCTCCGTCGTGGCTCCGGGAGCTGCTCTGTATTGTCTCCACTCCCCCAGTAGCTGTTCTGGAGGAGGAAAGGTGAGGGCGGCAAGGCTGTCGAGGCTGGTAGCGGAGGAGCCCGTGAAGGCGGAAGAGGGCACCGTGGTGGTTGGAGAGCCGCCGGAGCAGGAGGGGGAAGAGAGGGGAGAAGGAGGGTGGGCGGGTCGGCTGCTGCGGGGCGTGGGCGCCGTGCGGCGGGCTGGTGGAGAAAGAGAGGGGAGAAGGAGGGCGGGCGGGTTGGCTGCTGCGGGGCGTGGGCGCAGCGCAGCGGGCCGGCGGAGAAAGCCACATTTATTTTAGTATCCTCTGCTTTCACCCAGGATGGTGCATTGTGGGTATTGGCTGAATTAATGTCTTATTCAAATGCAATACTTTAATGAATTATGGGGCAATATATTAGTAAAACATTATTTGGGCAAAATACATGAGTACTAAGGCTAAATAAGAGAATCATTTTCATATCTTACTGTATGCAGAAATACTTGAAGTTTAATGGGGACTTGAATCACACATTTGAAAATTGGAAATAAGATATATTTTTTTGTAGATACAGGTAAGATACTTTTTAAAAACAAACTTTACAGAATGCTCAAATTGTTGTTTTGTAAAGCAATTTTATTCAATTGGACATAATAGAAATCGGATTTTTAATTATCAGGATTTAGAAATGAAACATGTCTTTTTTTCTTCCTGGATCCTGTTGTTTTGATTTAACAAATGATATAGGAGTTTGGGTTAGTTTTATAT
Source organism: Tamandua tetradactyla (assembly GCF_023851605.1). Taxonomy (NCBI): domain Eukaryota; kingdom Metazoa; phylum Chordata; class Mammalia; order Pilosa; family Myrmecophagidae; genus Tamandua; species Tamandua tetradactyla. The sequence goes on from NC_135327.1 coordinate 101,149,375, forward strand.
AAGCTACTAAAATGTCTGTGTTAAGAATTGGTTTTGATGGAAATGCAAGTTGAGAACATCTGATGAATCCCACTATACTATTTATGATATGTATGCTCCCAAAGCCTCAGTTTCCACATCTTTAAAATAGGGATCATAATTGAGTCGTGGTGAATTTTCAGCGCAGTGCCTAACCTCCCCAGAAAGCAGTCAGTATATGTTGAATCTAATAATGGTGCAGCTAATTTTCTGGATTCATCTGTGCTTACATGTTAATGAAAGTCATTAATCATTTATCTGTTAAATGACTTCACCTTACATATCAGCTTACACTTTCCTTTTTGTTTATAATAGGGAACTGCACTCAAAAATTACAAAACTGTATTTCTTTAAATATAGTTCTATGTATTTGTTTTTTTGCTCAATGAGATTGATCATTGTCTTCTAATAACTCTGAACTAATTGAACAGATAGCAAATACAAGTATAAAAAAATCTCCTAGTTCTTAAGCTAAGCTTAGAAAGTTTTTATTTTTAGGTTTAATTTATCTCTCCTCTTCACAAACATTTTAGCTTACTTTGGGGATGAAGGACTGTTTGGTCATCTGGATTTGAAAGCAGTCTTGGACAGGAGGAACGTGGAAGGTGTGCCTGCCGGCTGGGATAAGAAATGGGACATCATGCAGACTTTTACCATTTGGGTGGCACAGGCTCTTAACAGATGCATCTGAGGCTGAGTGAAATCTCGTCCGAGTTATTTATGATAAACTGTATCAAAATAAATGTTTGTAACGACATTCTGTCTTGAGTCCTTTTTGAGTTGAACATAAGACTATAGTGTAAAAATTAAGTGTTTGATACTTGTTTTAAACAGGGAATCTATGTATGTGGCTAGATGTGAACTTAAAAAATAAAATTTCCAAGTTAATTCCTGGCCATTCACTTGGTAAATGGGTTCCAGTTTCCCTTTACAGTGAATTAATAACTCCCTCTGGGATGTTCTGAGGTAATAAGACTGTTCTCAGTTTGTGACAAACTGGGCCACTGGAGGAAATTTCCAACTGGAAGAAATAGGGCCCTTTTGGTGCTATTGGTAGGGGGTGGAAATGACATTGGCTAGTTACGTGTCTAATTTATTTGTAAGTCCAATGTGAATCTAAAATTTCCTTCTGTGGCGCTAGTCAGCCAGAGCTGACTGGACAAGAGCCTATGGTAAATTCCAAATAAAGCACTTTCTGTTTTCTGCTGAAGAATGGGAACTAGCTTTCAGTTTTTGATACTGGTTTCCTGAGACCATTACTATTTTTATTTAATTTTTTCTGTTGTTCTATTTACTTAATAATGTGGGAAAGTCAAAACATGTGGGACAGTCTGCAATTAATGTGGGAAAGTTTGAAACAGAAGAGAATAGAGTTTGGGAGGAGTCCATTGGGTTGAATGTTTAAAATACTTAGTGTTGAAATGTAGAGATAAATGTAATTCTTCTCAGGTGACTGAAGCTATCATTACCAGAAATTTCCTCCTCATATCTAATGTAAAAGTTGCTTAGCTACTTAAGCCTGTTTTCCTCAAGTCCTGCTACCTTTGCTATGGAGACATGGAAAACTGTTGTAGAGGTTTTAAAAATGAAAATGTCCCAATTAAGACATCAAAAGGGTGATGGACCCTAAAGGAAGGCCGCTAGCATCTGGGACACCTCTGTCACATGAAAAAGCACATGGCCAGCTTCTCCTAGTCCTTTGCTTCCAGTATCTGATTCCAGTGGCTTTCTCTCTGAGCATCTGTGAGTCCTCTCAGCATTTCTGGGGCTTTTCCCCTCTGTGAGCTCTTTCTCTGGGGTTTTCTCCTCCGAGCTCTCTGGATGTTTCTCTCTATTAGCCTCTCTGGACTTTTTGTGTCTTTTATCCTCATAAAGAACTCCAGTAAAGGATTAAGACCCACCTTGAATGGGCTTTGTCACATCTCAATTGAAACAACTAATCAAAAGGTCCCACCCCCAACAGGTCTCCCCCCACAGGAATAGAATAAAAGAACATTGCCTTTTCTGAGGTGCATAACAACTTCAAACCAGCACACTCCCCCTATGGACCCCAAAAGGCATGTTCTTTCCATATGCAAAATACATAAATTATATCACAATATCACAAATGCCTTAAATCATTTCAGTAACAAATTAAGTATAAAATCCCATAAAAGTCAGTTACAGATGTGGTCTGTCCTAAGACAAAATTCCCCTTTGGCTATGGACCTGTGAAACTTAGAAGAAGTTATCTGCTTCCAGTATACAAAAGAGGGACAGTCAGGATAAATGTTCAGCCAAACAGGAGTCATGGGTCCTAAACAGTTCCTAAGAACTGCAGGGCATACATCATTAGATTTTAAGGTCTGAGAATCATCTGTAGAATGGTGTTTTATCCTCAGGGTTTGAGAGAGTGGTAGGTTTACCCTTTCCAAGAGCTCATGTAGGCAACCCTATTCTTTCAAAACACTGGGGTGGGGCTTCAACATCTCCAAGCATTGAGGAGACTGCCATGCTCTCTGTTTTGCCCTCTTTAAGCATCTAGATGACAGCCAAACTCTCCATGAAAAGCAGGGTGGCCAGGTTTCCCTCAATTCCCCAGGTATCTGAGAGCCCTGGGGTGATAGTACTCTTCCTGAACAATAGAGGAAGGCCCACCTTCTGCAAACTCTGGGGCAAATGCACCCTTTCCATATGCATGGATGGGTCTGCTTCCCTGGCCCAAGGTTTCCTGACTCCAGACCTCATTTTTCCTTCAATCTGTCCCTTTTAGTCCAGGCTGGCAGTGGATACAGATCTCATAAAAAACTCATTGGTTGCTCATGCAGCATACAGGGGTCCCAATTGTCAAACAATAAGACTCTCCACAAATCCTTTCTGGATTACTGCATTTCTGGTCCTGGCTTATACTGAAATGGCTGACTGGTGCCAGATTTAGTTAAATCCTCATATGGGGCAGTATTTTCTGGGGACTCATTTTCCAAAAGATCAGAATTTTCCAAACTATCAATTTCTGGTTTCTTTGTACCCAAGAGTTCAGCTCTCAGATTATCCCTTTCCTCTCCCATTTTACTATATGCTGCAAGAAGCAGCTAGGCCTCACTTTCCATGTTTAATTTGGAAATCTCTTCAGCTGGGTATCCAAGCTCATTGCTTTCAAATTCTGCTTTCCATCTGACATCAGGACTCACTTTTGCCAAATTATCTGCCACTTTAAAACAATGGTTACCATTCTTGTAGTTTGCAATGACACATCATTTCTGTCTAAAGCCTCAGCAGAAGTACCTTTAGTGTCCATATTTCTACAAAAAATCTCTTCAAAGCAATGTAGATCTTTTCTATCAATCATCTCCCAGTTCTTCCAGAATTTCCCCACTTCCCCATCTATAAAGCTATTCCAGCATTTTGGGTATTTGAAAATAGCAGCATCCCACTCTCCTGGTACCAAAATCTGTTTCCTTTTGCTAAAGATGTCAGAATGCAATATATCAGAAATGGGTTAGCTTTTACAATGGGAATTTATTAGCTTAAAATTTACAGTTCATAGGCCTTGAAAATGTCCCAATTAAGGCATCAATAGGATGATAACTGGACGTTTAAGAAAGGCTTTCAGTATCTGGGATACTTCTGTCACATGAGAAGGCACATGGGCAGTATCTGCTGTTCCTTCACTCCCAGGTTTCATTGCTTTCAGCTTCTGATTACAGTGACTTTCTGAGCATCTCTGGAGCTTATCTCCCTCTGTGAGCTCTCTATCCAAGTTTCTATCTCTCTGAGCTCTCTGGGTGTTTCTCTCTTGTGCCAGTTTGAAACTGTTGTGCACTTCAGAAAAGCCCTGTTCTTTAATCCTGATTCAATATTGTAGGGTGGGACCTTTTGATTAGGTGGTTTCCATGGAGATATGTCTCTACTCATTCAAGGTGGGTCACTTAATAGAATCCTTTAAGATGGAACCATTTTGGAAAAAGCTCCAGAGCCAACACAGAGAGAGACATTTAGACACATCAAAAGAAAATGTCCCTGGGGAAGCTGTTTGAAATGAGAAATCAGGAGAGAAAGCTAGCAGATGTCACCTTGTGCCTTCCCAGCAGATAGAGAAACTCCATATGTCATTGGCCCTTTCCTGAGTCAAGGTATCCTTACCTGGATGCCTTAGTTTGGACATTTTATGGCCTTAGAACAGTAAACTTGTAACTTATAATTTGCTTTATAAAAGCTGTTCCATTCTGGTATATTGCATTTCCAGCAGCATTCACAAACCAAAACATCTCTTGTAGCTCTCTTGTCTGTTCCTGTCTTTATCCTCATAAAGGACTCCAGTAAAGGATTAATACCCACCTAGAATGGGCTGGTTCACATCTCAATTGAAACAACCTAATCAAAAGGCCCCACTCACAATAGGTCTGCCCTCACAGAGATGGATTAAAACAACATGGCCTTTTCTGGGGTACATAACAGTTTCAAACTAGCACAGGAATCTTGATTGCTAACTCCAGTATCTGGAACGTCTTGTACCTGCTTCTGTCTGTTGTTTGTTAGTTACACTTGCCTGCTTGTTCTGATTTAGTAATTATTTATTATATGCCAGATACTGTGGACAATACTTTGTAGAAGCTCTGGATTATGCTATCTTCCTCTAAAGAGTGTTGAATTTTACTTTGCTTGGCAATTAAATTACTGGCAGATAGCTTTAAATTTGATGAAGACTGAATTTAGATTTTCTTAAAACCTAGACCATGATCTATATTCCTAGGCATAGCCTTTTATTTATCTCTACTAAAAGCCTGGGAATTCACCAGTATATCTCTATTCTGACTGAGTTGTAACTCTACCATTATTGAAGCACTGTCTAATCTCTGAAATTACTGCTCAGTTCTCCAGTCTCCCTGACTGATCTCTACTAGGTCTCCTGGATTTTTCTTTATGTTCATGCAGTTAAGAACCAATTCAGAGAAGAATTTCTAGGAATATTTCATAGGAATTGAGTGAAACCAGCAAGAAGACTCAATAAGGCACCCTAGACAAAGGCCTCCCTTAAAAACAGAGAAAATGGGCAGAATCTTTCAGAATCAGTTTTACCAGAAATCTAGGAGATGATCAAGAATAGACAATAATTTAAAAATGCTGAATCTAAAGAAAGAAAACCTAAAAATGGTAAGAATACCATAGAATACATTTATTTGTCCAAGCCCTTCCTTTTTCCTCTTAGTTGCAGCGGTTTGTGTTATTCATGGTGGCTGAGCAGCTTGGTGACTTATGCGCAGTCAAGTGTGGGTCCCTGGTTCCTGATTATTAGCTCAACAAACTTATGATTTGGGTGTCTTTGTATATTGGCTCCAACGCTCTCCTTGAAAGACTGACTCAAGAGACATATTTGGGTCACCTAACCTGGAATTTACCCAGAGTGGAGAAGCAGTGCAGAAAGGTGGAGCAGAGCTGGGCAAAAGCTTTGTTTGAGACAAAGAGGATGGTCTGGGACTTTGGAAGGATAAATTGGGTGAGAAACTCCTTGTTTGGAGGGGAAACATAATGGGGAATTCTTTATTTTTTCTTCTTGAAAGAAACAATTTATTTTTTCTCATATCCATTGTTGCCACTGAAAAAATCTGATGTTTGTCTAGGTTTTTTTATGTATATACCATGTTTTATTTATCCATTCATCTGTTGATGGACACCTGGGTTACTTTCACCTTTGTCAGTTGTGAATAATGTCACTATGACCATTGGTGTGCAAATCATTTTAACCATTTTAAATGTACAGTTCATTGGTATTAATTATATTCATAATCTTGTCCTATCATCACCACTATCCATTACCAAGATTTTTCATGACCCCAAACAGACAACTGTAACCTTTAAGCATTACATTCCTCTCCTCACCCATCTCCCTGTCCCCACTCACCTTATCCCACACCCTGGATCTGGCCTTAGTCCCTCACAACCTCTACTCTACTTTTTGTCTCTATTTTATTTGTTTATTTCTGGTATTTTATATATAGAGGAATCATACAATGTTTGTCTTTTTGTGTCTGGCTTATTTCACCAATTATGGGTGATAATCTTTGATTAGGTGGTTTCCATGAAGATGTGTCTCCACCATTTAAGGTGGGGTTGCTTATGGAGCCTTTTAAGAGGGAAACATTTTGGAAAAAGCTTTGGAGCCAACAGAACTGACAGAGCCCCTGGGAAGTAATGGAAAGAAAGCTGACAGATGTTGCAATGTGCCTTTTCAGCTGAGGTTGAAATCCGAACATCATGGGCTTTCTTGAACAAGCTGTCTTTTCCTGGGTACCTTAATTTGGACATTTGTATAGCCATGCCTTAATTTGAACATTTTCATGGCCTTAGAACTGTAAACTTGCAGCTCAGTAAATTCCCATCTTTAAAAGCCATTTCATTTCTGGTATATCACATTCTGGCAGCTTGCAAACTAAAACAGGAATGAAGCTAGAAATCAATACAGAGAAAAACTGGAAAATTTGCAAATATGTGGAAATAAACACAAAGAAAAAATCACAATGAATATCAGAAAATTCTTAGAGACAAATTAAAAGGAAACTCAACATACCAAAATATATGGATGCAGCAAAGACAGTGCTCAGAAGGAAACTATAGATATAAATGCCTATGTTAAAAAAAGCAGTGATCTCAAATCAATAACTTAGCTTTACATCTTGAGGAACTATAAAAGAAAAAGCAAATTAAACCTAAAGTTAGTAGAAGGAAGGAAATAGTAAAGATTAGAGTAGAGATAAATGAAATACAGAGTAGAAAACAACAGGGGCAATCAATGAAATGAAAATTTGTTTTTTTAAAAATATCAATAGAATTGACAAACCTTTAACTAGACTGACAAAGGAAAAAGAAGACACAAATAACTAAAACCAGAAATGAACATGGGGGTGGGGGTGGGGGGGGGGTGAGGCATTTCTGCTGATCTTGCAGAAATTAAAAGGACCATAAAAATACTAAGAACAATTCTATGCCAACAAATCAGATACGCTAGAGCTAACTCCTAGACATACAACTTACCTCCTCAGTTGTGGGGCCATACTACCAGCAAAGTACAATCTAAAATGGAAATTTGTAAACCAATTCCATTTACAATAGCATTTAAAAGAATAAAATATCTAAGAATAAACTTAGCCAAGGAGATGAAGGACTTGTATGCTGAAAACTAAAACAAATGCAATCAAACAAACAAAACACACTGCTGAAAGAAATTAAAGACCTAATAATATGGCCAGATATCCTATCTTCATGGATAGAAAGACTTAATATTAAGAAGTCAATACTACTCAAAGTAATCTACAGATTCAATGCAACCCCTGACAAAAGCCCAACAGCCTTCTTTGCAGAAATGGAAAAAAACAATCCTCAAACCACAGGAGGCCCCCAATAGCCATGTTAATATTGAAAAAAGGAATAAAGCTGGAGGTCTCACACGTCCTGATTCCAAAACTTACTATAAAACTGTAATAAATAAAACAGCATGGTACTGGCATAAAGATAGGCACATAGACTAATGGAATAGAATTGAGACCTCAGAAATGAACCCACACATGTAGAGCCAACTGATTCTCAACAAGGATGCTGGTCTTAGTTTCTGTCTGCTAAGACAAAAACAATACAGTGGGAATTTATTGGCTCACAGTTTTAAGACTAGGAGTATTCTATGCCAGTTTGAAGGCATTATGTACCCCAGAAAAGCCACGTCCTTTAATCCTCATTCATTATTGCTGGGTGGGATCTTTTTAATAGTTTCCATGGAGATGTGACCCATCCAATTGTGGGTGGTAGCTTTTGGTTAGATGGTGTCCATGGAGATGTGTTTCCACCCATTCAAGGTGGGTTGCTTGCTGGAGCCCCTTAAGAAGGAACCATTTTGGAAAAAGCTTTAGAGCCACCAGAACCAACAGAGCCCACATAGCCAGAGACCTTTGGAGATGAAGAAGGAAAACGCCCCCAGGGGAGCTTCATGAAACAAGAAGCCAGGGAGAAACCTTGTAGAAGTCACAATATGCTCTTCCAGCTGACAGAGCCATCCCAAACTTCACTGGCCCTTTTTCAGTGAAGGTAACCTCTTGGTGCCTTAATTTGGACATTTTCACAGCCTTAGAACTGTAAACTTGCAACTTAATAAATTCCCCTTCTTAAAAGCCATTCTGTTTCTGGTATATCACATCCGGGCAGCTTGCAAACTAGAACAAAATCCAAAATCAAGGTTTCAACAACGTGATACTTTCTCCCCAGACTATGGAATTCTGTGGCTGCCTGCTAGCAATTCTTGGCCCTTAGCTTTTCTGTCACATAACAATTCATGTGTTGATATCTTCTCCTTTCTCCTTCAGTTCTGCTGACTCCTGGCTTTTTCCTGTGGCTTTCTCTCTCTGTTTTCTAGTAGTATGGATTAAAGCCCAACCTGATTCAGAGGGACCACATTTTTACTGAAATCATTTCTTCAAGAGATACTTTTTTTTTAGAGTTAGGGTTTTAATTTGTCCCAAAGTCACTGAAGCAAAAATCACAAAACATTCTTCTTTCCTTTACAACCCCTTTACAAAAAACTGTTAGTAGGAAAAAAAAGTTTTGTACATGGGATGAAACTTAATATAAATTCAAAACTTACAGATATCACTCATTTCTTTAAAAAGTTTATATGAATATCCACTCAATACCAACAGGGCATCTCCCATGAAATGTTATAGATAACACTTGGCCTATTTCCAAGTAGGCCACAGGACTGTCTATTGTCTTGAAATGTCCTCAGAAGGCTTTGTCATTGATCAGGTAACAGAGTAAAAACCCCAGAGTCCTTTCTCTCAAATAGAAGAGGAATAGATAGAGACAGAAGAACTATTCAATTTTGTTTTCTTTCCTTGTGGCTTGTGGTCTCCTCCTCAGCCTCCTCTAAAGCTTCCTCACCCACCAAAGCTTTCCCAGCCTCTGACACCACTAAATCCTCCTCAGCCTCCTCTGCCACCACCACAGCCTCCAAATCCTCCTCTCTCTGCCATGACCCCCAAATCCACCTTCGCCCTTAGGCTTGACTCAGCCCAAAGTAACTTCGTTTCCTCAATTTTACCATCCTCCATGGCCTGCTTGGCAGCTTTGGCATCTTCCTCACTGTTCAAGTCTACAAAACCAAACCCTTTGGAAGATCCTGTCTCCCGGTCAGTGACTATCCCAGCATGAATGGAGCTACCAAGTAACTCCTTCAGTGTCTCTTTGGTGGTGTCCTCAGACAGGCACTGACAAACAAGAGTTTTGGATGGCTGGCTTCTTGCATTAGGTGATCCCTGAGCCCTTATAATTCCAGCCTGATTGCTCTGCCCTCAATTTCTCTTTATTACAGGAATTTAAAGCTTCTTTAGCATCTTCAAATGAAACAAACTCTGTAAATGCATACACTTTAGATTTGCCATTTTAGTTCTGGGGCACCTTGTTTGAACTTGCCTTCTCAGATACTTCTTTATCATCAACCTCCTCCTTCTCCTCTTCATCTTCAGCAATGCTCTTGGCATTCACAGGAACAGCCTTTGTAGGAGCTTTCTTTCCTTTGGCTGGTGTAATCTCCATAGCTTCTTCTTCAGAATTGTCTTCTTTGTCATTGTCATCCTCATCATTGTCTTTGTCATTTTCATCTTCATCATTGTCTTCATCCTCTGAGGCAGAAGCAGTAGCTGCTGCTTTCATTATTGCTGGCTCAAATTCATCCTCATCCTCATCTACTTCCTTACTGTCTTCATCATCTTCTTCATCACTGTCATCCTTCTTGGCATTTTTACCATTCTTTGCCCCCTTGTCTGGGGCCATGGCTCCCTTCTTACTAGGGGTTGCCACTACCACTGCCTTACCAGGTGTGGTTCCCTTCTTGCCAGACGTTGCTACTGCTTTGGTTGGTGTAGCCGTCTTCTTGGCTGGTATGGCTGCTGCTTTTTTTTTTTTTTTTTTTTGTCAGGAGTGACAGCTGCTTTCTTGGCAGGTGTGGCAACTGCAACCTTTTTTGTTGGGAAACCATCACCTTCTTTGCTGGAGTTGTGATGGCCTTCTTGCCTTTTTTTCTGAGGAAAGACAACCTCTTCTCCCCTGTTATCTTCTTCATCTTCTGACATTTTCTCATCATCACTATTTTTTTCTACCTCCTTTAGGGGAGGAGCCATTTTCTTGGGGTCACCTTGATTTTTACCAGCCTAGACGAGTTTCACCATGATGGCAGCTTATGATGGTGGAGTGTAAGGCAGAAGAGTGGTGCAGATGAGCCTTGAGAAACAAAAGCAACGTTGATGGTGGACACAGCTATTGAAGATGCTGGAGTGGGGCCCTTGCTGCCAGCTAGAGCTGGAGACTCTTCAAGAGATCTGTTTTACAGTGGGTCCATATCCACCAGAATGTGGACCAAGAACATGTCCAAACTGAGGTACACAATTCAATCCACCACAGGTACTAACTACATTAATTGGGGAAGAATGGTCTCGTCAATGAATGCTGCTAAGAAAACTGGAGGAGAAACTTTGGGTATTTATGTGACACCTGAGACTCAGAGTTAGAGCCCTGAAGCTATGAAAGTCAGCAGTATCCCATACAGGTGCTGTTTAAAAAAGTTGAAAAAGTAATCAGACATTGAGTAGAGACATGGATGAAGCAGATCTGGATAGGACTAAGGTATATCAGAAGACTGGATAAAGGATAATATTGTCCATGTTTTAAAACTTCAACTTCTTGTGAAACTAAAGGGAGAGATGTTTATTTGGTACAAATTTTATATTTTGGGTATTGTATTTCTTACTGTACGGGTGGTACTTTCTTCTACCATCTTGCCTTTTGGATTTTATATGTCATATCTAATTTTCCTTCTTTTTACCTTTACTTATAGTCTTCCTTTCTACACTCTTCTCCACACCTCTCTCTTCTGTCTTTTCATATCTGTCTCTAGTGTTCCCTTTAGTATTTCTTGTAGAGCTGGTCTCTTGGTCACAAACTCTCTCAGTGATTTTTTTGTCTGAAAATGTTTTAATTTCTCCCTCATTTTTGAAGGACAATTTTGCTGGATATAGAATTCTTCATTGGCAGTTTTTCTCTTTTAGTAGTTTAAATATATCATCTCACTGTCTTCTCGCCTCCATGGTTTCTACTGAGAAATCTATGCATAGTCTTATTGGGTTTCCCTTGTATGTGATGGATTGCTTTTCTCTTGCTGCTTTCAAGATCCTCTCTTTCTCTTTGACCTCTGACATTCTGACTAGTAAGTGTCTTGGAGAACGTCTATTTGGATCTATTCTCTTTGGGGTGTGCTGCACTTGTTGGATCTGTAATTTTAAGTCTCTCATAAGAGTTGGGAAATTTTCAGTGATAATTTCCTCCATTAGTTTTTCTCCTCTTTTTCCCTTCTCTTCTCCTTCTGGGACACCCACAACATGTATATTCATGTGCTTCCTATTGTCATTCAATTCCCTGAGTCCCTGCTCATATTTTTCCATTTTTTCCCTATATTTTCTTTTTCTTGTCGGATTTCAGATGTTCTGTCCTCCAGTTCACTAATCCTGTGTTCTGCCTCTCAAAATTTACTATTGTAGGTTTCCATTGTTCTACTGTGACTTTCATTCCCATAAGTTCTGTGATTTGTTTTTTCAGACTTTCCATTTCTTCTTTTTGTTCATTCCTTGCCTTCTTTATATCCTCCCTCAATTCATTGATTTGGTTTTTCTTTTCTTTTTTTACATGGGCAGGCACTGGGAATCGAACCTGGGTCCTCTGGCATCGCAGGCAAGCATTCTTGCCTGCTGAGCCACCGCAGCCCGCCTTGGTTTTTTTTTTTATTAATTAAAAAAAATTACAAGAAACAAACATTCCCAACACATACACTCAGCAATTCACAATATCATCACATAGTTGCATATTCATCATCATGATCATTTCTCAAAACATTAGCATCAATTCAGAAAAAGAAATAAAAAGACAACAGAAAAGTAAAACAAACAGAAAAAAAAAATTTACAGGTCATGCTCCTTACTGATCCCTTTTATTGATCACTAGCATTTCAAACTGAATCTATTTTAACATTTGTTTCCCCTATTATTTATTTTTATTCCATATGTTTCTCTCATCTGTTGACAAGGTAGATAAAAGGAACATCAGACACAAGGTTTTCACAATCACACAGTCACATTTTGAAAGCTATATCCTTATACAATCATCATCAAGAAACATGGCTACTGGAACACAGCTCTACATTTTCAGGCAGTTCACTCCAGCCTCTCCATTACATCTTGGATAACAAGGTGATATCTACTTAATGCATAAGAATAACCTCCAGGATAACCTCTCGACTCTGTTTGGAATCTCTCAGCCATTGACAGTTTGTCTCATTTCACTCTTCCCCCTTTTGGTCGAGAAGGTTTTCTCAATCCCTTGATGCTGGGTCTCAGCTCATTCTAGAGTTTTTCTCAATCCCTTGATGCTGAATCTCAGCTCATTCTGGGATTTCTATCCCACGTTGCCAGGAAGATCCACACCCCTGGTAGTCATGTCCCACGTAGACAGGGGTGGGTGATGAGTCTGCTTGTTGTGTTGGCTGGAGAGAGAGGCCACATCTGAGCAACAAAGAGGTTCTCTTGGGGGTGACTCTTAGGCTGAATTTTAAGTAGGCTTGACCTATCCTTTGTGGGTTTAAGGTTCATAAGAACAAACCCCAAGACTGGGGGCTCAGCCTATAGCTTTGGTTGTCCACACTGCTTGTGAGAATATCAAGAATTTTGATGTGGTTTTTGATGAGGTTTTCTATGTCTGTTCGTATATTCTGAATTAATTGTTTCAGCTCCTGTATCTCATTTGAATTGTTGGTTTGTTCCTTTGACTGGGCCATATCTTCAATTTTCCTGGTGTGATTTGTTATTTTTTGCTGGCATCCAGACATTTAAACTTAACTAGTTTATTCTGGAGATTGCTTTCACTTCTTTTATCTAGGGTTTTCTTGCTGGATGAATTTGTTGTCTAGTTGTTCTTTGACATTCAGTTCAGCTTTTTCTGAACCTCTAGCTTAGGATTTGTTTAACAGAGGAGACTTTTTCAGTTCTTGTTTTCTTGTTTCTTGCCCTGCTTATATGGTGCCTTCCCCACCCCCCACCCCCACCCCCACCCTTAGGAGGGTCTACATAGGTATTATAAACCCCAGTTGGATTTTCCCAGACCAAACTGGCCTCCAATCAGGGGGAAAGAGCCACCTGCATCAGTTTTCCCTGAGGGTGAGACCCAGCAGGTTGAAAGGCTTTCATGTGAAGTCTCTGGACTCTGTTTTTCTTATCCTGCCCAGTATGTGGCGCTTGGCTGCCTGCAGGTCCCACCAGCATAAGATGATGCGGTATCTTTAACTTTGGAAGACTCTCCCTGCTGGGGGCGTGGTGGAGACAGAGGAGAGGTTGTAGGCTGGTTTTAATGGCTTCACATTACCAAGCTCTGGTGCCTGAATTCCTTGAGGGAGGGATTCCACCTGAGTTGGGCTTCACCTCTCCCCTGGGGAAGGCACAGGCTCTAGACAAGCCCTCAAACGAGCTTATTTCTGCCTATGCCTGGGGCAGTTGCAGTCTGAGAAGCCCTGCCACTGTATCCAAATGCAGTCAAGTCTTTGTAGAAACACAGCTACAAAAACCTCTGTTTCTTTTCTTTTTTCCATCATCCCAATGAGCGACCTCCGCTTTGACCAGGTTCACCTGAGCTGGAGGCCTATTTCTAGTAGTCAGAATTTGTTAATCAATGCCACAATTGGTGTTTGGTTGGGCTCAGCCCCTGCTGCTGGTAAAGTCTCTCTTTCCTTTCCCCTCTGGGAAGCAGCCTGTGGGGGAGGGATGCCAGCCGCCATGGCCTGGGGAACTCACGGTTCTGAGGAGGCTCGCAGCCGGTCCAACTGGTACAGACTTGGGTATGCTGTGTGTCCGGTCACTGATGTGGCCCCAGGAGCTGTTCTGTACTGTTTCTGGTTATTTAGTAGTTGTTCTGGAGGACGAACTAAAACGTGCACATTGCTAAGCTGCCATCTTGGCCCCCTCTCCTCAATGCAACACTTTTACCAATCGGGTATTGTTTATCTTAATTTAACTTGTATGGTCAGTTTAGTTAACACCATAGGTACATGGAATCTTGAATAGGGCATGGGATTTTGTTGTTTTGTCCAAGTTAGCATAATACCCCGATAAATCCCAGAGAGATTTGGACAATGAATAAAGAAGTATTTGCAAATCCCCCTTGGGGGAATGGGAGAAAGGGGACAATATTCAACTTTCCCATTTGGAGAATTTCTGATATTCTAGCAAGCAGTGGGTACAACCAAATAAGCTGAGCCCTCAGTCTTGGGTTTCGCTCCTATGGAATTTATTCTTACAAAGGATAGGCTAAGCCTACTTTAAAAAGCCTTATGCCTAAGAAGTCACCCTCAGAGAACCTCTTTTGTTGCTCACATGTGGCCTCTCCCTCTAAGCTGACACAGCAAGTGAACTCACTGCCCTCCCTCTCTACTTGGAATATGACTCCCAGAGGTGTAAATATCCCTGGCAATGTGGGACAGAAATCCCTGGATGAGATGGGACCCAGCCTCAAGGAATTGAGAAAGCCTTCCTGACCAAAAGGGGGAAGAGAGAAATGAGACAAAATAAAGTGTCAGTGTCTGAGAGATTTCAAAGAAAATTGAGAGGTTATCCTGGAGGTTATTCTTACGCATTATATAAATAACTCCTTTTTAGTTTATGGTGTATTAAAGTGGCTGGAGGGAAGTACCTGAGAGTGTAGAGCTGTGTTCCAGTAGCCTTGTTCCTTGAAGATAATTGTAAAATAATATAGCTTTTACAATGTGACTGTGTGATTGGGAAAAACCTTGTATCTGTTGTTCCATTTAATTAGGATATGGACAGATGAGTAAAAAATATGGTTAAAAAATGAACAAATAAGAGGGGGAACAAAGGTTAACATAAATTAGGTAGATGGAAATACTAGTGGTCAATGAGAGGGAGGGGTGAGGGGTATGGTAAATATGAGGTTTTTCTTTTTTTTTTTCTTTTGTGGCATGTTCAAAAAAATGATCATAGTGCTGAATACACAACTATGTGATGACATTGTGAGCCACTGATTGTTTACACCATATACAAAAATTAACTAAATGGCTCTAGGACCTAAACCATGAGCTACAACCATGAAACTGGAAAATTTTATGTTTATTAAATAAAACATAAAAGAAACCTTTATGCCTTTGTACTACACAATGGATTTTTAGACTTTACACCAAAAATACAACAACAGAAGTAAAACTAGATAAAAAGGACTTCTTCAAATTTAAAATTAAGTAGCTCTAGCTCTGTGCATTAAAGGACATATCAAAAAAGTAAAAAGGCAACCTACAGAATGGGAGAAAATGGGATATTATAAGGGTTTAATATCCAGAATATATAATGTACAGCTTTATCTATAGGATATATAAACCTTTATAAAGGTTTAATATCCAGAAAATATAAGGTACAGCTACAATTTAACAACCAAAAGACAAATAACCCAATTTAAAAATGGCAAAAGGACTTGAATAGATATATTTCCTTTGGAGGTGGTCAATAAGCACATGAGAAGATACTAAACATTACTGGTCATCAAGGAAATGCAGATCAAAACCACAATGAGACATGCGATACTTCTTGCTAACTAGAAAGGCTATTATTAAAAAAATATATGACAAGTATTGGTGAGGATGTGGAGAAATTGGAACCCTTATACATTGTTGGCAGCATCATAACATGGTACGGCCACTGTGGAAATCATTTTGGTAATTCCTCAAAAGTTGTTTTATGATCTGGCAATCCAACTTCTAGGCATATACTCCAAAGAATTGAAAGCAGAGACTTGTACAGATACTTGTACAGCAGTGTTCATAGAAGCATTAATCACAGTAACCACGAGATGGAAGCAATATAAATGTCCATCAACAGATAAATGGGATAAGCAAAATATGGTATATCTATACAATAGAATGCTATTCAGCTGTAAAAAGGAATGAACTTCTAATACATGTGACAACATGGATGAACATTGAAGACATCATGTTGCGTGAAATAACTCAGACACAAAAAAGACAAATGTTGTATTATTTTACTTATATGAAATACCTAGAATAAGCAAATTCATAGAGACAGAAAGTAGAGTATAGGTTACCAGGGGCTGGGGCTGGGGTGGGGAATGGTGAGTTGTTGCTTAATGCATAAAATTTCTGTTTGGGGTGATACAAATTTTTGATAATAGATGGTAATGATGGTGGCACATTATGTGTGTAACTAATACCAATGAATTACACACTTTAAATGTTTAAAGTGGGGAATTCTGAATTGTGTATGTTACTACAATTAAAAGTTGGGAAAAAAAATTCAGGAGCGCTTTCTCTAAAGTTCTCTGTTGTGCAATTCCCTCCTCTCCAGCATCTGACCTCCACATCCCAACTGCTTTGGCAGCCCCAAATTCCAGTGTCTCTTTCCCCTGCCCTATGAAATTGTCACTTTCTGCTGGGAATCAATTTCCCAAGCAGGGGTGAATGTGGACGTCACATCATTACTTCCCTTTCTTCTAGTATCATGGCTGTTTTATATATTTTGTCTAGTGTTTGGCAGGAAGGTTAAGTTTAATACTGACTTCTCTGCTGTTGTTGGAACTGGAAGTTCAGTATGACTTTTTGTTAATTGACAGAGTTGTCAATGAGACGTCGAGGTGGCATATCTTCTTAGTTTAAATCTTATTTTTCTTTTGATTTTTTTGTGTTATACTTCCTTTGAAGTAGAGAGACTATAGTTAGCAGCGTTGATGTGGGTGCTAGTTAGATTATTAGAATTTTTGAAAGCTTTGAAGAGAACTCCCACAAGTTATTTTACATTGAAAAGGTTTCCATAGAACTATTAAGTTTAATTTCTTTTTCTTCAAGAGCAAGACTCCTCCCTGAAAGGCTGTAGCTGTTAGAAACTCAGCATACGTCCAGCACTTTTTAGCTTTTTAAAAGCTCAGCTGAAAGAAATTGTATTACTGTGGTTTTGCTTTCTAATGTGAAAAGAGAATGCATGGTGTATGCGTATATCTAAAAATGATGTCAAATGCAATAGGTCTAATCTCAAATAAGACAGCTTTTTCAAACACAGTAAATTAAGACACCTGGGGCTGAATCTAAAAGTCTTTTTAATGTTCTGTACTCTAAAATTAGTGTAGTGTTGAATTCTTCAGAACTGGTATCAGGACTAGCTACATGATTTGTGGGGTCCTGTGCAAAAATGTGAGGCCCCATGTTAAAAAATTATTAAGAATTTGAAAATTGCAATCGCAGAGCATAAACCAAGTGCGGGGCTCTTCTGATTATGGGGCTCTGTGTGGCTACACAGGTTGCCCATGAAGCTGACCCTAGCTGGCACTTTTACCTACAATATTGCCTCTCACAAATGAGGTAGAAAAATTCATTATAGATGATGATGCTGAAGTCAGTTAGGCAGTGTGACACGGCTGAGATTCAAGTGACCTCATTCTGAGCCTACACCTCCTTTCTCTATATCACACTAACTCCCTACATTCTCCTTGACGCCTTACCTGGGCTTGGAAACTTCTAATGGGTCCTCTGCCCACTAATAGGCTCTTCAGTCAAGTTGATAGGAACACTGATACACTAGGCCATATTCTAGTGTATGTTCTATAGAGGGCAATGGTCCCCATGTGGAAGGAGGCACACAGCAACAAGGAGACTTGCTTTTAATCCTGATATCATCTGGGGGGGCTTCTTTCTACAAGGAAAACTCTTTCCTTGATGATTTCCTGTGCAGCAAAGGGTTGACTCAGCAGGTCTGTTATGTCTAAACCCTGGACATTCCAGAGGTCTTCAAGACTTGTCCTTCACCAGCTCCTGGGCATAACCTCCAAATCTTTGAAATATCCTGCCTAAGAATGCCTTTGTAAGCCTGGGGCCTTGGGCCTGCCAGATAGTTTATGCTAACAATGTTATTAATTTATGGTGAATGTCTGTTTTTGTTCACCTAGGTTCCTGGTCACACTATCAGTCTGACCTCTGGAGGGGGAGGGTGCTGGGAATTGAGTAGCTAAGGTCAATCACGTGTGTGCTCCACAATTATGTGACTGATACCAATAAAAACCCTGGATATCAAGGCTAAGGGGAATTACTCTGGTTGGCAATACTTCATACATGTCAAAATAATTTCTGGGAAAATTAAGTGCTGTCTATATGACTCCACTGGAAGAGGACAACTGAAAACTCATGTTTGGTTTCTTTTGGGCTCTGCCCTATGCATCTTTTTCCTTTGCTGATTTTGGTCTGCATCTTTTTGCTGTAATAAACTGTAACCATGAGCATAACAGCTTTTTGAGTTCTGTAAGTCCTTTTAGTGCATCACTGAATCTAAAGGTAGTCTTTGGGGATCTCTGAATCACTTCCCCATTACATTTCTAAATTAATACAGATTAGCTTTTTAGGTTAGCTTCTTACAGTAGTAGGTATATTGAGTGGACTCTCCCAGTTTTCAATAAAATCAGGGAAATATTTTTATAATGATGAGGAAAGCAGCAGGATGCATGTATTATACATGTATTATACATGCATTCTGATCTTTTTGTTTAAAGCACAGACTAGAAGGAAGTATACTTGTGGATGCATATTAGTATATTGAATGATGTTTGTTCTTATTTATGCCTTTATTTTCCACGTTGAGCATATATGACTTCTCATAAAAGAAAATTTGGAGGACTTCCGGGCCAAGATGGCGGCTTAGCAATGTGCGCATTTTAGTTCGTCCTCCAGAACAACTACTAAATAACCAGAAACAGTACAGAACAGCTCCTGGGGCCATGTCAGTGACCGGACACACAGCGTACCCCAGTCTGGACCAGCTGGACTGGCTGCAAGACCCCCCCCCAGAACCGTGAGCGGCGGGTGCCCCTCCCCCACAGGCTGCTTCCCAGAGGGGAAAGGAAAGAGACTTTATCAGCAGCAGGGGCTGAACCCAACCAAATGCCAATTGTGGAATTAATTAACAACTTCTGACTACTAAAAATAGGCCCCAGCTTAGGTGAACCTGGTCAAAGTGGAGGTCACTCATTTTTGCCCCGGTGCCAAGGGGGCAGGGCTGATGGAAAAAGAAAAAAAAAAAAAAAAACACAGGTTTATGTGGCTGTGTTTCTACAAAGACTTGACTGCATTTGGATACAGTGGTAGGACTTCTCAGGCTGCAACTGCCCCAGGCATAGGCAGAAACAAGCTTGTTTGAGGGCTTGTCTAGAGCCTGTGCCTTCCCCAGGGGAGGGGTGAAGCCCAACTCAGGTGGAATCTCTCCCTCAAGGAATTCAGGCACCAGAGCTTGGTAATGTGAAGCCATTAAAACCAGCCTACAACCTCTCCTCTGTCTCCACCACGCCCCCAGCAGGGAGAGTCTTCCAAAGTTAAAGATACCGCATCATCTTATGCTGGTGGGACCTGCAGGCAGACAAGCGCCACATACTGGGCAGGATAAGAAAAACAGAGTCCAGAGACTTCACATGAAAGTCTTTCAACCTGCTGGGTCTCACCCTCAGGGAAAACTGATGCAGGTGACTCTTTCCCCCTGATTGGAGGCCAGTATGGTCTGGGAAAATCCAGCTGGGGTCTATAATACCTACGTAGACTCTCCTAAGGGTGGGGGGTGGGGGGGGGAAGGCACCATACAAGCAGGGCAAGAAACTAGAAAACAAGAACTGAAAAAGTCTCCTCTGTTAAACAAATCCTAAGCTAGAGGTTCAGAAAAAGCTGAACTGAATGTCAAAGAACAGCTAGACAACAAATTCATCCAGCAAGAAAACCCTAGATAAAAGACGTGAAAGCAATCTCCAGAATAAACTAGTTAAGTTAAAATGCCTGGATGCCAGCAAAAAATAACAAATCACACCAGGAAAATTGAAGATATGGCCCAGTCAAAGGAACAAACCAACAATTCAAATGAGATACAGGAGCTGAAACAATTAATTCAGAATATACAAACAGACATGGAAAACCTCATCAAAAACCAAATCAATGAATTGAGGGAGGATATAAAGAAGGCAAAGAATGAGCAAAAAGAAGAAATGGAAAATCTGAAAAAACAAATCACAGAACTTATGGGAATGAAAAGCATGGTAGAAGAGATGAAAAAAAATAATGGAAACCTACAATGGTAGATTTCGAGAGGCAGGACACAGGATTAGTGAACTGGAGGATGGAACATCTGAAATCCGACAAGAAAAAGAAAATATAGGGAAAAAATGGAAAAATATGAGCAGGGACTCAGGGAATTGAATGACAATAGGAAGCACATGAATATACGTGTTATGGGTGTCCCAGAAGGAGAAGAGAAGGGAAAAGGAGGAGAAAAACTAATGGAGGAAATTATCACTGAAAATTTCCCAACTCTTATGAGAGACTTAAAATTACAGATCCAACAAGTGCAGCACACCCCAAAGAGAATAGATCCAAATAGACATACTCCAAGACACTTACTAGTCAGAATGTCAGAGGTCAAAGAGAAAGAGAGGATCTTGAAAGCAGCAAGAGAAAAACAATCCATCACATACAAGGGAAGCCCAATAAGACTATGTGCAGATTTCTCAGCAGAAACCATGGAGGCGAGAAGACAGTGGGATGATATA
Source organism: Tamandua tetradactyla (assembly GCF_023851605.1). Lineage (NCBI taxonomy): Eukaryota > Metazoa > Chordata > Mammalia > Pilosa > Myrmecophagidae > Tamandua > Tamandua tetradactyla. The sequence continues at coordinate 101,170,042 of NC_135327.1, forward strand.
TTTAAACTACTAAAAGAGAAAAACTGCCAACCAAGAATTCTATATCCAGCAAAATTGTCCTTCAAAAATGAGGGAGAAATTAAAACACTTTCAGGCAAAAAATCACTGAGAGAGTTTGTGACCAAGAGACCAACTCTGTAAGAAATACTAAAGGGAACACTAGAGACAGATACTAAAAGACAGAAGAGAGAGGTGTGAAGAAGAGTGTAGAAAGGAAGACTGAGTAAAGGTAAAAAAGAAGGAAAATTAGATATGACATATAAAATCCAAAAGGCAAAATGGTAGAAGAAAGTACTACCCATGCAGTAATAACACTGAATGTTAATGGATTAAATTAGTGAATAAACTTAGAATATTTCATTGGTAACAGAGACCATCAGGAGATAGAAATAGGGTAAGATGTCGGGTAATTGGAGCTTAAGGGATACAGATTGTGCAACAGGACTGAATATAAAAACTCAGAAATGGACAGCACAATACTACCTAACTGTAATACAATTATGTTAAAACACTGAATGAAGCTGAATATGAGAATGATAGAGGGAGGAAGGCTGGGGGTATAAATGAAATCACAAAGAACAATAGACAATAAAGATTGAGATGGTATAATCTAGGAATGCCTAGAGTGTGTAATGATAGTGACAAAATGTACAAATTTTAAAAATGTTTTTGCATGAGGAAAAACAAAGGAATGTCATTACTGCAGCATGCTGAAAGTAGATGGTAATTAATATTTAAAATTTTCAACTTATGTGTGAGACTAAAGCAAAAAATGTTTATTTGGTACAAAATTTAAATTTTGACTAGTGCATCTCCTAATATAACTTATGTAGATAGTTGATTGAACAACATAAGTACATGGAACCTTGGGTAGGACGTGAGATTTTGTTGGTTTGTCCAGAGTGATACCCCAATGAATCCCAGAGTGATTTGATCAGTGAGTGGAAAAGTATTCGCGAAGTCCCCTTTGGGGAATGGTGAGAATGGGGGAAAATTCAACCTCCCCAAGTTGAATTCTTGATATTCTCACAAGCAATGTGGACAACCAAAGCTATAGGCTGAGCCCCCAATCTTGGGGTTTGTTCATATGAACCTTAACCCCACAAAGGATAGGTCAAGCCTACTTAAAATTAGGCCTAAGAGTCACCCCCAAGAGAACCTCTTTTGTTGCTCAGATGTGGCCTCTCTCTCCAGCCAACACAACAAGCAGACTCACCACCCTCCCCCTGCCTACATGGGACATGACTCCCAGGGGTGTGGACCTTCTTGGCAACGTGGGACAGAAATCCTAGAATGAGCTGAGACTCAGCATCAAGGGATTGAGAAAACCTTCTCAACCAAAAGGGGGAAGAGTGAAATGAGACAAAGTGTCAATGGCTGAGAGATTCCAAACAGTCGAGAGGTTATCCTGGAGGTTATTCTTATGCATTAAGTAGATATCAACTTGTTAGTCAAGATGTAATGGAGAGGCTGGAGGGAACTGCCTGAAAATGTAGAGCTGTGTTCCAGTAGCCATGTTTCTTGATGATGATTGTATAAGGATATAGCTTTCACAATGTGACTGTGTGATTGTGAAAACCTTGTGTCTGATGCTCCTTTTATCTACCTTGTTAACAGATGAGTAGAGCATATGTAATATAAATAATAGGGGGAACAAATGTTAAAATAGATTTAGTTTGAAATGCTAGTGATCAATGAAAGGAAGGGATAAGGGGTATGGTATGTATAATTTTTTTTTCTGTTTTCGTTTTATTTTTCTGTTGTCTTTTTATTTCTTTTTATGAATTGATGCAAATATTCTAAGAAATGATCATGTTGATGATATGCAACTATGTGATGATATTGTGAATTACTGATTATATATGTAGAATGGAATGAGCATATGTTAAGAATGTTTGTGTTTCTTTCTTATAACATTATTTAAAAAAATTAATAAAAAAAGAAAATTTGGAAAAATTGAAAAATTTTTTTCCTACTAAGATGGCTTGATATGCAGTTTTCTAATTTGGGCATATGCTTAATGATATAGCTTTTTAAAATATCTGTTAATTATGAAACAGGTAGTGTGCTGAAGAAAAACCCTCATCCTTGCTGTTATAATTTGACCATTCCCTAACTGTGTGTTGTCTTTGTTTTCTCAAATTGGTCAGTGGGGTGAAAAATATTGATGAAAGATATTCATTTTGCATGGGCTGTTTTCCAATCTAACTGGGAATACCAGAAAGATAAATTCCCAAATGTACAGGATGATCTTGTGGTAGCTACGAGAAGAAATGGATATGCTGCTGCCCTCAGCCTATGTTTTAAGCACAGTATAATCAAAGCAGCTGTTTAAGTATATGTTGACTGAATGTATATCACTGAAATGTATTTCTGAAATTTACCCACTCAGAGATTAATTTCACCGCATCCCCATTTGTGCCCTAGTAATTCTAGAAGTCTGCCAGAGAAGCACTTTGTATAATTTTATCTTACTGCTTCTATCTTTTTGTGGATTACTTAAGAATGGGATCAATTAGAGCCCACAGCATTTTTCATGATATTTTTTTTTCTTTGGTACATGTAGAACTGAGTGATTTTGTCTTTGTCTCCAATAATGTGATGTAAAACCTTACATTTATATATTTTATCTTTGTCCCCTCTTTTTAATTCTTTATCTCCTCCTGCCTTTGCTGAATCATTCCAGGCCCTCTTTTCTTTTTGGCAATCATAATTCCTTTCTGTATGTGCTCTCGTTCTCCCCAGCCCATGCCACCTTTCACATGTCTTCAGTAAACTTCCTCAGACATCCTGCTCACAAGCTTTGGATGACTCGTCACTGCTTATACCCTATAAAGTTCAATCCCAATAAGCACATAAAATTCAATCCCACTAAACACTTTAGGGCCCCAACTTGTCTTTCTAGCCCCATTTCCCACTAGGGCATGTCATTCCACACTGCAGCCAAACTGGAGTTCTTGGTCTCTCCTGAACCCTCCATGACTCTGTGTCTTTCCTCTCACTGTTTTTTGGGTGCACGATGTCCTCTCCTCATTTCTGCTGACTGAAATCTTAGTTGTTTCTGGGAGTGGTTAAGTGTGGACACACTCATGAAGCCATCTATGACTCTCACCCCTTCCCCCCTCTTCCGACAAATTAATTTTTCTTTCTTTTGTGTTCCCTTTGATCTTTTCCTGTGTAACTAATATGCCACTTAGTCTCTGTTTTGAAGCATAGTTTTTCTTACACGTATTTATTTCATCTATAAATTTATAAAACTCCACAAAGATGGAAACTGCCATTGCCATCTTTGTCTCTTCACAAAGAGTGTTAGGCAGGTGCTGTTTTCATTGATGAATTTAAATCGGATAGCACCTCACAACTGTCAGAGTTTTGACACATATCTGTTCTCTCATTTGTCCTGTCCAACTTTTACAAGTAGGCTGATATTATCATCGTCTCACAGATGGAGACACTGAGGCACCAAGACAGTGAGTCCATTTGGGGAAGAAGGGAAAGACAATGATTAACAATTGAATACCCGCCATAGACCAGGCACAGTCAGAAGTACTATCTCATTTAAACCTCACTGAACCACGTAGGGTGGGTATGATCATCTGCATTTTGCAGATGAGGAAACTGAGGCTCAGGGACACGCAGAATAACTTTCCTCATATCAGATAATGAGAGTGACAAAATGAGGACTCAGACTTTGGTCTGACAAATGTTTTAGGCCTTTTTCACGATATTGTACTCCCTTTTTCTTATATGGCATTGAAGTTAATGAAATACGATTGGCATTTGTGGCTTCTCTTTAATGTTGGTCTCTGCGTCTTTGAGGGCATCAGATCAGCCTGGAGCTGTCAACTTTGGAAGAAATGCAGTGGGGCCACTTTCCAGCAGGGGGAGCAGGAGAGCAGCCTGTGTCTGATAAAAATGTCCCAGTGTGGCTGCCTTCAGTGCCTTAGTATTTCACTTGGCCTCTAGCTTGTGGTTCATGATAGTGCTTTGCCTTTGTTCTTGTTTTGACAGGAGGAGCACTTTCACCACTATTGTTGACCTGTCTTAGAAGGGGCAGGATTCGTTTCTTAGAAAAGCACTGTCTTTGAACTCCATTGTGTTTTATTGCAGGGTAAAATGAGAAGCTACACGGGCTAAGAATCCCATCTGAGAAAACATGGTAGGATCAGCATAGGTGTTATCTGAAATCCTTTATGGAACAAGCCCAGTCATAAATAAATAAACAGAAAGTGGGAGTCAGTGAAATCTAGTCTTTTGCCGGCATGGTACATGTGGGGAAATTGGGCCCCGGAGGCAGAGTGTAGAAAGCAGGTGGTGGAGGTGGGCCAGCAGGAAGGCCTGGGGGCAGCGGGGGGTGGCATACACTGAGTGGCTAAGCAGATGCTACAGTGTGCCCCAGGAGCTGGCAGCGCAGGTTTGGCCTGCAGAGATGAAGCTGAAACAGAGAGAGCAGGGAACCAGTCGTGGTTGAAAGCTAAAGAGCTAGATAGAGATGCAAAGGTGCACCATCTCAGAACTGTGGCTAGAGTTGGGCTGGGAGGTGGGGAATGGGGAGTAGGGAGCATGGAGAGACGAACCTGGGGCCAGGTGTTGAGCTTGTCAGTGGTATGGGGGATATTGATGGATCTGAGAGGGCAAAGTGCTCATTTCACCTGAGAAGACAGACTGATGATGGTCGAGCAGTAAACAGTGGATGCCTGAAGAGGGTAGCACCCAGGATGGCCAGGACTTGGCAGCCCTTGTCGCAGGGGCTCTGCGCCCTCCTGTCCGCTGCTCCTGCATGGTGCCACGAGTTTACAGCTCCCCACACCAACCCTCTGGTTTTCCTTCTCTTTCAGGAATTAGTGAAGTGTTGGCAGGTGACACATTTGGACATTTGATGCAGGCAGATGGGGATGAATTTTGGAAATTTAAAATTCTTCTAATGTCAAGGAAATGAAACTTTTTGTGGCCAGTGCCTGGATGGAGGAAGCAGACACATACATATACATTATCTCCCAGAAAAGGTATTTTGGGTGGGGGTGGCCATGCTTTACACCTCCTCAAATGTGCATTGCTAAATATCCTGATTACTCAGAAGGCTGTCATATACAGCAGAGAAATCCAAGACACCTGGTGGCCGCCTTGAGTTGTCGCCCCGCAAGATGTGCTTTCTTGTTTATTTCCCAGCCTCTGGCACAAATATATTCTTCCTCTGACTTGCAAAAAGCGGAGGAGAAATGATTAGGTTCCTGTTTCTTCTCTTCTTGATTGGGGTTCAAGCGGGCATAGGTTTGAGCTTCCCTGATTAACCTGGGAATCGTTCCAGTTATTTAGTGGAAATGAAGCAATTGTTTCATCATAGGAGTTCCAAAGGACTTAGGGGCACAGAATGCCAAGAATTCAACTTTAAATAGTTAGTGAAATCAGTAAGGATATTTTTGTTACTGTTGTTAAACTAAGAAACTCATATAAGCCAAAACTTATCATTATTTGTTTAACACCCTCTGGTTGTGTTTTTTTTTAAGGCAAAGTTTTGAAAAAAATTTATTTTTTAGTAGAATAAATTATAAGAATATGCCTAAATTTTTTTGTGATGTAAAATTCATACTGTTTTTCCCTTTCCTTTTTTCTTTAAACAACTTTGAGATATAATTCATGTACCATTTAACTCACCCATTTAAAGAACACAGTGATTTTTAGTGTATTCACAGGTATGTGCAGTCATCACAACAGTTAATTTTAGAACATTTTCATTACCTCAAAAAGAAACCCTGAACCCTTTAGTTATCACCTCCCCAGTCCCCACTCTCCGCCCACTCCCCCAGTCCTAAGCAAGCACTTAGAAAATATCACCTGTCATCTTCTACTTAGAGATCACCGTTCTTAACATTTTAGTGCTTTCTTGCTGGGCTTTAGTTTTCCATGCATAATTTATATAGTCGAATTCTTTCTTTATAATCAAATTAGCAATCTGTTTTTTTCCCCCACAATACTATACTGTCAACATTTATCAATGTCACTAAGATTATGTGTAAATATTTTTGATGGCTTCATAATCACTAAATGAATGTACCATATTTTAGTGTTCTAAATTTTACACTTTTCAATTTGAGATAATTTCAGACATACAAAATGTTGCAAATATAGTACAAAGATTTTCAGTATATCTTTCACCTAGCTTTTGCAGATGTTAACTTCTTACATAATCACAGTACAATGACCAAAGCCAGAAAATTAACAATGATATGTTATTATTAGCTAATCTACAGAACTTATCCAAATTTTTTTTACTTTTTTATTAATTTTTAATTTTTTAAAAAAATATGACAAGAAAGAAACACAAACATTCTTAACATATGGTCATTCCATTCTACATATTTAATCAGTAATTCACAATAACCTATCCAAGTTTTGCCAGTTTTTCTGCTAACGTCCAGGATCTTGCATTGCATTTACTTGCAAGTCTTCTTAGTTTCCTCCAATTTAGGATAGTTCCTTCATCTGTCTTTGCCTTTCATTGCCTTGACTTATTTTGTAGAATGTCCTTCAATTTGTGTTTGCCTGACATTTTCTCATGATTAAATTCAGAGTATGCATTTTTGACAAAAATATCAAGAAGTAATATTGTGTGCTTCTCAGTGCATCATTTCAAAAGATGATGAACCATAATTTGTTAAGCCTATAATATTTGTCTATAGTTGTATATTTAGATGGTTTTTCATTTTTACACTTAATTCTGCAATGAGCATATTTGAACCACAAATTTCTCTGTATATGATTATTTTCTAAGGAGTAAGTCTTAAAAATGAAATGATGAATCAGAACTTTTTTTTTTCTTACTCATCATGATTTTACGTTTATTTATTTATTTTTTATTTTTGTTTTTTTCTGGTAATCCTGAACTCATTTTTTTTAATTAATTAAAAAAAATAAACTAACACAACATTTAGAAATCATTCCATTCTACATATGCAATCAGTAATTCTTAATATCATCACATAGATGTATGATCATCATATCTTAGTACATATGCATCAATTTAGAAAAAGAAATAGCAAGACAACAGAAAAAGAAATAAAATGATAATATAGAGAAAAAATAAAAATAAAAAATACAAAAATATATAAGAAAAAAAAAACTATAGCTCAGATGCAGCTTCATTCAGTGTTTTAACATAATTACATTACAATTATGTAGTATTGTGCTGTCCATTTTTTTTTTTTTTTTTTTTTTAGAAATCATACCATTCTACATATGCAATCAGTAATTCTTAACATCATCACATAGATGCATGATCATCGTTTCTTAGTATATTTGCATCGGTTTAGAAGAACTAGCAATATAACCGAAAAAGATATAGAATGTTGATATAGAGAAAAAAAATAAAAGTAATAATAGTAAGAACAAAACAAAACAAAACAAAAACCTATAGCTCGGATGCAGCTTCATTCAGTGTTTTAACATGATTACTTTACAATTAGATATTATTGTGCTGTCCATTTTTGAGTTTTTGTATCTAGTCCTATTGCACAGTCTGTATCCCATCAGCTCCAATTACCCATTATCTTACCCTGTTTCTAACTCCTGCTGAACTCTGTTACCAATGACATATTCCAAGTTTATTCTTGAGTGTCGATTCACATCATTGGGACCATACAGTATTTGTCTTTTAGTTTTTGGCTAGACTCACTCAGCATAATGTTCTCTAGGTCCATCCATGTTATTACATGCTTCATAAGTTTATCCTGTCTTAAAGCTGCATAATATTCCATCGTATGTATATACCACAGTTTGTTTAGCCACTCGTCTGTTGATGGACATTTTGGCTGTTTCCATCTCTTTGCAATTGTAAATAACGCTGCTATAAACATTGGTGTGCAAATGTCTGTTTGAGTTTTTGTCCTTAATTCCTTTGAGTAGATTCCCAGCAATGGTATTGCTGGGTCGTATGGCAATTCTATATTCAGCTTTTTGAGGAACCGCCAAACTGCCTTCCACAGTGGTTGCACCATTTGACATTCCCACCAACAGTGGATAAGTGTGCCTTTTTCTCCACATCCTCTCCAGCACTTGTCATTTTCTGTTTTGTTGATAATGGCCATTCTGGTGGGTGTGAGATGATATCTCATTGTGGTTTTGATTTGCATTTCTCTAATGGCCAGGGACATTGAGCATCTCTTCATGTGCCTTTTGGCCATTTGTATTTCCTCCTCTGAGAGGTGTCTATTCAAGTCTTTTTCCCATTTTGTAATTGGGTTGGCTGTCTTTTTGTTGTTGAGTTGAATAATCTCATTATAAATTCTGGATACTAGACCTTTATCTGATATGTCGTTTCCAAATATTGATTCCCATTGTGTAGGCTTTCTACTTTCTTGATGAAGTTCTTTGATGCACAAAAGTGTTTAATTTTGAGGAGTTCCCATTTATTTATTTCCTTCTTCAGTGCTCTTGCTTTAGGTTTAAGGTCCATAAAACTGCCTTCAATTGTAAGATTCATAAGATATCTCCCTACATTTTCCTCTAACTGTTTTATGGTCTTAGACCTAATGTTTAGATCTTTGATCCATTTTGAGTTAACTTTTGTATAGGGTGTGAGAGATGGGTCTTCTTTCATTCTTTTGCATATGGATATCCAGTTCTCTAGGCACCATTTGTTGAAGAGACTGTTCTGTCCCAGGTGAGTTGGCTTGACTGCCTTATCAAAGATCAAATGTCCATAGATGAGAGGGTCTATATCTGAGCACTCTATTCGATTCCATTGGTCGATATATCTATCTTTATGCCAATACCATGCTGTTTTGACCACTGTGGCTTCATAATATGCCTTAAAGTCAGGCAGTGCAAGACCTCCAGCTTCGGTTTTTTTCCTCAAGATGTTTTTAGCAATTCGGGGCACCCTCCCCTTCCAGATAAATTTGCTTATTGGTTTTTCTATTTCTGAAAAATAAGTTGTTGGGATTTTGATTGGTATTGCATTGAATCTGCAAATCAATTTAGGTAGGATTGACATCTTAACTATATTTAGTCTTCCAATCCATGAACACGGTATGCCCTTCCATCTATTTAGGTCTTCTGTGATTTCTTTTAGCAGTTTTTTGTGGTTTTCTTTATATAGGTTTTTTGGCTCTTTAGTTAAATTTATTCCTAGGTATTTTATTCTTTTAGTTGCAATTGTAAATGGGATTCGTTTCTTGATTTCCCCCTCCGCTTGTTCATTGCTAGTGTATAGAAATGCTACAGATTTTTGAATGTTGATCTTGTAACCTGCTACTTTGCTGTACTCATTTATTAGCTCTAGTAGTTTTGTTGTGGATTTTTCCGGGTTTTCGATGTATAGTATCATATCGTCTGCAAACAGTGATAGTTTTACTTCTTCCTTTCCAATTTTGATGCCTTGTATTTCTTTTTCTTGTCTAATTGCTCTGGCTAGAACCTCCAACACAATGTTGAATAATAGTGGTGATAGTGGACATCCTTGTCTTGTTCCTGATCTTAGGGGGAAAGTTTTCAATTTTTCCCCATTGAGGATGATATTAGCTGTGGGTTTTTCATATATTCCCTCTATCATTTTAGGGAAGTTCCCTTGTATTCCTATCCTTTGAAGTGTTTTCAACAGGAAAGGATGTTGAATCTTGTCAAATGCCTTCTCTGCATCAATTGAGATGATCATGTGATTTTTCTGCTTTGATTTGTTGATATGGTGTATTACATTAATTGATTTTCTTATGTTGAACTATCCTTGCATACCTGGGATGAATCCTACTTGGTCATGATGTATAATTCTTTTAATGTGTTGTTGGATACGATTTGCTAGAATTTTATTGAGGATTTTTGCATCTATATTCATTAGAGAGATTGGCCTGTAGTTTTCTTAGCCAGAACATTTTTAAGGGTTTTAACAATCTATTATTGCCTACTTGTTTCCCAGAAAGATTTTTATCCATTTACTCTTTTTTTTTTTTTTTTTTTTTTTTTTTTATTAACGGAAAGAAAAAAAAAGAAATTAACACAACATTTAGAAATCATACCATTCTACATATGCACTCAGTAATTCTTAACATCATCACATAGATGCATGATCATTGTTTCTTAGTACATTTGCATCAGTTTAGAGGAACTAGCAACACAACAGAAAAAGATATAAAATATTAATATAAAGAAAAGAAATAAAAGTAGTAGTAATAGTAAAAAACAACAACAACAAACAAACCAACAAGCAAACAAAAACAAAAAAAAACCCTATAGCTCAGATGCAGCTTCATTCAGTATTTTAACATGATTACTTTACAATTAGGTATTATTGTGCTGTCCATTTTTGAGTTTTTGTATCTAGTCCTGTTGCACAATCTGTATCCCTTCAGCTTCAATTACCCATTGTCTTACCCTGTTTCTAACTCCTGCTGAACTCTGTTACCAATGACATATTTCAAGTTTATTCTCGAATGTCCGTTCACAACAGTGGGACCATACAGTATTTGTCCTTTAGTTTTTGGCTGGATTCACTCAGCATAATATTCTCTAGGTCCATCCATGTTATTACATGGTTCACAAGTTTATCTTGTCTTAAAGCTGCATAATATTCCATCGTATGTATATACCACAGTTTGTTTAGCCACTCTTCTGTTGATGGACATTTTGGCTGTTTCCATCTCTTTGCAATTGTAAATAACGCTGCTATAAACATTGGTGTGCAAATGTCCGTTTGTGTCTTTGCCCTTAAGTCCTTTGAGTAGATACCTAGCAATGGTATTGCTGGGTCGTATGGCAATTCTATATTCAGCTTTTTGAGGAACCGCCAAACTGCCTTCCACAGTGGTTGCACCCTTTGACATTCCCACCAACAGTGAATAAGTGTGCCTCTTTCTCCGCATCCTCTCCAGCACTTGTCATTTTCTGTTTTGTTGATAATGGCCATTCTGGTGGGTGTGAGATGATATCTCATTGTGGTTTTGATTTGCATTTCTCTAATGGCCAGGGACATTGAGCATCTCTTCATGTGCCTCTTGGCCATCCGTATTTCTTCTTCTGGTAGGTGTCTGTTTAAGTCTTTTTCCCATTTTGTAATTGGGTTGGCTGTCTTTTTGTTGTTGAGTTGAATAATCTCTTTATAAATTCTGGATACTAGACCCTTATCTGATATGTCATTTCCAAATATTGTCTCCCATTGTGTAGGCTGTCTTTCTACTTTCTTGATGAAGTTCTCTGATGCACAAAAGTGTTTAATTTTGAGAAGCTCCCATTTATTTATTTCCTTCTTCAGTGTTCTTGCTTTAGGTTTAAGGTCCATAAAACCACCTCCAGTTGTAAGATCCATAAGATATCTCCCAACATTTTCCTCTAACTGTTTTATGGTCTTAGACCTAATGTTTAGATCTTTGATCCATTTTGAGTTAACTTTTGTATAGGGTGTGAGAGATGGGTCTTCTTTCATTCTTTTGCATATGGATATCCAGTTCTCTAGGCACCATTTATTGAAGAGACTGTTCTGTCCCAGGTGAGTTGGCTTGACTGCCTTATCAAAGATCAAATGTCCATAGATGAGAGGGTCTATATCTGAGCACTCTATTCGATTCCATTGGTCGATATATCTATCTTTATGCCAATACCATGCTGTTTTGACCACTGTGGCTTCATAATATGCCTTAAAGTCAGGCAGCGCGAGACCTCCAGCTTCGTTTTTTTTTCCTCAAGATGTTTTTAGCAATTCGGGGTACCCTGCCCTTCCAGATAAATTTGCTTATTGGTTTTTCTATTTCTGAAAAATATGTTGTTGGGATTTTGATTGGTATTGCATTGAATCTGTAAATCAATTTAGGTAGGATTGACATCTTAACTATATTTAGTCTTCCAATCCACGAACACGGTACGCCCTTCCATCTATTTAGGTCTTCTGTGATTTCTTTTAACAGTTTTTTGTAGTTTTCTTTATATAGGTTTTTTGTCTCTTTGGTTAAATTTATTCCTAGGTATTTTATTCTTTTAGTTGCGATTGTAAATGGGATTCGTTTCTTGATTTCCCCCTCAGCTTGTTCATTACTAATGTATAGAAAAGCTACAGATTTTTGAATGTTGATCTTGTAGCCTGCTACTTTGCTGTACTCATTTATTAGCTCTAGTAATTTTCTTGTGGATTTTTCTGGGTTTTCTACATATAGTATCATATCGTCTGCAAACAGTGATAGTTTTACTTCTTCCTTTCCAATTTTGATGCCTTGTATTTCTTTTTCTTGCCTAATTGCTCTGGCTAGAACTTCCAACACAATGTTGAATAATAGTGGTGATAGTGGACATCCTTGTCTTGTTCCTGATCTTAGGGGGAAAGTTTTCAATTTTTCCCCATTGAGGATGATATTAGCTGTGGGTTTTTCATATATTCCCTCTATCATTTTAAGGAAGTTCCCTTGTATTCCTATCTTTTGAAGTGTTTTCAACAGGAAAGGATGTTGAATCTTGTCAAATGCCTTCTCTGCATCAATTGAGATGATCATGTGATTTTTCTGCTTTGATTTGTTGATATGGTGTATTACATTAATTGATTTTCTTATGTTGAACCATCCTTGCATACCTGGGATGAATCCTACTTGGTCATGATGTATAATTCTTTTAATGTGTTGTTGGATACGATTTGCTAGAATTTTATTGAGGATTTTTGCATCTGTATTCATTAGAGAGATTGGTCTGTAGTTTTCTTTTTTTGTAATATCTTTGCCTGGTTTTGGTATGAGGGTGATGTTGGCTTCATAGAATGAATTAGGTAGTTTTCCCTCCACTTCGATTATGTTGAAGAGTTTGAGGAGAGTAGGTACTAATTCTTTCTGGAATGTTTGATAGAATTCACATGTGAAGCCGTCTGGTCCTGGACTTTTCTTTTTAGGGAGGTTTTGAATAACTAATTCAATCTCTTTACTTGTGATTGGTTTGTTGAGGTCGTCTATTTCTTCTTGAGTCAAAGTTGGTTGTTCCTGTCTTTCCAGGAACCTGTCCATTTCTTCTAAATTGTTGTATTTATTAGCGTAAAGTTGTTCATAGTATCCTGTTATTACCTCCTTTATTTCTGTGAGGTCAGTAGTTATGTCTCCTCTTTCATTTCTAATCTTATTTATTTGCATCCTCTCTCTTCTTCTTTTTGTCAATCTTGCTAAGGGCCCATCAATCTTGTTGATTTTCTCATAGAACCAACTTCTGGTCTTATTGATTTTCTCTATTGTTTTCATGTTTTCAATTTCATTTATTTCTGCTCTAATCTTTGTTATTTCTTTCCTTTTGCTTGCTTTGGGATTAGTTTGCTGTTCTTTCTCCAGTTCTTCCAAGTGGACAGTTAATTCCTGCATTTTTGCCTTTTCTTCTTTTCTGATAAAGGCATTTAGGGCAATAAATTTCCCTCTTAGCACTGCCTTTGCTGCGTCCCATAAGTTTTGATATGTTGTGTCTTCATTTTCATTTGCCTCTAGGTATTTACTAATTTCTCTTGCAATTTCTTCTTTGACCCACTTGTTGTTTAAGAGTGTGTTGTTGAGCCTCCATGTATTTATGAATTTTCTGGCACTCCGCCTATTATTGATTTCCAACTTCATTCCTTTATGATCCGAGAAAGTGTTGTGTATGATTTCAATCTTTTTAAATTTGTTAAGACTTGCTTTGTGACCCAGCATATGGTCTATCTTTGAGAATGATCCATGAGCACTTGAAAAAAAGGTGTATCCTGCTGTTGTGGGATGTAATGTCCTATAAATGTCTGTTAAGTCAAGTTCATTTATAGTAATATTCAGGTTCTCTATTTCTTTATTGATCCTCTGTGTAGATGTTCTGTCCATTGATGAGAGTGGTGAATTGAAGTCTCCAACTATTATGGTATATGTGTCTATTTCCCTTTTCAGTGTTTGCAGTGTATTCCTCACGTATTTTGGGGCATTCTGGTTCGGTGCGTAAATATTTATGATTGTTATGTCTTCTTGTTTAATTGTTCCTTTTATTAGTATATAGTGTCCTTCTTTGTCTCTTTTAACTGTTTTACATTTGAAGTCTAACTTGTTGGATATTAGTATAGCCACTCCTGCTCTTTTCTGGTTGTTGTTTGCATGAAATATCTTTTCCCAACCTTTCACTTTCAACCTATATTTATCTTTGGGTCTAAGATGTGTTTCCTGTAGACAGCATATAGAAGGATCCTGTTTTTTAATCCATTCTGCCAGTCTATGTCTTTTAATTGGGGAATTCAGTCCATTGACATTTAGAGTTATTACTGTTTGGATAATATTTTCCTCTACCATTTTGCCTTTTGTATTATATATATCATATCTGTCTTTCCTTCTTTCTACACTTTTCTCCATGTCTCTCTCTTCTGTCTTTTTGTATCTGACTCTAGTGCTTCCTTTAGTATTTCTTGCAAAGCTGGTCTCTTGGTCACAAATTCTCTTAGTGACTTTTTGTCTGAGAATGTTTTAAATTCTCCCTCATTTTTGAAGGACAATTTTGCTGGATATAGGAGTCTTGGCTGGCAGTTTTTCTCTTTTAGTAACTTAAATATATCATCCCACTGTCTTCTAGCTTCCATGGTTTCTGCTGAGAAATCTACACATAGTCTTATTGGGTTTCCCTTGTATGTGACGGATTGTTTTTCTCTCGCTGCCTTCAAGATCCTCTCTTTCTCTTTGACCTCTGACATTCTAACTAGTAAGTGTCTTGGGGAACGCCTATTTGTGTCTAATCTCTTTGGGGTGCGCTGCACTTCTTGGATCTGTAATTTTAGGTCTTTCATAAGAGTTGGGAAATTTTCAGTGATAATTTCTTCCATTAGTTTTTCTCCTCCTTTTCCCTTCTCTTCTCCTTCTGGGATACCCACTACACGTATATTTGTACGGTTCACATTGTCCTTGAGTTCCCTGATACCTTGTTCAAATTTTTCCATTCTTTTCCGGATAGTTTCTGTTTCTTTTTGGAGTTCAGATGTTTCATCCTCCAAATCACTAATTCTATCTTCTGTTTCTTTCCATTTACTCTTTTTAAAAATGTTTTTTATTGTTAAATATAACATATGTACAAAGTAAAAAAAAAAAAAATGATTTTCAAAGTACACTTCAATAAGTAGATACAGAACATATTTCACAGTTTGTTATGAGTTACCATTCCACTATTTCAGATTTTCTTTCTAGCTTCTCCAAAATACTAGATCCTTGAAGGAATATATATTTTTCTTTCATGTGAAAAATAACATATATACTAACAAGCAATAAATTTCAAAGCACATCACAACAATTAGTTGTAGAACAGATTTCAGAGTTTGGTATAGGTTACAATCCCATCATTTGAGGTTTTTACTTCTAACTGCTCAAGGTACTGGAGACTAAAAGAAATATCAATATAATGATTCAACAATCATACTCATTTGTTAAACCCTACCATCTCTGTATAACTCCACCATCACCTTTGATCTTTCTCCCACTCTTTAGGGGTGTTTGGGCTATGGCCATTCTAACTTTTTCATGTTGAAAGGGGCTATTGATAGTATGGGATAGGAGGATGGAACTAGTTGATGTTATGGAGAGGTTGCCCCTCTGCCTTTCAGAACTTAGGTACAGGGACCCATCTGGAGGTTGTAGGTTTCTGGAAAGTTACCTTACTGCGTGGAACCTTTGTAAAATCTTATATAATGCCCTAGGTATTCTTTAGGATTGGCTGGAATGGTTTTACATTGGCAAGTAGCAATGTCTTACTGAAGTTTGCACAAAAGTGACCTCCAGAGTAGCCTCTCGACTCTATTTGAAGTCTCTCAGCCACTGATACCTTATTTGTTACACTTCCTTTCCCCGTTTTGGTCAGGATGGCATTGTTGATCCCACGGTGCCAGAGCCAGATTCATTCGTGGGAGTCGTCTCCTACACTGCTAGGAAGATTTTCATCTCTGGATGTTATGTCCCATGTGCTGCATGAGATTTTAAAACAGTTTCAGCAAACATAGGATATTCAGTTTTAACACAGTAAAGCAAGTGATTCATTACTTTCAAAATACATCTTAAATTTTTCACTGGTAATGAGTTCCAATAATTTATACGGTAATATTACTGTTAAATTTAGATTATATTTCGATGAAAGAAATGGATTCCAGATCCAAGAGTTTTTACTATGTAGAACTTTGTTTAGATGGAAAATAAAAATGAAAACATTGTATCAAACTCATAGAGTATTTGATAACATTCACAGTTGTAAAATAGCATTATCCTCTTAATTGATCACTATTGTTAGATTATAGAAACTTTTTCCAAGCTTCAAGTTTTCCTTTTTGATCTCCAGTGTTATTTGATCTGCCATTGAGAAACATGCCGCATGGAAGTATAAAGAGCATAAAGAGTACTGATTATACCAGCAAGCCTGGCTATCCACTTCACATCTGTAGAATGTTGCGGCCAAATTGTTTTCTTTTTTTTCTTTTGCAGAAGCACTAAGAATTTGTTCATCATTTAAACATTCTTGACCATGTTTCCCCACAGTAACTATTGTACTGTTGTTGCAATAATAGTTCTTTATGGTCACTCTACATATTATAACCCAACAAAGAAAAGAGATTCATATGAAATTTAACTCATTAGACTTAATTTTATTGAAAATGTTTACTGGGTCACTAAAACATGTCATTTAGTTCTGCTGACATTTTTCTCATAGGAAAATTTTCTTGATAAAGGAAGCAGTGTGTTGATTAACATTCTGTGCAAACCTCTTAATCTGAGTAAACACTCCTGAATGCCTTCCTGTCATTGCAGCATACTTCCCTCTGAAACTTAAACTCCAAACCACATTTGTGGACGATGTAATCTTTCATAGTTTTATACAATTTAGAGCTGGTTGTGTTTTTTTTTTTTTTTTTTTTTTTGAGCTGGTTGTGTTTGATGGCAGTGAAGCTGAGAAAATAATTCTTCCTTCACAGCACCATCATGTTCAAATTGGATAGGAACCAGGAGACCTGACATGTTGGCTACATCTGTGCATTCAAGTTGCAATGAAAAATACTTTGCTAGGGTTCCTTGTTCATTGTGTTAGACTTTCATGGTATTAGCCAGTTTCTGAATATGTCAATCTATGGCATCACCAGAAAGTGGTATTTGAGCTGTATTTTTTGCTGTATATTCACTGAACAATTTGAAGCAATTATTTGGATTCAGTCTTTCACTAATGTCTTTGACGAATGTTTATTGTGTATGGTTTGTTGGTCTTAGCAACCTGAAGTGCAGCTCTATAAAAATCAAAGTACTAATGTTTGTGTATGAAACATTAATTTGTGTGTGAACTTTTTAATTCAGTATTTTTCCTTTCAAATCTTTTGTTTTGAACTTGTTTATATTTTTAATGCAAATGTTGCTTCAGTTTAGGTGATTTCATTGATTCATTAGTTGTGTTTCTACAAATAACACACTGTGGTTTTAGCTGTTGCTATCAGTTACTGCTACAGAACCAAACAAACCCAGTACAAGAGGGATCATAATCTGAGTAAACTGGTATAAATTCTTTTAATGTTTATTTATTTGGAATCACTCTCATTGTCATCATTTGTCGCATTCAGAAAAGGTGTGTGTTTTAAATTTTTTTTTTGGCAGAAAGTCTAGTGAAGCTTATTTTGCCATCAGCAAATTGGAGTTAAAAATATATTATAGAAATTTACTTCCCTATTGCTAAAAATTAATTTAAAAAAAGATTTGGTTAAAATTTAAATTTATTGTAATTTAAATTTAAATTTATTGTAAAAAGATGTTATTAAAAATGCTAACATCTTCCAGGTTTTTATACACATTGGGGTTTCAGTGGACTTACTTCAAATACATCGTCCTCCTGCGCATGACCTATATATAGCCGATGCCACGTGCGACTGATTCATCTAGTGAGTTCAGCAAATTGGGACTGGTCTGTATTTTGCAGTCAGAGAAAGCCAGTGATAACGTTTGGATTTGGGGCAATGTCAAATGACAGTTTCTAGAGGTTTACTCAATCAGCTTTGGCTTGTCTTGTTGCGGACCCCTATCTAAGAGTTCATGGGCCGGCATCAGTTCACTCAATATGGTCCGTGAACTGATGCTGATGTTTTGGGCATTTGAATACTGTGTTACAGCCTGCAGAGCATTCCCACATGCCTTCATCCTAATATGGCTAATATCCTCGTTCTGCTGTCAAATTTCCCACAGCTAGGAAGTGGCAGTCTGAATTTGAAATCATCAGGTATTCCGTCCTCACCACCGCCAGCCCCTTCACGCCCTCCCTCCCCCATATTCGATGAACAGTTTAACTACAATTCCTGAACACCTACACAGTACCGAAGTACATAAAGAATGTTTATTTGTTATTACTTCTTCACAGTTATTTGCTGTGACAACTCAGCTCTGGATGCATGAGATATTCTTTTATGACAACTCATTTTCTAAATAGATTTGAGTTTATTTTATTTGTGATCACATAAAATGTCCTAGAATTAGTTTTGTCCTCTAAAGTGTTATTATATTAGGGTACAATTAGGAAAGTAAATTCACTGTCACTTTGATAATATATAAAAATTGAAATCTTGACTAACTTTGTTTTTGGCTATTGGTAATGTCAATAATATTGCACTTTATTTATTTATTTATTTTTGCATGGGCAGGCACCAGGAATTGAACCCCGGTCTCTGGCATGGCAGGCGAGAACTCTGCCTGCTGAGCCACCTTGACCTGCCCTGCACTTTATTTTTAAATCCATTAATTTCATATCTATTAATTTGATTGAATACTCATAAATTATTTTATTGCAACTATAAATAACTTGAGAATGTATCTAAATTAATAATGAACTTTAAGTGCTAATAAGGTTGTCTAATAATCTTCCTGAAGGAAAATTCAGCGTTATTTTGTGCCATGGTGCTTTCTTAATGCAGTTTTATTGAGATATGTTCACACACCATATAATCCATCAGAAGTATACAATCAGTGGCTTACAGAATCATCATATAGTTGTACATTCATCACCGCAATCAATTTTAGAACATTTTCATTACTCAAAAAAAATTAATTAATTAAAATAAAAAAGAACATCCAAAACACTCCCATACCCCTTATCCCCCCATTATTTGTTTATTTATTTGTCTGTATTTTCTTACTCATCTGCCTATATACTGGTGAAGAAGTGTTAGTCACAAGGTTTCCACAGTCACATGGTCATACCATAAAAGCTATTTAGTTGTATAATCATCATTAAGAATCAAGTCTATTGGATTACAGTTCAACAGTTTCAAGTCTTTCCTTCTAGCTATTCTAATATTCTAGAAACTAAAAAGGAGTATCTATATAAATGCTTAAGAATAATCTCCAGAATGCCCTATCAACTCTATTTGAAATATTTTAGCCACTGAAATTTTATTTTGTTTCGTTTCTTTTTCCCCTTTGGTCAAAAAGGCTTTCTTAATCCCATAATGCCAGGGCCAGGCTTATTCCTGGGAGACATGCCCCATGTTGCCAGGGAGAATTACACTACTGGAATCATGTCCCACATAGCAGAGAAGGCAGTGAGTTTATCTATAGAGTTGACTTTGAGAGAGAGGCCACATCTAAGCAACAAAAGAGGTTCTTTTGGGGTGATTCTTAGGCATACTTAATAAACAGATTTAGCTTCTCCTTTGCGGGTATAAATTTCATAAGGGCAAGCCCCAAAGATTAAGGGCTTGGCTTATTAAATTGGGTTGACTAACCTTTCTTAAGGTACAAGGATTTAAATACCTCGCCTCCATTTGCAGTGAAAATGGGAAGCTGAAAACAGGTATGCCAGGACTACTATATTTCATCAGATTTATAGATTAACTCCTTCATTTCCATTCTCAACTATGTCTTATAAAACAGGATGAAAACAAAAATTCCTGTAGGGGCCAGGCAGGTAAAATAACAAGGGAAGTAGATTGGATTAGACTGTGGTGAACTGAGGCACTCTGTTTAAACGGGCCAGCTACTGGCTACTTAGCTTCAGCTCATTGTTACCATGCCTGACTGGTGAGCTTGGAGCTGCTAGCACCTCTGATTTTTAGGAAAGTTGGAGATCCAGATTTTTTTTAGAATTTTTTTTTATTTTCTAAAGTTGGCAGTAATTTAAAATGTTTTGAAACACTGTGTGGCCAAAGAAAACTCAGCTGCAGGTGAACTGAACTGCCAGCTAACCATTCATTGCTAGTCTGCACAGATATCACTGGATGCAGCTGAACATTCTGAACTGTTTAGGGTCATTAAGAAGAAAAATGAGTTTTTTAAGTTTTAGAAAGATTTCCAACAAGAGGTGAGATGAAAGGTTTTCTGTTCAAGCCTAACTTTGCCAGAAAATTGAGATCACAGAGCAATATTATGCTGATAACTCTGTAGTTTGGGGTATGTACATCCTAGTTTTAAATGACTCTATTTTATTTTTAAAAAGGAGGGGGGATCTTCAGGAATACAATGGTAGCTTTAATATACCTATCTAATTTTGCTAGGATGCTACACTTTTTAGGGTTTCCCTTGGTTCTGTCCTCAGTCTCTCTTGCTGGTCATCTCCTTCGGCCTGGTAGTTGCATGTGGTATTCTTTGGGCTTTGTCCTAAGCTTTATAAACCTGAGCTTTGGTTTCATCATTCTCTTTCTGTTTTGGGATCTATTGCTGCATGACAAACTATTCCAAATGCAGTGGCTCAAAGCTACAATCATTTAATAATTCCTCATGATTCTGTAGGTTGACTAGAACTCAGCTAAACAGTTCTCTTCTCACCGAGATCTGTCATGTGGCTGCTTTCAGAAGGTGATGGGAACTGGAATGTTTAAGATGGCTCATTCACATGTCTTGGTGTCCTGGCAGAAATAGCTGTAACATTGAAATGGCTGGATCTCTCCCTCTCTCTCCCTTCATGCGGTCTCAAGGCCTCCCAATTCAGGGGTCTCTGCACAGAGTAGCTGATTGTTTACATGAGAATTTAGGGTGTTTCAAAAGCACAAAAGTGAAAGCTCCTAAGTCTTCTTTTTTTTTTTTATAATAATATTAATTTCATAGGTTTATTGTGACCAGGAATGGAAGGCAAAATATCGGGCACACCCCGAGTATGCCATAAACATCACTTATTAGTAATAGTTTTACTTTTATTATTAAGTTTTAAGATATTATACTTTATAGTACTGAATCAGAAATCACTCTATAGTGCCTGTTCTAGTTTGCTAGTTGCTGGAATGCAATATACCAGAAACAAAACAACTTTTAAAAAGGGCAATTTGTTAAGTTGCAAGTTTACAGTTCTAAAGCCTTGAAAATATCCAAATTAGAGCAAGCCTATAGAAAGTCCAATCTAAGGCATCCAGGAAAAGATGTGCAATATCTGACTTTTTCATTCAGTATAATTCCTTGGAGATTCATTAGGTGAACAGTCATGTACAGGTTTTCGTGTGAACCTAAGTTTTCACTTGTCTGTGATAAATGCCCAGGTTTGCAATCATTTGGGTTGTATAAGCATGTCATGCTAGACTGTCTTCCAGAGTGGCCATACCATTCTGCATCCCCACCAGCAATGTGTGAGTGACACAGTTTCTCTACAATCTCACCAGCATTTGGTGTAGTCACTGTTTTATTTAATTTCACTTTAGCCATCTTGATATAGTGAGTCTTATTATAGTTTTGGTTTGTACTTCTCTGGTAGGTGGTGATTTTGAGCATCTTGTCATGTGCTTGTTTGCCATTTGTGTGTCCTCTTCCTTGAGGTGTCTGCTCATATCATTTACCCATTTTGTAATTAAATTGTTTGGTTTTTTAAGAGTTTTATGAATTCTTTATATGTCTTGAATATTGGCCCTTTATCATGTATGTGTTTGCAAGTGTTCTGTCCACTCTGAACCTTGTCCTGTCATCCTCCTTATACAGGATTTCATAGAACGAGGTTTTCATTTTGATGTGATCCCTTTTATTCATTTGTTCCTGCTATAGATAATGCTTTAGGTGTCAAGTCAGTGTTATTATTTTTTTTACTTGAGATTATAATCAAGTTCATCAGTGGCCACAATTCAGTTCAGATTCCTGACAATTGAATTCACTCAATCAGTTTATAAACACATAATTATGCTTGGTCCTATTTCCTGCAATGGAGTGTTTTTCAATAACACAGAAATACTGGCGGGGGAAAGTAGCAAATGCACATGGTACAAAGTTCAAGGTACAAAAGGTAAAGACGAGTTTTCCTTACATCAGGCCCCAAGCCACTAATTGCATCCACTGTTGCCAGCTTCTTATGCACCTTTCCAGAGAAATTCCACCCAATACATGTATGGATTGACAAGAGGATTTATCTTTTGGGGGGCAGATTTGCCTTTTTGCTGCATGACAGTCTATGAGGACCAGAAAGCTCTTGCTAAGATGCTGATCAGGAAGCACGGGGCTTCATTTCCTTGGAAGCACGGGGCTTCATTTCCTCGATCAAACACCATCATCCTAGCATTTCATTTTTGAAATGATAAACTGTTAGAAATGGAGGACAGATTAGTCGTTGCCAGAGGTTAAGGATGGGGTGGGAGCAGTCTGGGGGGAAAGTGCTTATACAAGAGCAGGGTGAAGGATCCTTGTGATGAAGGAAAGACTCTTTATCTTGACTATATTAATGTCAATATCCTGGTTATGATTTTGTGCTCTGGTTTTGCATGAGGTTACCATTGGGGAAACCGGAGAATGGGTTCAGACTCTCTGTGTGTTATTTCTTACAAGTGGGTGTGAACCTAGAATTCTCTCAAAATACAAAAAAGTTTAGTTAAAAAAATTAACACTGATGTATAAAGTGACAAACTGAATTCATAGCGCAGTCACGTGTGTCATCTCTGGATGGGAGGGGCAGTTCTCTCTAGAAGAGTGCTCTGTTCACTGGGACGTGACCTTGACTACTGCCAGACTTCCCAATAACATTAATGATTCTTGCAGGCTTTCTCTACTTGTCAAATATTGGGAAAAGTCAGATTTGCTGACAGCAAAATAGGATTCTGCTGCCTTTTGCTTTGGTTAATAATTGGTGACAGAACAGAAATGATGTCTGCCCTTGGGGTACTTACAGGCTTGTAGGGAAGACCAGCAAGAACCATCGCCCGACGCATACGCGCCATAAAGGAGAATATCTGTAAGTGAGGGGGCAGTCAGGGAGGGCTTCTTGAAGAAGTGGTTTGAATTGAGATATGAAGAGTGAGTAGGAGTTAACTAGGTGAAAAGGAAGAAAACAAAGAAGCACGTGCAAAGGCCCTGGATTAGGAAGGAGCCCAGCGCATAGGAATATGTTAAAGAAGACCTGTGTGTCTGGAACATGGGCAGTAAGAAGGTCAATGATGGAGGACAAGGCTGAAGATGTCATTCATGGTGTCTAAGGGCATTTATAAGTTTTCAAAAAATGAATAAAATAAAATACTTTCCTCCAACTCTTAAGTAATGCATGTAAAATATCAGGAAATTGAGAATTGCCATCCATTATGTGACCTGAGATAAGCTTTCAATAAATATTTGTTGAGCAAATGAATAAAATAGAGAAAAGACATGCCCCATCCTCATTTCTCAGAGATAACCATGAAAATGACTTGGTGTATAGCCTTTTGAACTCTTTTTTTCCCAATGTATATAGAAACATACACGTGTTAAACAAAAGTTGCATCATGCAATGCATACTTCTCTTAATTTTTTTTTCCTCACTTACTCCTATTTTGGGCATCGGGCCAAGTGAGAATATACAGTTATTCCATTCTTTAATGGCTGCACAGGATTTCATTCAGTAGGTGGACTGAAATTTATTTAATCATTCTCCTAATTGTTAGACATTTTTTTGCTAATGTAAAGAATGTTGCAGTAAATGTCCTCCTTTATATAGCTTTGCAAATGCATGTAAATATTATTGGAGAATAATTTCACAGCAGTAGATTTGTCAGTCAAATGTTATGCCAGTTTTAAATATTGATAGCTGCTGATTAAGTTGCCCTTTAAAAAGATTATACCGTGGTTTATTTTTTCTGAAAAAAAATGTCATTATATATAAGTAAAATGATAATTTCTTATAAGTTTTTTTTCCTTTTTTCTTTTTTTCAAGAATGGAAACTGAATTTCATCAGGAGTCTTTTTGGAATCCATTAGATGATCATATGACACTTTAATCTATTAATGAAAAGAATTTTATTGAAGGGTGTCTTAATATTTCATAACCTTTGCATTCCTGGAATATATCTGACTTGTTCATAATGTGTTATTACTTCTACTAATCTGCTAAATTCATTTTGCTAAGATTAAATCTTTATTCTTAAGTGAAAATACTTTGTAATTTTATTTTTTATGCTATCTGCATGAAGCTTTGCTAGTAAGATTATTTAGTCTCCATAATTTTCTCTTGTTTGAAACAAGTTACATGACATTGGCACTATCATTTCTTTCGGTTTTAATACAGGACTTGGCTGTAAGACCATTTAGCTTGTGCTTTTAGAGATATGTTCATTCAGTCTTTTCTAATTATTTAATGATTGTTGAGTCATTCCTTGTTTTTCCTTGGGTTAATTTTGGTAATATGTAATTTCCTGAAATATAATCCATTTTATCAATAAAAATATTACTGGCCTGAACTTGTACCTGACATTTTAAAAATACAATTTAAAAAATTTTCAAAACTTTGGTGATGTCCATTTTCTAAACACTAATCTGTGTTGTGTGTTTTCTGTTCTTGCTCAGTCTTACCAGAGATTTATTTACTAGTTTATTGGTCTTTTATGGCACTAACTCTCGGAATTATCAATTCTTGGGTTATAGGGGCTTTTTGTTTGTTTCCTTTGACTAGTTAATTTGTGGCTTTGGAAAAATAATTTTTCTGTTCATATTTCATTTGTTTTTCTAGCTTCTGAAGTTGGATGTTTGGTTTTCTCTTTCTTTAAGATAAAGGTTTTGAAGTTATGACCAGTTCTCTGAGACTGCTCCTGAAACTTCCACATTGTCAAATGCGATAATCAAACTATTTCCTGCTAGCTGTAGCAGCAGCACCCAGTGCAGCTGACCACTCTTTCTCCTTGAAACATTTTCTTTTCTCGTCTTCCAGGCATCACTGTGTTTTCATCCTGCTTCAATCTCCTTTGCTGATCCTTTCTTTTCTCCTCTATCTCTTGATGTTGAAGAGGCCCAAAGCCCAAAGCTTGGTCCTCTATTTCTTTGTTGGTGATTTCTTCCAGCCTGTGGCTTTACTTTCACTATTCATGGGGCTTGTAATACTCACAATTATCTCTTCAATCTGGACATCTGTACTGAACCATGAATTAGTATATCAGTTGGCTCATCAGTATCACCACAAGCATATCTATTGGGCATCTCATGATCAGTACTGGACTCCTGATCTTCCCCTTGAAGTCTCTTCTTCCTGTAGCCTCTCCAGTGTCATTCAATGGCAACTTCATCCCTCCAGTTGCTCATGTGAAAACCTTGGAGTCATCTTGACTTCTCTTTTTCTCTTCTTCTTGCATATGTGTGTTGGCAACTACTGAAGGCTCTCCGTTAAGAAGATTTCAAGAATTTAGCTATTTCTCACCTCTTCCATTGCTACCATCATAGTCCAAGCCATTATCACTTTTTACTTGATTTATTAGATTAACTTCCAAAATGATCTTTCTGCTTCCACCCTTGCCATCCTGCCCAAATTGATTATTAACACAGAAACTAAAGTGATCCTCTTAAATAAAGTCAAAGTTATTTGTCTCTCCTTTGCTCAAAAGCCTCCGTGCTCTGATCTGCTCCCTCAAAGGTCCAGTACTACTCATGTGTGTCTTCCTGTGAATTAGGGCAGGTTCCCCTTTCTCCAGCAGGACATAACCTTCTTTCAGGATGCATAGCCTGGCAAACAGAACACAAGCTGGACTTCAGCCCCTCCTCACCCCTTGTGCTGGTACCCCTGCAAACAAACACAACCCTGTGCAGTGACCATGCTCCTTCATCTATCCACCTCCTCATGAGATGGCTTTTGGTAGTCCCCTGCTCCAGCCTCTTCTGTGGGAAGAGTATTCTCCAGCCTCTGTGAGAATACTCTTTCCACAGATAGCTAATCGCTTGCTCCCTTGTCTCCTTCAAGTCACTTCCTTGGCAATGCCTTCCTGACTACTCTGTTTATAACTGCAGCTTCCCAACCCTCTTCCTTGCATTATTTTCCTCCATGTCACTTAGTACCTTCTAAAATTCTATAGAGTTTATTTAATTATTTACCTTGAAGGTGAGCTCAGTGAAGGCAGGGGTTTTGTTCATGATTTTATCCTTAGTGCCTGGCACTTAGTAGGCACTCACTATATATCTATTTATCTATGTATATAGATTTGTTAAATGAATGCATGATTGGCTTTGGATGCATCCCATTGCTTTAGCTGTGTTGTTAATTTTAAATAGTTCCTAAAAATTTTTCAAATAAAAAGTGTTACTGATTAGGGAAATCAAACTAATAAATAAAATGAATTAATGACACCTGCTTTCTAAGTGGCCAGAATAATAGGGGCAGCACTTTAGCTTGATCGGAAGTATAGGGGGGCAAAAAAACCAGATTCCTTGGATAAACTTGGATACCTGGGCAGAGATACCAAGGACTGAAGATCCTGGATCTAAACAAAGTGGATCCTAGAGCTACTGTAAGCTTTACATGTGCATTTCATTTCTATGGTTGTGAGTTGCTGAGCCAGGCATAAAGGTGCTTTGGAGCATGAGTGGTAACTGACTCTAAGTGTGTTACAGTCATGCTGACGTAGGCTCCAGTTCTTAGACAAGGCAGCAGTGTGACCTTGGACATCATGGAGCAGTTCTGGTTTGGGAGGATGCACTAAATCAATCTCTCTCTCATCCTCTCTCTCAAGGCCTAGTAATAGGAGGTAGCTTCCTAAACTTTACACCCAAAGCACAAACAAAAAATGAAAAAAATAAAAAGATTAAGGGGGACTTCTCAAAATCAAATGCTTTTGCACCTCAACAGACTTTGTCAAAAAGGTGAAGAGTCAGCCAACTCAATGGAAGAAAAAATTTGGAAATCACACATTGGACAAATGTTTGATATCCTATATACATAAACAAAAGAACAACCCAATTATAAAATTGGCTAAAGACGTGAATAAGCATTTTTCTGAAGAGCAAATACAGATGGGTTAAAAGCACACGAAGAGATGCTCATTTTTATCAGCTTATAAGGGAAATGCAGATCAAGACTACAATGAGATACCACCTCACACCTATAAGAATGGATGCTATTAAACAAACAGAAAACTACAAATGTTGGAGAGGATGTGGAGAAATTGTGACATTTATGCACTGCTGGTGGGATTGTATAATGGTACAGCCACTATGGAAGACAGTTTGGTAGTTCCTTAGGAAACTAAATATAGACTTGCCTATGACCCAGAAATAGCACTACTCAGTATATACCCAGAAAAGCTGAAAGCAATGACACAAACAGACATTTGCACACTTATATTAATAGCAGCATTATTCACAATTACCAAAAGATGGAAACAATTCAAGTGCCCATCAACAGATGAGTGGATTAACAAAATGTGGTATATACATTCAATGGAATATTATGCAGCAGTAGAATAAAATGATGTTCTGAAGCACATGACAAAATAAATGAGCCTTGAGGGTATAATGCTGAGTGGAATAAGCCAGACACAAAAGGATAGATACTGTATGACTGTACTTTTATGACCATGGTAAAGGTAAAATCAGAGGCTTATAATACAGAATATAGGGGGTTTAGAGATACATAGAAGTTAGAAAAGATGGGTGAACGATTAGCTAATGAGGTTGAATTCAAATGTAAGGGAATAGATAGAAGTGAAGGTGGTTCACTAGTTCGTCTATAAGTAATAGTACCCTATTGAAAGTAAACATGATTGAAAGGGGTTGCATAGAACTATGTGTCCCACTGATTAACACTACAAATATAAATAAGCTCTTGCATGAACTTCTTCAAAGGTAAAAAAAAAACTATAGCTTTTCCTGTAACATAAAAATAAAATTATTATATATTATATATATATAAATTTATATAATATATAATATATAATATGAAAATTTATATTTTGGGGTGATGCAACACTGGCTCAGTGGCAGAATTCTCGCCTGTCATGCCGGAGACCCGGGTTCAATTCCCAGAGCCTGCCTATGCCAAAAAAAAAAATTATATTTTTATAATGTTACATGAAAAGCTATAGAATTTTTGTTTCCTATGAAATTGTGAGGAGAACACTGTATCTCCACCTGAAGTAAACAGCATTTTAGGTCTTCAGATGTGGCCAGTTCTCTGGATTTGCTATCTACCACAGGAGTATCTCCCACATGACTGAGGGCTGGAAGGCAAGTTCTAACCATGGCAGTCCTGCTGAACCGGACACGCAGGACATGGGAAGTTGGAAAAACTGGCAGAAGCCTCCATATGCATAAATTTTGTATCTTTTGAAAAAGAGCAGAGGTATTGCTAACTTTTTCTGAACAGTAACATTTTTATAATTTTTAACAGCAAGAATGAAAAATTGTAACTTAAAGGACTAGAAAGGGATGTGATGGAGTTTTAAGGTGGTGGGGCGGCATGTTCTCTGAAGGAAACTGGTGTTTGTCTCTTAGTCCTCTGGCAGGCAATGAGGTGACCTTGGAACTAGTTGGCAGAGAAACATCCTTCTTGCTCCAAGACAAAGCCAGGCAGATTCTAGCTCTGTGACCTACTCGCTGTGGGACCTGGGTGCAATCCAGCCCCACCACTTCACAAGCCATGTAATCTTGGGCAAGTTACTGAACTTCTTATTGAGCTATGGTTAATTTGTGCTCAGGAGTGTGTTATGCGAACGTATCAGTACAGTATAACATCTGAAAACTGATTATTCAGCTATCTAGATTATGAACATTACCAGATATTCTTTAGCTCTTTTACTCCTGTAATGTAAAGACTATGTTATTAGTAAAGATAAAATTGATAGAAACAAGTTGGACCGGGTGGGTGACAAAATCTTGGGAACGTTTTGTGGTGTGACTGAGGAGCCCTGTCTGGGTGTCATTCCCGACGTGCTAGTGAGTGACCCATGTGGTCAGACACTAACGTGGTCACCCAAGTTGGGAGAGCAGGCCATTACCACGAGGTCTGCTGTGCAGCTGACTAGCCTTCTCTTCAGGGAAAATGAGTGTTTTTTTTTTTTTTATAAATAGAACAGTGTGTGTCATACGCTTCCAGGAATCTCAAGTGTTTGGCTTAAATTTTTTTTTAAATAAATCATCCCAAGTATCTGCAAGTCAGGTGGTTCTGAGAGGCTTTGCTTGAAAACAGTTACACTGCTGCATGCATTAAGCTTCTTTGGGTTGTAAGTGACAGAAATAGGTTCTGGCTAGCTGAAGCAGAAAGGAAATATATTAGACAGAGGCAGGGTTATACCACGCATCCAAGAAATCACTGACCAGCCATACTTGCGAAGGGCTGGAGCTGAAGATTCTGCGGATTCCAGGAGCAGGAGTTTGTGGAACTCTGCAGTCAGTATGCTTGCTCCAGCAAACTCCAGTGTGGGGGTCTTAGATTTAAGATCCCCCAGTTCATGGAGAATTGGATAGGCCTAGTTTGAGTCCACCATGGGTTCTATCAGCTGTGGCAAAGGCCTAGGGTCTTGTAGTTGAGATAAAGCAATTGAGGGCCCAACCTACACTACTTGGGCAGCCCCCAGGTGTTATCTCCCACAGGAGTATTTTACCTCTGAGCTGCTTTCTTCTTTTCCCCACACCTTTAAAGGCTTTGGTGAATTTTCTCTTCTGTTTTCACTTGGGGAAGTTAAAGGAGTCCCTACCACTCTGCCTGGACTCTTGATCAATAATTTTTGAGAAGTTCTCTCAGTACCAGAAATTCTACTTATTCTAACATAGTCTTTGCTTAGTTTTTGTGTTGTTTGTACTTCATTAATTCTTTGCTTATGTTTCTTTTCCCCATTTTGGTTGTTCTTGCAATTTTAATGTATTGATCCTGCATTGATTGCCATCTGACTATTACACATCTTTGAATGGATTGGCCACCAGATGTAGGGATGAGGCTAGGTAGTGAGCTGGGGCAGTCTGACCTGTTTTGGGTTTATTGTCACAAATATCCCCTTGGCAAATCTTTTATTACTTTTGTCCTGGAGGAACATCTCTTCCCCTGTTTTTGTGAGAGGGGCTGTTAGATAGGAAGGTGTTACTTCCTCTTTTTTTTAAAAAAAATATGGGTTATATAATTTGTACAGAAGAATAAATAAGACATATGTATTATTAGTCTTTAATTACAACTAGTGAAAGGAATATCCATATATTCAACACCCAGGTTAAGAAAAAGTACATTCCAGTGTCTTAGAGATCTACAATATGCCCTGCCTAATCACACTCTCCTTGCCCCCATGGTAATCAATTGCAGTTTTGTGTTCATTATTTCCTTGCCTTAAAATGATTTTTAAAATCCCCTGTGCAGGCATGTATGCTTAAGCATAAAAAGAAAAATGAGTAGTCAGCACAGGACCACCTGAATGGGGAAGCAGTGATAGTGCCATTGCTAGAAGACTCCAGGAAAAAATAAGCTCTAGCCACAGTTTACAAGAGTCCCTCCTAGAGAAGTCTGTGGGCAAAGGCTTGAATGAGTCCTGGGAAAATCAAAAACATCTGGCCTGGTAGGCCAGAAGTGTGGGCTGAGGGAAATGGGTGGAGGGCAGGGAGGCTTTGTGCTGCCTGTTCTTGGCTCATCATGACTTGCTTCCAGGATCCAGAGCTAAGTAAACGCAGTGGTTCTCGAAGTATGTTTCTTTGATCTGCAGCATCAGTATCACCTGCGAACTTGTTAGAAATCCTTAGGCTCCACTCCAAACCAACTGATCTGAATTCTGGGGTGGGGACCCAACAATCTGTGTTTTAACCAGTTCTCTAGTGATTTTGACACATGCGAAAAAAAAAAAAAAAAAAAAAGGGAAACACTGGGTGAAGGCATACACCCTACATATCCTCATTGATCCAGGTTGTAGGACCTGGAGGGGAAAGCAGGAGCCTAATTAATTAGCATATAGGGTCAAGATAGCTGAGTATCAATAATAACCTGAACCGGGCTCACTAGCAATCTGTCCTCAGTTAAAAAGGCAGGACAAGGCAGTGGGCATTCAAGGGTTGACAGCCTTTACAGAGCCACCTTTTGGTAACATGACTTCATTCTGGGCTATTTTCCTCTATCCCTGGTGCACATTTATTAACCCAGGATCTCTCTTCATCATTCACTCTTGAGATTACTTTCAATTCTTCCCTCTTTCCTGTACACTATGTCTGCCGTTTTCTTGGTTTGCTTTCTTGTTTTGGTGAAGCTCAGTATTTAGCAGTTTATTCCAAAAGGGTGCATGGAATGTAAATTTTTTGTCCTCAAATGTCGGAAAATTTTATCTTATTTTAAGCACAATTTTTTTGAGATTTATTCTCACACCATACAATCCATCCAAAATATACAATCAGTGGCTCTCAGTATCATCACATTCATTCTATCTTTACACTTGACATTGTTTAGCTGAATTTGGAGGAATGGTTGAGAGCATTGCTCCATTGCTTCTTGTTCTTCCAATTTCTTGCTTCCAGGGCTGCTGTTGAGCAGTCAAAGCCATCTGACTACTGATTTTTTGTACTAGTTTGGTTTTTTTCCCTCTCTAGTATCTTGTATTTGTTGCTAGAGTTTTGAAATTTCATAAGAAAATGCCATGATATGTGGTTTTTTTAAAAAAATGTGGAGTGTTTTCTTAAAAATCAGCTTTGCTGGACATCCAGTGGCCCTTTCTATCTGGGAATTTTCTTGAATTATTTTGTTGATGATTTCAATCCCTTTGTTTTCTCTGTTCACTCTGTAATTTCTGTTATTTTTGGATTTTGTTATCCAGAACTGGTCACTTTTAAAATTTTTTCATGACTTAGCTCTATTTTGTTCTTAGAATGGTCCCCTTTTTTTTTTTTTTTCAATATTTCAATGAAAACTTTCTATTGGCCTTTTGGATAGAAATGAGAGTTTATTTGCCAGGAAGGAAAATGCCATCATATTTCTGTTGGAACCAGTACATGGCCTCCTCTTTGCTGATTCTGTGTTTGGCCCCAATGCAGCCTGTCCTGCGCTTCTTGCCTGCGTGGCTGAGACCTAGCCCACCCAGTACCGCAGAGAAGTCCGGGCCACAGAAGTCCAGGGGTCATATTTGATCCCCAGATTGATGTGTTCCTGGATCCCAAAACTGAAGTTTCCAGTATCTGAGAAGTTATTTCTTCTTAACTCGTATTTGCGTACCTTTAGAACTTTCTCCAGGATTTCCTCTGCCTTGACCCCACACACTGTGCAGTGGACAGCAATCTTTCCATTTCTCCTAATGCAAAAGGATCTCAGGGGGTATCTAGCTTTGGAGAGCATGGGGGTCTGACCTGTGAGCTGCTCCAACACCTTCACTGCCCAGGTCAGTCTGTCTCCACTCTTCCCCATGCAGATGTTGAGGCAAAGCTTGCAGATGCGAAGTTCTCACATGGGGTTCTCTTTTTTACTTTGATCCTACACCATGATGGAGAACAGGAAGAGAATGATCCCCTTTTAAATCCTCCCATTCTTGTTTCATGAATGAAATGCCTTTTCTTACCACTCTGTAGATTTTGATATTTTTAAAATTCTTCTGTGTATTATTTGTTTCCACCAAATTGCTTTTTATTCTTTGCTTGTCTTTGAACTCAATCTTTCATCTTAGAGACTTTCCTTAGATGTTTAGCAATTCTTGTTTGACTGCTTATATTAAAGAGTGAAGAGCGGAAAAGCACATTGGAAGCTTTAGGTAGTGTGTGCAGGGCTTGTCATCATTGAATGATACTATATAATGACAGCTGGGCTATTTGTTGGAGAGCCCCTGATATCCGTATTTTAAATCAAATTCCCCAGAAAAGACTTTTCCAAAATTCTGCCTGGAGAGTAAAGTCCTGGCTCTTAGCACTGTGGAATCTGAGTAGGAGACAATGGCTGAGGATTTTAGCAGTCATCTTTTCAGATCACATTCATCCAATTTTCCTTTTTTGGCAACACCCCAGCTCCCTTCACTGAGATGCCAAGGGCAGTAATGTTCACAGTTTCTCCTTTAGTCTTTCCTTAACTCAGCATTCAATGGAGTTGAACTGGGCTTCTCCATAGGGCTAAAGGCATTTATGTTATAACACCATTTATACATTACTTCAAAACTTGTGCTCTGTAAAAGCACTCTCTAAAAATAATTGGGATTCTGGGGAAAAAAGGGTTAGGAGAAGACCACTCAAAACCTGAGTAATTTTGTAATCAATGCACCATAAAACCAACAACTATTCTAATAAAAGTGTTAGTTCAATTAGATCTGCATGGGAATTGCGAACAGCATCATCTAGTAGAGCATTTGCAGACTTAAACCAAGTGTAATTCTTTGAGATAATATGCATCCTTTAAAATCTGTTCTGATCCAGGGTGTATATATTTCTTCATTAATTGATTTTTTTTTTCCTAACATGGGGGAAATGCCTTTGCAGCATCTTGTGTATGCTTTCAGTTCCTGAGATGGTTAATATAGTGGAAAATGTAGAGGTGTTTAAAGCCACTAAGCCAGTGACTAGTTGCATGAAAGGATTTTCAGCTTTTTTAAAATCAGCTTTTTAAAATAAAAAAACATTATTCCATATATTGTTACAGCTTTCTCTTTTTGAGAAACCTTGCCCTTGGTATCTTCAAAATATTAAAGGGCTGAGAAAGATAGTAAATGAATCCACATAATATCCGCATTATACTGGTACCATTCCCCTAATTACCAATAGCATTTAAATTAGTTCTCATTAAAGAAACGTGTTCTATCAGAACGGCTTATACATTGCACTTTTGTGGGCCATTCCCGTGCACAGGATTGTTGAACTAATGGAAGGGTCCTTGGCTAGAACCTTCAGGATGACAACAGTTCCTTTTGGGGAGTTACATTCTGGGCACGTCCTCTGCTTCCTCCTGCATCTGTTCCAAATACCACAACCTTTGAGCTACATGCTTGTGGACTGACATTGTAGTTGTTTCTTTTTCACTGATGATGTTGCTATTTTTCTTTTTTTCCTCAAATTTTCATTTTCATTTCAAAAAAATTTTGTTTGTTGTTTCCACTAAATCTTGAAAAGGGGGGATGGAGTAAAATATTACTCCACTATCCAGAAGCCTACTAGGCACAGTTATCTTAGAGGAAAATGACTTACAATTTAACTTTGGCCCCAGAGAGGAGTCAACACTGGGGACTTCTGAGGAACGCAAGGCCAGTGTGGGGTTAGTTAAAGGAAAGAAGAGTGTGAAAGGAGCTCTCCTAGAAACAGCTGAGTCTGTGACTATTAAGCCAATTTAATTAAAATCCTGAATAGAGCCCGTTTAGAGTACTCCCTGGGTCTCTGCCTTTAATCATCAAAATCACCTGAGAATTTGTAAAACGAATGAGGGGAGGGGAGAGCTGGGGAGGGGAGGGGAGGGGAGGGGAGGGGAGGGGAGGGGAGGAAGGGTCGTGCCTTCTAGGGCACCAGAAATTAAAAAAGAATGGCAGAGGAAACCAGCGTGTGACTGTGAAGTAGCATTTCACATAAAAACGTGCAACCTCATAGTTCCGTTTTTAGATCTGTTGCTTATCTTAGAGATATAAAAATTCTTGCAACCGCTTTTTCTGCAGGAGGCCAACCACTACCTAGTTAAATTGAATCAATTCTGTTAAGCATACAAATAAATTATAACTGCCACAGTGACCAGTACTCAGGATATGGCAGAGTAGCTATGCCTTTGAATTGTTTTCCCTCAACTCTAAGTTCCTTGACAACAGAGACCTTGCCTGTCTTATTCTCTTATTCACCTTATAGGTGCTCAGAGAATATTTGAATAAATGAATGAATACCCTCAAATCCAAAATTCTCTGCTTATACCTCCACCCAGCCCTACTTATTCCCTCCCTCAAAACTTTCACTGTATCATCTGGAGTTCCTGAAAGTTGCTCACCTGTCACCAAATCCAAACCGAATCTAGCTGCTAATATCTTTCTTTGGTTGTTGCCATTGGCTTCTCTTCTCTTGCCATTGCCACCACCCTATTTTAGGACATTGTCATCTCTCCTCTGGACCACAGTGAGGCCTCTGCAATGTTCTCCCAACATCCTCTCCTAGTTCTTTGCCATCTATCTTCCACAGGACAGCTTGAATGGTCTTATTAAAATGCAAATCTCATACTTTCTTCCACTACTTAAAATCCACCAATGCCTTCTAAG
The DNA here is from genome assembly GCF_023851605.1 of Tamandua tetradactyla. Taxonomy (NCBI): domain Eukaryota; kingdom Metazoa; phylum Chordata; class Mammalia; order Pilosa; family Myrmecophagidae; genus Tamandua; species Tamandua tetradactyla. The sequence goes on from NC_135327.1 coordinate 101,205,296, forward strand.
CACATGTGGGATAAATTCCAAAAGTTTAAATATATTTGTAATGTGGCTTCTGATACTGTCCATGATCTGTTCCCTCTCCACCCCATTTCAACCACCTTCCTTCCTGTTCTTTATGCACTGAACATACTGTACAGTTTCCAATGTTTCAACTATCATGTGCTATTTTTGGATCCAGATCTTAGCATATGCTGTTCCCTCTTCCTGGAATGCCTTTCCTTTCCATCTTGGCATGGTTAACTCTTACATACTTTCTGCATCTCAGCCCAAACCTCTCTTTCTTGAGGGAGCCTCTGTAATTGCCCTCCCCAGGCTTAGTCAGGTCCCCTTGCCATGGATGCCCCCAATGTAGGTTCTCAGTGCACCTCACATATTTCTTTTGTAACCCTCATCACACTTACGTGCTTTGTTCAATGTCTGTCTTCTCTGCTATAGGGCACACTACAGGAGGGCAGGGATCATGTCTATCTTGTTCATCTCTATCCCTAGCATTTCCTGACATATTTGGTGCTAAATACATTTTTTTAAATGCATTTTCATTTTCAACTTTGAAATGAAAGTTCCAACTTTTGAAATGAAAGTTCAAACCTAAAACTTCAAATGGTTCCTAGGCCAGATAAGTCCTGAAACCCAGAGGTGTCAGTGTCTCCTAGAGTATCAACCAGTTCCATCCGCCTACCCCATATTGGCGACACCATTTTGCAACTCAAAAAATGTTAAAATGGACATAACCCAAATATCCCTAAAGAAAGGGAGAAGGATTAAAGGAGTTGGAGGAGTTATGACAGAGAAGTTAGGATTTGACAAATGAGTATGCTGCATCATTATATTGATATTTCCTCTTAGTCTCCAGTGTCTTGGAACAGCTACAAGGAAAAACCTGAAATTGTTGACTTGTGACCCATATCAAACTTTGAAATCTGTTCTAAAACTACTTGTTAAAATGTACTTTGAAATTTATTGCTTTTTTTGTAGATGTTATATTTCACAATAAAAAATATTTAAAAAAAAAAGTGTGCATTGGTCAACTTCTATTTTTCTGTGCTCTTTGATTTGGCCCTAATTTTGAGAATCTCACTTGTGATGCAAGATCTCTAGAAATCAGAGTATGTGACTGTTCTTGCTCAGTACCTCTCGGTTCTTAGTTTCTGTGGAATTTCCCTTGCCCAGCTGAACTCTTCCCTGGGAGAGGGAAGTATATGGTGGTTAGTATGAGAGAAAGCTTTATTAGAAGGCATATTTCTGGAATTAGAAAGAGGGGATATTTACCAAATTCTCAATGTTGAGATGGGAATCATGTACAGTTTTCCAGGTTGCCTCTCTTTCAACACCACTCTCAATAGGATATGCTGGAGGGGCGAGTAATATTGCCACTGAGAAGGGAAATGGAGGTAGGAGGATATGTATGGACTATTTATTGCCTCTTCCAGACGTCCTTAGAATGGGTCTTTCTAACTATTGTTCCCTTAAATGAAGATATGTAAGTGCACAGTTTTTGCAATTTTTCCACTTACCAGCCAGCAGGATATGTGTCCAGGAGTGGAAGTGTCTTATATTTGATTATCTAACATATGCTTTCTTCATTCAACAAAAGTTTATAGGGGCCACCTGTGTTCAGGTTCTGGGCCATGGGCCCAGGATGCAAAGATGAATGTGATATAGTCTGCTTTCTTGGCTGGGAAGAAGAAAATCCACAAATTGAAAGAAAAATCCACAAATTTTAAGATGTTACATAATGTGGTAGGTGATACAATGTGGGATACAGATGGGTATGTACAGTGTTTGAGGAACCCAGAGGACAGAATCAGTTTGAATCTGTCATGTACCTCAGAAAAACCAAGTTCTTTAATCCTCATTCAGTATTGCTGGGTGAGAGCTTTTTGATTGTTTCCATGGAGATATTATCCACCCAATTTGGTGGTAACTTTTGATTAGATGGTTTCCATGGAGATGTGTCTCCACCCATTCAAGGTGGGGTTACTTACTAGAGCCCCCTAAGAGGGAAGGATTTTGGAAAAAGCTTTGTAGCCACCAGAACTGACAGAGCAACCAGAACCAATAGAGCCCACGCAGCTAGAGACCTTTGGAGATGAAGAAAAACGCCCTCAGGGAAGCTTCATGAAACAAGAAGCCAGGAGAGAAAGCTAGCAGACATCACCATGTGCACTCCCAGCTGAGCTAGAGACGCTGAACTTCATCAGCCTTTCTCGAGTGAAGGTAACCTCTTGTTGGTGCCTTAATTTGGACATTTTCACAGCCTTAGAAGTACAAACTTGCAACTTAATGAATTCACTCTTTTAAAAGTTATTCTGCACCCACCAGAATGGCCATTATCAACAAAACAGAAAATGACAAGTGCTGGAGAGGATGCGGTGAAAGAGGCACACTTATCCACTGTTGGTGGGAATGTCAAATGGTGCAACCACTATGGAAGGCAGTTTGGCGGTTCCTCAAAAAGCTGAATATAGAATTGCCATACGACCCAGCAATACCATTGCTGGGAATCTACTCAAAGGAATTAAGGGCAAAAACTCAAACGGACATTTGCACACCAATGTTTATAGCAGTGTTATTTACAATTGCAAAGAGATGGAAACAGCCAAAATGTCCATCAACAGACGAGTGGCTAAACAAACTGTGGCATATACATACGATGGAATATTATGCAGCTTTAAGACAGGATAAACTTACGAAGCATGTAATAACATGGATGGACCTAGAGAACATTATGCTGAGTGAGTCTAGCGAAAAACTAAAAGACAAATACTGTATGGTCCCAATGATGTGAATCGACATTCGAGAATAAACTTGGAATATGTCATTGGTAACAGAGTTCAGCAGGAGTTAGAAACAGGGTAAGATAATGGGTAATTGGAGCTGATGGGATACAGACTTTGCAACAGGACTAGATACAAAAACTCAAAAATGGACAGCACAATACCTAATTGTAAAGTAATCATGTTAAAACACTGAATGAAGCTGCATCCGAGCTATAGGTTTTTGTTTTGTTTTTACTATTATTACTTTTATTTTTTTCTCTATATTAACATTCTATATCTTTAAAAAAAAAAGTTATTCTGTTTGTGGTATATAGCATTCCAGTGGCTAGTAAACTAAAACAGAGGCTGGACTTCTAATTATTAGGAAACTTGCACATTGCTATGTCTTTTACAAGTATTTACCTAGTCTCAAGGGCTTTTGATTGCATCCTTAAATTTATTCCCTGTATTAATATGCCTTGGAACATTATCCATCATCTCTCAGTTCCCTGGGAGGCAGTGGAGCCTAAAGGTTAAAAGCAAGGGGATTGGTGACTGATAGTACTGGGTTTGAAATCTTGCCTTTGTGTAACTTTCCCACTGAGTGACTGAGCAAATCACGTACTCTCCCATACCCAAAGAGTCTGCTAGCACCATGATTAAATATGATAGATACAATGCATTAAGCTTAGCATCTTACATGTAGTAGCTGCTCGACTTGATCATTCTCTGGGAGATTCTAGCTCTTTTGTTTTGGTGTTTGGCGACAACTTATTTATATTAAGCTTCATAGAACATACAAGCATGTCTGCTGATTTTTGTAAAAAGGTGCTTTATTGGTATAAAAACAATTCAAACATTATATAAATACAATATAAATATTTTTAAAAAAATATGTATAAGTTAGCAATTTATTTGAGGTAAGCCTACACATTCCAAGAAATGATTCGGCTCTGAAACAAAGATATTTGATCTGTATAGCCATTTTATGTTACTATTTCAAAACTAATACAGAAAATATTTCAAGTGGCACTTCATAAAAATATAAATACCTATCCCTTATATAAATTAACTGAACTTCACATAGTTAAATATCAATAAATTAAAAATAATTAAAATAGTGTCCTAACGCTCATACTTTTAGTTCTTCATAGAGAACAACATAAGTTATGTGCCCAACGGACAGGTTTCTGACCAGAGGAAGGAATGCCCACAAATTACACTGATCTTAGATACTCGGGCTGCTTAACCGAAGAACCCTCAGGCTGGCCTCCATGAAGTTCTTAAGGCTTTGCAGGATGAGGTGAACTGTTGTATTCTTCAGCCAGTCGGTCTGTGGCTGCTTAGTCAGCAGGGTGGCATTTGTGTTTGGGTCAGGGGTGGTTACTTCATCTGGATTCTTTATCTGAAGGGAAAAGAAAGCAGAAAGGATTGTTTAAATAGCGAAGCATTCTTTGCAGTGGACAGATGCTCTAATTTGTGGGAAGATGTTTAACATTGGGGTGAATGAGACCATTGGGGCTGCTGGTTCCAACTCTCCCAGGTGGAGTGAGCTTCTTCTCCACAGAGCCCATGGCACTGCATAAGCCCCTCTCATAACTACTCAGTCAGGATGGTATCTTTGCTGCTCTGCCTCCCTTTAGGCCACAAGCATCTCGAAAGCAGCAATGGTATCTTATATTCTAGTTTCTGAAACAGAGCCTAGCATATAGTTGGAATGCAATAGATGTTTGTTGCCTGAAGGAGTATGGATAACCTATAGTTAAAGATGTTTGGTAGATTCTTTAGTGGTCTCGAATACTCCTCACTGGTTTCCCTTTCCCCCATTCATCTAGCATCTATTTAGAGTGTCCTCAGAGCCAGTGAACTGTGAACTCAGATCCAGTGGTATAAAAAAGCACGAGGAAACACTTTTCCATAGACCCACAGAACTTGGGGATAAGTCACTTTTTGGAAGCCTTCTGCCTCAAAGTGTGGTCCTGGAGGGGCAGGGTCACCTGGGAGCTTGTTAGAAATTTGAATCTCAGGCTCTACCCAGACCACAGAGTCAGACTCTGCCTTGTAACAAGATCCCCAGGAGATTCGCATGCATATGAAAAAGCATTAGAATTCCTGGTTTAGAGCAAACAGTCCATGATAGAACAGATGGATTGGCTCATTCATACCTTGTGCAGCCAACCCTCCATTATTTGGCATTTGAACAGTTAGCTACCTGCTCTACTGCCCTTCACTTTTGGGCCATTTCTCTGCAATAACTCTCCTGGTAATAAATAGGGAAAATTAGTTGAAGCTACCAGGATGTCAAGAATGTTACTTGGCGATAATTAAAATATTAAAGTACTTCTTATGCTCTCTGTTCTTTGTTATGATGGACCACTGAGTATGGTTGCATGTACCTCCTTCTGCCTCAGATTTTTTTTTATTACTTAATTAGATATTGAGTTAAAATCCATCATATTTAAATGGAACAGTTTTAAAAGGAATTATGGGTACCCTTTGTAGAAAGGAGAGAACAAAAGTTTTTAATTATCAGGAAATATTTCCTGGATCCTTCTATTTCCACATAGCTATCTTTTTTGACTTGGCTTTGTACCCCCAAATTCTCTAGTTTGCTTCTTTTAAGCCTCTCTTCCTCCATGTCAAGTCAGGGGGTGAAGAGACTTCTCACCTTTTGCTTCAGGATCTGGACCAGGGCTTTGGTACCCATCTGTACATCTTCGATCTTTTCTTTATAACCCTCAAAATTCTTCAGGTACTCCAGGTAGATCTGAAACTCCAGAAGACCAGTGGTGATTCGCATCAGGCAAGTTTCCTAAAAGGAAAGATGAGGAAAAAATGGCTATTGCAAGGAAGACAGACATCCATTTTTAAAGTTAAAGTTGTAATTTAGCAATTTCTCCCTCTATCCTTCCAAGGAATTTCAAATACTCCTTAGGCATCATGTTTTGGGACACAGGACAGCATCAGCCACTCCATTAAAAACATCTGGACAATCAACACACTACAGTCAGTTTTACTCAAAACCCAACAGATGCTAGAATGTGGCAATAGGGCCCCTTCTCTAATTCTTCTCTTGATGTCCTTCCCTCTGGCTGCCTTCCTGCCCTTGCCACTGTTGGGCTGAAACTACCTTTTGTGGAAAAATCAGAAGTCAGTGCAGGCTACCTCACTGTTTGGAGGGAGAAGGATGTGGAGAAAGGCCTCAGCAGGGAGGGAGGACAAAGGAGCTCGCCGGGGGCAGCCAAAGAGGAAGACGGTCAAAATTGACCAGCCAAACATGCAAGTTTTGCTCTTAACATTTCACAGATGGGGCCATTTCTAACCATGCCTGGGCACAGATAAGTTGCCTTCAAAAAAAGTTTTAAATTGTCTTTCTCAGGAAATCTATATACTGCACTTAACATCTACCCCATTCTTTGTTGCCTTTGAGTACCTGTCTTTATACAGGTCCTGCACACAAGAGGGAGAACTTTTCCCCAAGCAACAGCTGAAAGTGAATATGATGAGTCCATACCTCGTTGAACCCAAGCTGGAAGCATCCATCTTCTTCTACCAGGGTTGGAAGGTTCAGCTTGTTTTCTGCCAGTACCCCAAGTGTTTTTCCACACTTGTCATATTTGTCACATATCTGAGAAGGAGTACCAGAATATTTATTATACAAGTGCCCCTAAGACAAACGCCACTAGAGGGCCGATTCAAGTTCTAAGACGCTTAGTAAGTTCTCCAAGAAAAATGAGGTCACAACCCATTGGCATCCCAGCAAGTAAGGTACATAAGAGCTGGGTACATTTGGGTTCCACTTCAGGCTCAGCTGTGCCTGCAGGCTTGTCATTTATCCATAGTCTCAGTTTCCTTATCTTCAAGTTAGGGGAAATTAAACACATCTTTTCCAAGTTTGTGAGGATTAGACATAATATCTATAGATAATTGCTCAGTACTAGTAGGTACTTAATAAATGACAATAACTGATGAAAAGGGGTTAAAAATAATTGGAGCCAGCTGGAAGGCCCTCTGAGATCATCTAGTCCACATGCAGAATTTTACAGGTGGGACTCGGAGCTCGTAAAGATTTGCCCAGAACTACAAATCCAGGCTCCCAACCCCCTTTCCCGTATTCTTTCTTTGCTACCAAATAGAGCATCTTGGAGGCCGCTGTAACCTACTTACGATTTTGCCTGAAATGACATTGGGAAGTCCTAACTGCTCAGCTTGCAAAACCTAGAAGTACTGCACCTGCCCTGAGAAGCGGAACATTCATTTCAGGTGGTACTTTTCTAATCTTCCCAAAGTCCAAGGGACAAAAGAAGGCCGATATCTTGTTTTTGGCTAGGGAAAAGAGAGCCTTGAGAAGCAATGATCCTCAGTTCATGCCAAGTGTGGAGCTGGGAATGGGCCAGTGGGCATGGATTCCAGCTCAGTTTTGCATTTTCCAGGAAGGAAAGTTAACATCCTGAGATCAGCAGCAGAGGAGAAACACAGAAGACAGCCTGCCCCTTTGGCCACTAACATGAACGATCCCAGACCCCAGCAGAGACCTCCCAGGCATGAGAGCCCCTGTCTGCTTCCAGGAGCAAGGAGATTGAATGCCCCACATGGGTCTTTCAACACCAATCAAGGCTACCCACCTCCTGTTTCAGTTCAGAGACTTTGCCGTGGATGTACTTAATGAGTTCTTGGGGTGAAGAGGTGAGTGGTGGTCTGCTGGGGGTGCCACCGTCTTTGGCATCTTCTCCCAGTTGAGCTGGGGTGGGGAAAGCAGTAGCCATCACCAGGAGCAGCCCCAGAGAGAAGACAACTTGGCTGAGGGCGCCTGCGTGGAGGGAAGAGAGAGCAGCAAGTTAGGCGGCTTCAGCGCTGGGGGAGCAGTGCTGCTGGCCGTCTGCCAGCCAGCACACACACGCCCTCCCATGGGCGCTCGCAGCCAGCAGCTGCAGGGCTGGGATTTTCTTCACTTACTTGTGGAGAGGGAGTTCATAGCTCAGCTCCTGGAGGGCAGATGGGGCTCTGGTTCCTGGTGGGCTTGAGGGCTGAATGAGCCTCATACATCCCCAGTCTCATATTTATTGGGGCTTGAGACTCTAGTATTGAGACTCATGGGAAAATCCCACATTTGATAAATCTTTGTTGGAGGGTGGAGGTGGGGCCAGAGCGGGTGGGGCTGATTGGAAACCTTATTAAGATTGTGCAACGTGACGTCCTTTAGCATCACAGGAATCACAACTGGGGGGGGGGGGAGGCGAGGAAAGTGCGACTTAGGTCATCATTGAGGCTAGTTCTAGAGGCAGGATCCCTTTCCCCTAACTTTTCTTTTTCCTTTTCTTTTAGTGACTCAGCACTTTGGCATCTCTTGAGAAAGAAAGTAAGGCTTAAGAATGCACGAATTACTACAAGACAAAAAAGCTAAAGCTGACTATGATTAAAAACACACACAAGACTTCAATTACAAGATTAATAGGGTAGGCTTCAGTATCTCAGTTTTTTTTGTATTTGAAAAAAACCTAAGATATTCTGATCTGAGCTTCCTCAGACAATACCACACGACCCATCAGCCTGGGATCACAAACCTGGTCTTACCAGTAACCTGCTGTAGTTTTCTTTTCCTGGCTCTCACCGTGACTTGCCGTTATAGAATCCTCTGGCAGCCCTCAACTCGTGCAGTTATTTATAAGAGTCTCTAGTTGCTCACTTAAATGATTGCATCTGCCCCTCTCCTCCTCACCTGATTCTGCCCACTTGGGTGAGTGCACTATCAGCTGCGCTTGCTCCCTTTATGGTCCCTTGGAGATCCTCCCCATGGAGCTTTTGATTTCTGCTGAGGGTAATCTCTTGCACCTTCCCCACTGCTGCCGGGCCCCGCCAGCAGTGCCTGCCACCCTGCGATCCTGCTCCTGTTGGGGACCCGGGAGGTGGCCTGGTGGTGCTGGATCTGCTGGAGCCATGAAGGTAAAGAAGCCCGCTTGGTTCTGGACTGAAATAGGGAGAACACGCCTCACCTCTTTAACAGGGATGTCAAAGGAGGAGCTTGTGGCAACCTTTGGAATCTGCGGTCACAGCTCCCCTCTCCCTGTATGACTTGATTTGAATCCAAAGGTACCTAATGTAAACATGGCTCTAAGCTCTGAATCACGCTTCCCCTCCTACACCCAAGTCTTTGCTTACGGACTCCCCCTGCCCTTAGGATGAAGTCTCTTGCTGAAGGGTCTTGGTCTCATGCAAATGGACTCTGGACATGGCTGCAGGACCAGTTTCCAGGCACACAGCAGCTCTGAGGGTTATTGGCTCCAGATTGAAGCTGGAATCCTTGTATTGTCCGTACCAAATGTATGTGCCAAACACAGTGATAACATTGCAATTGGGTTCTTTGCTTTGGCAAAGGGGACTCTTCAGGATTGCTAAAACAACCACTTCTGCTAGCTAGGACATTTAAAATATGAATTGACTTTGGAAAGTTTTGTTTTGCGTGTATTTCAGGCCGTGCCTATTGGGGAAAGTGAGGTCATCCACTCTTTTACTGACATTCTAAACAGAGAAGCTGGTTGGCCCTCTGGAACTAGCTGGGTTTTTAGTTTGAAAATGAAAATGGAGGAGGATGGCTGATGGTTTCACTTTTAGTGCTCTTTGGTCTTGAGCGACTTGGTCACTCTGGAGCTGAGTTCTCTCTCATGCGCTGAATGGAGCCTCCTCTCCCAGCACCCTGTGCTCTGTGCCCTGATAGGCCTCTGGTTTTCCTCAAATATCTATTTTTTAAAAATATAATATAGTAAAATTCAGATACTTAAATATTGTGGATGAACAACAACATCCAGGTTTATCTTTTCATTAACAGTGTTTTTAAAGTAGGAAGTACATACACAGGATAAAAGGTTCAAACAGGACATAAGGGCATACAGGAAAAGTAAGTCTCCCTTTCCTCAGAGGTGGTGCCTAACCCAGTTTGTCAACTAAATCCTCCATTACTAACCTGGGTTTCTCAACTACCAGATCCTTACCTCTGTTTTTGCTGTATTGGCTCAGTACGTGTACACACACACACACACACAGACACGCCCTCACTTCCAGTGGTCTGGATGCATTCATGCATTTCCACGTGGAAAAGCACATGTAGATTGTAGACTTTGAGTCACCGACTCGGGTCAGAACCCAGCTTTGCCACTTGCTAGCTGGTGACCCTGGCTAAGTTACTGTAAAGATCTGTGCCCTTGTTTGCTCATCTGTAAAACTGGGATAATGATAGTTCTCTCCTTATTAGGGCTGTTGTGAAGATTGAATGAGATAAAGTATGAAAACACTCATGGTGCACAGTAATCATGCCATAAACATTAGCTTCCTTTGTCTCCCTGTCCGTCAACTCACCCAGTGTCTTATCTGAAGGAACTATGAATAAGCTAGTGATCCTCAGGTCTCCCAATTATTTAGCCTCTGGAAAAATGAATTTTTATGTTTCATTGAAAATAATTCATGGCACAAAGTGAGAAATGAAAAAGAAAATGTGACTTCTTTTTTGAGAACATTAAGATCTCCAAATCAGGCCCCTCAATTTAGATCATCAGCATAGCTTGCTTCTCTTAGAGTTTCTGCAGTGCCTTCTGCTGAGTGTTCTATGTCAGAAGTTAGCAGCCCTCCCTGTAAGTGGCCTTATCATTATTCAAACTCCTGAGGGTGGCACTCAGATTATTTTCTTCTGGAAAGGGACAGGAAAGGGACAGGTGTATGTGTGTGTGTTTGTGTGAGAGAGAGTTTGAGGGACACTGACACCTAGCATGGGTCTTTTATAGCTCAATACCTTGGGTTGGCTTTTGCTTGTGGGAGAAATGGATTCTCCCTGGATCTGAAGCTGTAATTCCACCATTAGCACTTCCTTCCTTTTCATCTTAATAGGGCTTCTACCTAGAGAGCACATCCTTCTTATTTTAATACGCACTGATGACCAGGAAAGGCTTTGTTGTCAGCCTTTATTAATTCACACCTTAATTATGAGACTGCCAGCTGAGACCAAAAGAGCAGGACAAATGGGAACACATTGGGAGGAAGAAGGAGCCCTAAGTCGGTTTTCCTTCCTTTACCACTTTATCTAGGGCTGGCTGGTCCTGTAGATCCCTCAGAATTATTGCCCATGCATGCCCTACATGTTGGTGGAGTCCAGTTCATAGGGTCCCTTACTGCATTCAAGGTGAAGGGGGGAAACTAACTTAAGCTTTTAGGGAGAATGATGATCTCCACATCTCATAAGTGTGTGGTGTGCCTTCTGTTTGCATTCTGGGTGGTGGGGGTATGGGATTGGGTGGGTCTGTGATTTAAAAGGAGGGAGGATCCCAAGGTAAAAAAAGGGAAGTCACTGGGTACTGAGGAACTTGCAGTTGCTGTCAGAATTTAGTTTCACTTGTCACGATGTCTTAAGTCTGCAAACTGAAACAGTGGGTAATTTAACAGCTCCTTCCAGGATTGAGACCTTCTGAGCAGGTCTACAAGGCTCTTGGAAGTGTCTCTACTTTAAGGAAAGTGGTGGTATTGCTTGGAGAGAGAACATAAGGGATCTGTGAGATGCTTCTTTGGAAAGGCGGGTTGATTTTGGAAGGCAGCCAGGCCTGGGGACCAAAGCTCCTGAGAGTTTTCAGCCTGGCCCCATCTCAGTGTTGGCCCTCATAACCTCAGTTCTGAGGCCACATTTGCTGCCCGTCTGTGGCTCTGGCCTCAGCTTTTCTGAGGAGGGGAGGGTGTTCTGAGATTGGGCCTAGCTCTCTGCAGGCCAGAAAAATGGCGTAGGACCTGCTATGATTCCGATTCCAGACTAGGCAGGGAAGTCGGCCTTGTTTTGCCCTCCTTGTTCTACTATGTGCCGAGTTACCACCCCCTGCTGAGGTGGGAAAACCCAGGCATCCTAGGAGGGAAGTAACCTCCTTTGGGACAATTAAGACTCCCCTGTCTTGGACCCTACACCTCTCCCCCCCACCCCCCCAGGACCATAGCCCCTTTCTCCCCTTTCTCTAGGCCTGGAAAGGTACTACAGTCTCAAAATGTTGATAGCCATCTGCTCTGAACCTGGTTTGCTGAGGAGAAATTACCTTGCTAATTCCAAAGGAGTCCCATTTTCTCTGCACCCTCAGGGGTGGGGAGGTCCCTGAGGCTGAGTTTCAGTGCTTTGTTCTCCATCTGTGGGGCAGGCCTTCTATGTTGATGGCAGCTGATTCTGCTTTACAATTAGGAAACTTCAATTTGTCAGCTAGGAGCAATAAGTTAATTTATTCTCATAAGAGTCATTTGAACCATCTTTGGTTTCTCCAAAGATCTCAGTTCTCTTGAGCTCAGTGTCATAGGCAGAAACTAAGCATGCAAAAATATTGGCTGATTTTCTCTACTCTTTTCCCTCAAAATTAAGGTACTAAGAACCCATTTACAGGCATCACATGTAACGGCTAGACCAGGGGATTCTGTTGGCCTGGTTGTGGCATATTTCATCTCCCTTCCCTGCCCTTTTGGTGACTTATTTGTTAAAAAGCATGACTTAGTCCTCTGGACTTAGCCTTGTGTGTGCTCTTCTTTGCAGGCTGAATCCATGAAGGGAGGGAAGATTTCTCTAGTCTTCTTAATGGAATAATTCCCATGAAATGCTTTGGAGTATTGAGAGCTCTGTAATTCTGAGAGTTTCTTTATTTCTAAAGAAGGGTCTACCTTGATTGAAAAATGTGACGGGAGAATCTAGATCCAGGTAAGAAGGTCAAAGAACCACAGGTGATTATTCCAAGCTATTGAATTCTGTGTTTTCTCTCTCTCTGTGTGTGTGTGTGTGTGTGTGTGTGTGTGTGAGTATGTGCTGCACAGGACAGAGTCCTTGACCCTAGACGTGCCATAGACATAGATGTGCCATAGACATTGCACCCTCTCTGTGCAAGGACAGCCTTAAATGCCAAACATCCCCCATGAAGTCTGAACTGGTTGGCTGCTGGTGCTTTGACCCAGCAGGTCCATGGCTCCTCCTGGGCTGCTTAGGTCTCCACAGTGGTCTATGTCTGAGCCCCAGGATTATGTCCCCCAGGGCTCTGTGGGGTGATTGCTCTAAAACCACCACCCTGGAGGCCATGTTTCTTATGTGCTGCTTTCCTGGGTGGGGGGGAGGGCATGAGGCACAGAAAGAAAGCCATGACCTAATATAGCACTCAGCTTGTCACATAAACAGGATTTGTAGAAACTCTTCCTTTTACCCTAGATCTGAAATTGTCTTTTGATGTACACAGCAAGGCGTTTCTTAGGAAGTTTGCTTGGGCACTTGCCACCTGTGCTATTGCTGCTGACTGCCTGAGATTCTTCCATCCTCCTGGGACAACCAAGAAGGAAGCCTTCCTACATACTCCTCTCTCTGTATCGTTTGTTCATTGTGGTTTCAGGAAAGCTGTTGAAAACACTAGAGGTGTCATCTGAGGCAGGTCAAGTGTCAGTGGGAGATTTGGGTGCCAGGCTATTTTGGTCTGGCATTGTGTGGCTACTCTCCTGGCCAAATTTCTAAAGGCCACCTGGCCTTCTTGACTGCAGGATTCAGAATGGGGTTGTGGCGTAACTTGCCAGCAAAAACTTTTGGCTGAATATAGGGTTTCCCTGAATTAAGCTTATCTTTTCTCTGCATTACCGAATCCTTGGTTTCTTGTGTTTTACAAGTATAGCTGCAAGCAGATATGAGTGCTGAGAAGGTCACTAAAAAGTGAATTGTGAGCTGGGTACTCTCCCATCTCAGGGCTCCATTTCCTCCTTTGTAACAGGAGACAGGCAGGGAGATGCTTTCTGAATTCCCTGCAACATTTTGTGATTCCGTGGATCTTCATTAGCTATGCTTAACAGTCCAATGCTTATTCTTGATGAAACTAGAGGGCTAGGAGACTCCATATTGAGAAGTAGTTCTTAAATGTCCAAAAGTCATACCCCAAAAAGCTGTTTGTAGACCTGTTGTGACTGGTTAAGGTACCACCCATTATGACATGTGGAGGATCTTGGTGCCCTTGGGACAGACCAAACTGGTTCAGAAGAGGCCAGAATTAAGACATACCAGTGCAAGGAGGCAGCAGTTTTTTTGGTTATTGTACACACACAAACAGATCAACATTCAAAATTAAACGTTTAAAAATTAAGCAAATAATACATGTTCAATGTAGAAAATGGATAAAAAGAGAAAGAGGCTAAAAGGAAAAAAACTACCTTTGCCAAATTATCTTATTACCTGGAGTTACGTAATAATTATTATCATTACGGTGTAATTGTTCTGGAGGTTTTTCAATATAGTTATACATATACAAGTATCTAGGAAACAGCATATATAGTGTTTTTATAACCTGCTTTTCTTTTTAATATAGCTTTTTATGCACAACATTCTGGGTAATTCTCTGAGTAGTGGGGATATAAATAATAGATCTACAATAGAAGTACAATCAGAATTCAGAAGGAAAACATAAAGCGAGGTTTATAGATGACTCATGAATATAAACACTTTCTAAGGCACTGAGAAAAAGTTCATATCTTTTTTTTTTATTAGAGAAGTTGTAGTTTTACAGAAAAATCATACAGAAAATACAGAGTTCCTATAAACCCCCAGTTATCAGCATCTTATATTAGTGTGGTACATTTATCACAGTTCATCAAAGTATATTATTACAATTGTTTCATTAACTATAGTCCATGTTTTATGTTAGATTTCCCTAAAATTGTGTTATACAGGCCCATGTGTGTTTTTGTTTAATTTTTATTCTAGTAACATGTATACGACTTAAGATTTCCCCTTTTAACCACTTTCAAATATAAGATTCAGTGCTGTTAATTATATTCATAACGTTGTGCTACCATCACCACCATCCATTCGCAAAACTTTTCCACCATGTCAAATAGGAACTGTACAATTTAGGCATTAAGGAGTTCATATCTTAATGAGGGTAAGGAGCATTTGAAAAAAGAATCACTGGTTTTCCCTGGCGGTTAATTTAAAGGTTTTTCATGGAGTAATGAAATCTCTAAATCAGTGTGTCATGTTGATTGTTTGATATCATGTACATGAAATTTGAAGTTCGGCGGAAACTTGCTTTTCAGCTGGTTCTAGTAACGTGACACTGCCGAGAGTTGGTCGGAACTCCGAGTGGGCGTCAGTAGCTCATTGCTTCTCAGCGCTGGAGGGAGAGGACAGGTGGAGTCCTGTCGCGGTGATGGCGTCATATCTCTCGGCATCTCGTGTGCCTCATTTCCTCTAGTACCTTGAAATTCCTTATTGGGGAGTATTTTACCAAGCCAAAAATAAATAAATAAGTGCATCTTGATAAGGAGTTTGCAGTCTTATGACATCTCTTTTCTTTCCACTGTCAGTTCCGGTTGTATCTCCCTGAGGTGACCTATTGCTTGGTGTGGCTCAGTTGTTCCTGTAGGAGAAAAGGCATTTCTGATGGGAACTGAAGCTAGACCCACCACAAAGCTAAACCCTCCTGTAGGGGTGGTGGGGGAGGTGTTTCGGGGAGGGGTGAATAGCCTTGGGGAAACTGAGATATGGGAAACTACTGGGCTATTTTAGCACTTCTTTCACCTTTAGATACCTTTAAAAAATGTAATCCCAAATACCTATTTGGGATAGTTTGGATGTACTGTGACATTCCAGGAGGTCTCCTGGCCCTTGGCTTCTATGACCATGTTTTTGTTTTGTTTTATTTTGTTTTTTCCTTATAAGATACTGGGAATAATTGGAATAACCAATCAGTATTTGTTAAGAGCTGGGTTCTGGGATGGATACTTTACTTACATTAATTCCTTTAAGCTTCCCTTTATTGGAACTGGGTATTATCTTCACTTGTGGGACTTGAGCAAAGGGTGATGTTCGGAAGGAGAGTTAAAATGTAGTAGGTAGGTTACCTGCAGGGTTGCCAGATAAAATACAGGATGCCCAGATAAATTGAAATTTCAGATAAACAGTTTTTTAGTATAGGTATGTTCCTATACTTTGCACAGGACATACTTATGATAAAAAATTGTTCACTGTTCACCTAAAATTCAAACTTAACTGATCCCCCTGTATTTAACTGGGCACCTTGTATTTTTATTTGTTAAGTTTAGCTACTCTAGATAGGTGGGACCAGATCATGGGGAAGGAGGTTTTGTTGAAAGGTAGGTGGAAATGAAGGAAATAAGGAGCCAAGAAAGGTGGTTTGAGCAGAACAGTGATACGATGAAAATATTTAATCTGAGATGACGGGAAGTAGGCTCTGGAGGATTGGAGTCAGGGAGCTGAACCTGGAGGCTGTTGCAGCATCTTGACACAGGACTAGGACGGGGGCCAGGCAGGGAGATGTTGGAGCTGGCACAGGCTCCGGAGAGCCCATCATGCATATCTCTTTCCAGCTCTGCATCACTGACTCCATCAGACATGGTGTGAGTCTTTACACCACGGAAGTTGGCAAATGTTCCAAGTTAGATATTGCCCTCCACCCTGAGAGCTAGTTGTGAAACATTTTCCAGTATGCCACTGGGTCCAAGGTGATGGAGGGATATTTTGAAGGCAAAATCAATGGAATCAAGAGAGAGATTGGTTAATATGTGGGTACTATTTGGGGAGTGCAGGAAAAGCATGCACCAAAGGCATTAAAGTCTATTTGACTTTATTATATTTCAGAGGCAATCAGCCATAAAATGTGTCAAGGAGATTATTCTGGTATATGCATACTGATTCTATGCCCCCAGATGAAAGATGCTGACAGAGAGAGTGAGGTAAGCACAGGGCAAGCTGGTTCTATAGCAAGAGATTTTGTAGATTTTCCCCCAGACAGATACTGGACCATGCCTTGGTGGATTAGGATAGAGGCTGACTCCAGCTCTTTTTTTATGCCGTGAGTCAAATTAGAGACTGAAGATTGGTCACCGTGAGGAAATTAGACACGAAAAAGAGACAGCCCAGAGGCCAAGAGTTCCGCTTTGTCATTGTCTTTTTCCCACCCACAGTGGATGAATAAGAAGCTGCTTTGGGGCCCGTGTTCTGAATGGCCAGGAAGGGTTCAGAGGGTCCCCAAGAGACTGCTTGTACTTGGGTCATAAGCTAAGCTTTTGACTGTACCAGAATCACAAGGAATCACTTCTAATGTTGTTTTTGGCATTATGTCTTAGTGTGCTGCATCCTCCTTCTGATTCATCTCTGCTAGTTCTATTGCATGTTTCTAGGACATTGCATTAGGAAAATAAACTGTCATTAAATCCACCCCCCCTGCCGTCTTCTAACAACCTGGTTGGTACTTGACTGTGTTGTATCCAAACTTCAGAATATTGAGTAAATTATAAAACTCCCTAAAAGAAATGTAGTCCCATTACATGGCACAACTCCCAGGCAGGTCACACGGGACTCTACGCTACGTTTTTTTTCTCCAAAGGATGTCAGTCTTTCAAAACTGTTTCAGTGCAGGATCAAATGACATCTTGCGGATGCTGTGACGTCTCTATAATCTGAATATCCATCAAAACTCAGATCATTCCTTGATACTCCGGGAAGTCTTCTCTGACCCATTTCCAGGAATAATGAGAGGTTTCCCTTACTCTCCTGCAGGTCATGTACTATGGAAACTAATCTGTTTCCAAGCAGTGCTGCAATGGTACACAGACTCTGAGGTTGACTGCCTGGATTCAAACCCCTGTTCCACAATTTATAAACTGCAGAGAGCTAGGAAGTTATTTTCAATCTGGGCTTCATTTTTCTCATTTGTAAAATGGGGAGAACAATCAAACCTTACATCATACAGTTATTGGAACCTATGTAATGTGTTTTGTCTGGCATACAGTACGGGCTCTATAAGCATTACCTATTATGATTATTTCTCTCTCTGCATTTGAGAATTTTATAAGGACTCTATCTTTCTAATTCCAACAAACAGCACAGAACTGAACACCTGGTAGTTGCTCAGGGTGATGAATGAATAAAAGGTGGGCTCTCTTTCTTACTGATGTTTTGAAAATTATCATCAAAGGTTTGGAAGTAAAAAACAACTTCAGTTGTCTGATTTGCTTTGTGTGCTTGTGTTTTAAAAGTCGTAAAATATTAAGCTCACTTGACTTGCAAATTAGACACAAAGATTGTAATATTTTATGCAAAATTTTAAAAAAATGTTCATTCCATATTTCAGACAGTGTGGCTTGCTAGGAAAAGCATGGATTTCAGATTCAGAAAAATTGGTTTAAATGCCAGCTTCATCCCTTACTGCTTGTGTGTCCTTGGGCAGGGGGCTTGATTCCCTGTGCCTGAGTCTCCTCATTTGTAAACTGTGGCAGATAAAACTTACCTTCTGAGGTGGTTAGGAGAATTAAATGAAATCACATATATGAAGCACAATTATTTGTGTATGTTAGAGTGTTGGTAGATGCTATTTTTTTGGTTGATGTTATAATAGGAAAAGATGGGGCAAGGGAAAGAATAGAGGAGAAGGAAAAAAGAGAGAAAAGGATTAAGATAGACAAAGCAAGAAGGGAAGAGAGCTAAAAACAAAACCAAACCAGAAATAGCTACTAAAAAAAAAAGGCAAATAAATTGGCTTGTAGATTTCATTTTATTTTTAAATGTTTATACACACACACACACACACACATGCACACACACATATAGTTTTTGCATAGATAACTTGTAGCCATGACACAAAATTCAAAGGGTGTCAGTGAAAATTGAGTTACTTCCACCATGCCTGAGCCAACTAATTCAGCTTTTTAGAGGCAACTACTATTACAGGTTTCTTGTGATTCCTTCTAGAAATATTCCATACATCTATGTGTACTCATATTTCCCATGATTTAATTTTATTCTTCTATTTAAATGGTGGCACATTAATTACACTGTCTACACCTTGCTTTCTTTGCTGAATGTGTCTGAACAGTCTTTTCTTATCAGGAGGTTCAGGGCTGCCTTCTCCTCTTAGCAACTGTATTCCATTTATTTAACCAATCCCCTTTGATGGAATTTTAGGTTGTTTCCAACCTTTTGTTATTACAGATAAGGCTACAATGAATAATCTTGTCCAAGTGTGATTTCACACATGTGAGTGTATTCGTAGGAACATTTCCTAGAAATGGAATTGCTGACTGAAGGGATATGGTCAGTTTTGATAGATAGAGGCAGATAGAGGTTGTACCAATTTACACTCCATCGGATGTGGTGGAGAACACCTGCTCCTCATACTTCCGTCCGCGTATGATACGATGAGTCTTCTTGATCTTTGCCAGACTGATAAATGAAAAAAAAAAAGTATCTCAGGGTAGTTTTAATTAGTATTCTTTTATTATAAGTTAGCTCACATATTTAAGAGTCATTTTTATTTCTTTTTCCTGTCAGCTATCCTTTGTCTATTTTTCTGTTGGTTATTGACACTTTTCATGTCAATTTGAAGGAGTGCTTGATAAACTCCAAAAGATAAACTTTTGTTTTCCATATGTATTTTTGGTTTATTGTTCCTCTTTTTACCCAGTTAATGGTGTTTTTGTCGTGCAGAAAGTTTTGATTTATATGAGGCAGACTTTATATGCTTTCTTTAATGACTTGTAGGTTTTGTGACATACTGTTAAAAGACTCAGTCTACTCTGATATCATAAAATATTTTTCCAGTTTTCTCCTAGTATCTTCAAATAATAGGTTTTGAAGTATTGGGAAAATACAGATTACACTTGTCACAAGATAAACTATTCTTGTCACCACTGTTGTAAATACATATACATAGAAAAAATGCTGCCATGTGTGAGTGGTGGAATAAGTGGTAGTTTTTCTCTCTTTGTTTTCCGCATCCATTATGCATTGCTTTAGCACTTAGAAAAATATTAACTAAAAGCCTACTTTTACCTGCTTTAAGTTTCTTTAGAGGTGTTTCTAGGTGCCGGAGTCTCTCGGGAGGCTGGTAATGCCTCACTTCTACCCTGAAACAGCTTTGGCCCAAGTCCTAATGACTTCCCTGTTACTAATCCAGTAGAAGCCTGGTTGTCCTAATCTTGCTTTTCCTCTGGCATACCTGAGGCCCCATCACTCCTTCCTGCTGGGCCTGCTCCTCCTCTCTCTCTGCTGCTCCCCTTTCCCAGCCCTTGCTCCTTCCTAGTCTTGGATGTTCCTTAGGCCACTGGCCTAGCTGGGCCCTATAACAGGCAATGTTACGGGGGACCCAGCATGTTCCTGGTGCATCATGTATATTATTTCATTTAATCTTCACCATAGTCTTCTAAAGGAGCTTCAGTTATTAACTGGATTTTCAGTTGAGAAAATGTTAAAATTAGAAAAGTTAAGTAAGCCCAAGAGCACCCAGCTAGCAAAGGGTAGAGCACAGATTTAAACACAGGAACCCCGTGCTCTTAATGGGCACTCTGAACTGCAAGTCTGTGATTCCACTAAACTATCCCAGCCTCCCCCTCTGCATCTTCCATGGGCCAACCCATGCTTCATGGCTCTACTCGCCTTTTCTCTTTTGTATATATGACTCCCAAGATTATGACCTTAGCTCAGATCTCTTTCCTGTGCTCTAGAGAGCCCACTGGCCATTTCCATTTAGACAATCCACAGGCACCTTAAATCATAATCTCTCAATATTGTGAACCTGGGAAGCTGGGGGTTGGTATTTTTTATAGTACCTGGTATAAAATGCAGACAGATAATAGTACTTGGGTAAATTAGAATCAGTTCATAAGCATTTATTGAGCACTAACTATAGGCCATTGTCCTTGTCCTCACGGAACTTTCAATGATTCAGCTTGGTTAGCATATTCTAGGCTTTGGAGGTCAAGAAATCTTTTTTTTACAAGATCGGTTGCCTCTTCCCACAGCCCAAAGTAATTTGCTTATCTGGATGGGAAGGCCCATTCATTTCCTAAAAGGGAAAGGGGGTTCCTCTCTAGGAGTAATTCTCAGAAAGTAATTAGCATTGCAGCCCTGAAGCCTTTAAAGTCAGTCCATTGGAATTTATTACAGACTATTCTAATAGAGCAGTAGATTGAAGAAACAATTGGATTCCAGAGGTAAGAGGAAATTTCAATAGGAAAAGGAGTTTTCTGTTTGAAAGTCTGGGTTTATAGTTTTGCAGTTTTTTATAATCAAAATAGGAAGAATGTTACTAATTCCAATTCTTATTTCTCTTTAATTAAAGAAATAAATTATAAAAGTAACACATGCTTATTGTAACTATGACAAGACCGCCAGCCCCTCGAGATGGCCACTGTTAATGCCCTGTGGTTTCCTCCACACCCTGTCCCAGGCTCCCTCCAATGCATACAAACAGCCTTCCTAATACACTTAGTTTTCAGGGTTTGTTTTGTTTTTATAATCCTGAAATCATACAGTACAATTTGGTTTTCTCCCTTAATGCTACATCACAGTTATCCTATCTAGGTCAATTAATTTATAGTTTTCATTATTTTTAACAGTATGTAGTATAGCATGTTCCACAATTTATTCAACCAATTTCTGCTTGAAGCACATTCAGGTTGTTTTCAGTTTTCTGTCTCTAAAGGAGACATCTCTAAAGGACATCTGCAGGAGATATCCTTGTACATATATTCTTACGTAATGAAGCATTTATTTCTAAAGAGTCCTAAAAAATAAGACTGCTGAGCTCCAGGGTATTAACTAGTTTCTAAAACTACATTAAAATATGAGCAAGGAAAAGGGAAAAGAGAAGTAATGTACTTTTGTGAACCAGGTACCACCCTAGATACTTTCTATAAATTGTTTTAATTTCATCTTGGTCTCCTGCCTGAAGTACTACCCTAGTATCCCTCCTCTGCATAGTCACACATAAGCTTGTCATTCCTTTGCTTAAAAACCCTGCGGGTCCCCATTTCCTCCAGGATAAAGGCCAAGCTACTAAGATGGTGCACCATGATTTGATCCCTCTCTTGCTTCTCTCTATCTCCCTCTTTGCATTCTAGGACTCCTGTACTGTTTGCAGTTACCCACAACCAGGCTGCTGCTGACCTCTAGAACTTTGCTCATGACTTCCCCTCTGTTCTGATTGTCTTTCTTCACCTCTTCCCCTGACTATTCTCTCGTGTATCAATTAGCACTCGGTCAGTCTTTGCCTCTTTATACCTTTTCTTCTTGGGTACATGCTCCGGGGATTGTTTTTATAACACCTTTTGCAGGTTGGTTTGTGAATTGGTCAAATCTCTATGGCTTAACATAGTACAGGTTCATTGCTTGGTCATTAACAGTCTGCTGCAGGTCTGGGTCATTCTTCAGGCAGCTCTCATCAGCTGACAGAGGTGCCACCAATCCTGCATAGTTGTACTGTTTGGAACACAGGGCCTCCTTGGTTGATCTGGCAGAAAAGAGTGCAGAGAGTATCATGTTGGCCCAGGAATGACCATGCTACTCCCATTCTCAGGCCACTGGTCAGACCTGTTACACAGTCCTGCCAACTAGAAGGCGTAATCCTCTCATGAGGCTGGAAGGAAAAGAGAACTGAACATAGGTGTGCACTGAAAGTCCCTACCACAGGTGAAATAAGACCACTCTCCATATGTCTGTTGTAATTATTGCATGGCATTAGAATCATGATTTATGTGTATCTTCCCCACTAGAGTAGGCATTTTTTTGAAGGTAAAGGATTGTCTTATTCAACTTTGTATCTCCAATATCTGGCAAAGTCTGGCACATAGCAAGTGGCCAAGAAACATTTGTTGAACAAATTTGTAATCTTCATTTTATAGATGGAGATACTAAATTAGTTCACCTATGATTACACAGCTAGGAGGTAACTAAATTGGATCAAACCCAAGTCTATCAGATTTGTAAACCCATGCTTTTAGGAAAGGTTCTAGAAGTTAAGATTTCCAGGTCTGATTTGGGACAATAAACAGTTCACCTATAGGGAACAGGTTCAATCTTACAGACCTGAATCCTAACAGTCACTTTAATACACCAAGTCCAGGATTTCCAGGAGTGTATCTACCAGGGGGCCTCTTCTTTATGTTCTGGGAAGTAGTGTTGAGGAATTAAGCAGCACAGACCTTTATGACCCAAGATCTCTCAGGTGTGGATGTAAAAGCAAAAACAAAGCAAGAGAAAACCAGTCCCTGACCAAATCAAAGGACGTTCAGGTCACCATCAGAGAATCCCTCTGTCCCAGTTTAGTGAATTTGAATTTAAATAACACCCTTATTTTCATGTAACCTGTGTGACTACTGTAGAACATGTGGTTTGACATTGAGTTTGAGCACCAGCTCTGCCACGTCAACCTTATCGCGGAATTTTTTGGAGTTGTCTTTTCCTTATCTATTAAATAATACAAGCATAAGAATGTTCATCTCACTGTAATTTCAGGTGGACTACAAGGTGCTAATTTTGTATTCCATTGTGCTCAAAATTCCAATAGAATTTGATAAGTAACCTACCTTCCTCAACCTCCCATAATTGATACTATTTGTTAATCTTCTACAGGACTCTTATGTTTGTATTCCTTTTATGTTGCTATTTTTATGTGGCTAAAAGAGCATTAAAAGACATTTTTCAAAGGTAAAGTACAGGAAGTGGAATAATTTTACCCTCTAAAAACAGTTGTGGGTGAAAATTATTTGCTAGGAGTCCGACCAGTAAGTATTCAGTTCAAAATAATACTTATCACTAATCACTTGTTTTCCTTTGCCCTGATTTGTTTTCATCATAGCATTTGCAACAAATTATATTATTTTTCTATTTGCATACCTGTTCATTGTCCATATCTCTCACTATCATGGACGTTTCTTGAGGGCAGGGACTTTATTTTGTTCACCACTGTATCCCAGTCCCTATGGAAGTGCCTAGTGCATAACCAGCTCTCAGTATTTACTGAATGAATGAACAGATGGGTCATTAATAAATATAAGCCCCTCATTTAGGTAATTGTTTTTTTGATATGTGTGATACACGTGCTAATCTGATACTGCTCTTTTAATGGGATTTAAATGTGATGAACTCTTAAAAGTTTTATTTATTTATTTTTTTAATTTGGCTATGGAACTGGAGAGTTCATGAATGGTCAGTAAAATAGAAGAACTCGGTTTCCAGCAAAGTACATTTTTATATAGAAATGGAATAAATGGGAAGTGAGGCTGATTTTGCACTGCTAGTGCTTCTAGTGATGACTATTTAAGATGTTTTACATATTTGTATTATAAAAGTAATGAGGTTCCCTTCTACCCACTGACCCTTTTTCCCACTGCCCACAGATGAGCACATCTGAGTTCTAGTGTTTTATGCAATGTGTAATATTTTTATGTAGTGAGTGGGTCACAAACTAACTCACCCCCTACAACTGGATGTACAAAGTGCCGCATCTCTCTATTTTGCTCTGATGTATTGTCATTTTTCTCACAAGTCCTTCCTGTTGGGTGACAAGGAAGCCTAAACCTGCCTGTCACTGGGAGCTCAGTCTCTTCTGCTTTCAGCAATCTCCTTTTGCTCTGTCACTGTGCCTTTCCAGGAAATTGTTGGCCCTTCGGTACTCTGTTCCTCTGACTTCTCTACTCCAAGAGAGCACTTGAATATATTTGAGAATTTACTGGGTACCTGTGGCTGGAATGTGGGCCATTGGTTACCTTGCCCCTCTGGTCAGCCTGCTGGTACCTCCTCCTGCAGCCTGCAGCTAGGGGCCCCGAGGTCCATCTGCCATTTCCCCTGGGGTCTGCTTGGCAGCTCTCAGCTGCTGGTCCCTCATTCCCACTTCCCCACATACCTTCCACGCAGATACCCATTGTAAGCTGGCCAGCCAACACTTCTGGCCACATTCTGTGCCCTTTCCAGGGACGCAGGAACTTGTATATACTCCCCATCACATGCCAGCTGAGGGGTCTCTGGGTCATTAAACTCAGATCTTTCTTCTGCCTCATCCTACTCTACCCTGGATTTCCCCCCCTCGGTGTTATGTGTGGGGCACTATGTGGGGCAGTGTCTTCCCCATGTCTCAAATGGAAAAGGAACAAGAGGTTCTCTGCTTTGAACTTTCCCCTCAACCTAACACCCACTCTCTGGGATTTTGGCTTGGGAGGCAGGATTTCCATAACACACAGCTCACTCTGTGCCTCTCTCTTGGTCTCTCCTCTTCCCACAGTCCATTGACCCTGAAGGTTGGGCTTTTACTTCTCTTTCCGGTCTTATAGGGACTTCTCCTATGACATATCTTCCTCTGTCTCAATTCTAGTACTGCGTCTTAGTCTAAACGCTAAATGCAGAGATCAGGGACAGAAATAAGCCTGCCAATAGAGGAACATAAATTAGGAAATACTTCAACAAAGGCATGCTGTTACATGTGTATATCTTTTATTGAGTTAGCTAATCGAAAGTGAGGCCAAACTACATAAAATGCTGTACCTTTTGTTTCAATTCAATATTTCATGAAATTCTTCCTATACTCACATAGCTACCTATTCTTTTTATTTTTTAGAGCTATATAATATTCCATAAAGATAAGCAATCTGAATAGGCAAAGTCATACTGATGGACATTTAGGTTATTTTCATGCATTTTTTTTTGTATTTACAGTACTGTAGTGAACATTACTACATTTTTTTTTCCATAGTTGTTGGAGTTTATCTTTTGGCTATATCTCTAGCAATGAAACTGCTAGATCAACTGGTCTGTACATTTCAAATTGTCTGAGAAGTTTCTGCTATTTTACAATCCTATCTACCAGTGTGAGAGTGACAGTTTTCTCTTAAGTTAATAGTATTAACTATGCCAGTAATTAAAAGAGCATGAGGATACATTTGGAAGAAAGAGGAAAAAGTAGGAAGAAAAGAAGTGGTGACTCCCAACGTAATGTGAGGGGTAGGTAGATGATTGTTGGAAATCATACAGACCCGAGTGGGAATTCCAGCTCTGCTGTTTACTTGCTGTATACTCAGCTTTCTCATTTATATTGGCTATTGTGAAGACCAAATCAGGCAATACTTGTAAAAGTATTTAGTATAAATAAACACGCGTTCTCATTGTTATTATCACGCACCAGGTACTAAGCTAGATGCTTAACATGCACCATACACTAGAGGGGATATTAAAGAAAGCGTGAAATTTGATCCCAGATTAGTTGGAAAAATACAACCAGACCACTGGAAACCAACAGGGAACAATGAAGTCCTTCAAAAGTTCTAAGTGCCCCAGAAACCCAGATCTGCTTTGGAGATTATTTATATGGATAATTAAAAATAAGTTCTAATGAACTAATTAATCTCTTTTTAGGAATTTGATGCTTTGAATAGCTCTAATTTCACATCGCATTCTTGTTATAGCATCTCATAAAATATACTACAAGTTGATATGTTAACAACCTCACTTTGCAAAAGTTCAGTTACAGTGTCATTTTTGTCATGGTTTCTACAGAATTGACATGCTGAAGTTCTTTAAAAAATATTATTGGTGTCTGGGTTAAAATTAGCTTCAGAGTAGAGTTGAGGTAGTTTTTATTCTTCTAGGTTTCAAAGGAAAAATTTAGGCTTGTTTTTAGGATTATCTTATAAAATGCCAGTCTTGTCTCTGGTCATGAGTGCAGTGGTGCCTGGGCTTGGACAGAGGAAATGATGAAATAATGGAATTTAACTGAAGTATTGCTGAATTAGGGGATGGAAGGACAAATGTAGATTTTCCCCAAATCTGACCCTCTTACAATCATCACATATCAGTAGTGATACTTTGGAGATGCTGTTTTGGATCTTTTCCATTCTGTCTTTAAATTACTCATCTCTTACAATTTGAATGAGTAATATCTCAATGAAGATTTGAGTATTCTTCATTCTGTCTCTTACTACCTGTGTGATTTTAGGCAATTCTTTTAAGTCTGTGCTTTTCAATTGTCCAATGGGGGCCAAATGTCCATAGGTGTGCATTTTAGCATACACTTCAGGGGATTTTGATATGAGAGGAAGGTGTGGGGGACCTTTTGGGTCATGAAATCTGGAGAGGCGAAGTGTCTTGCTTAAGACCATACAATTAATCTGTGTAAAACCATTCAACTAATCTGTGGCCAAGTTCAAGATTGATCTAGAGTTTCCTGACTCCTGGTAGAGCATTCTATACAGACAAGCAGTGACCTGCTGCAGATATTTCTATGTTGTCTCTCATCATTAAGCATATAAAATTTTCCTCTTCAGAAAGACATCCTACAAGAAGCTTTCAGTTCCAAAGTGCACTAGCTTCCCTGCTTCTCCTTCTGCACAGCTTCTGCTAATGCCACTCCCTGCTTCTTCAAACTTCATGTAAAGCCTAGGAGTTGGTACAGATGTCCTCCACTCCCTCATCCCTCTATGTAATCTTCTAGAAGTCCTGTAGTTTTACCCTATAAATAACTGATTAACTGCTTCTATCTCCACTATCACCAAACCAGTCCAACTTTCCCTTATCTCTCACTTAGACAACTAAAAAAATTTTCTGTCAAATCTCAAAGTGAACTTTTCATAAGATGAATCTGCTATCCCTCCATCCCTTGGTTAAAAACCTTCAATGGCTCCCTATTGCTCTTAGGCTAGAGGTGCAACATGACATGGCCTATTAGGGCCCTTCAAAGTGTGGCTCTTTAGTCTTTTCTTACACCCTTCTTCTCCACTTTTTTTTCCAGTTCCCTGAGTGTGCCAGCTCCTTCCTGCCTAGAGGTTTTGCATGCACTGCTCTTTTACTTGGAACACTCTTCTCTCCATTTCCTTTTCTTGTCCAATCAAATTTTCCTCATCCTTCAGATCTCAGCTCAAGGCTAGGCTCAGTTTCTCAAGAAAACCTTTCCTAACTGTTCCCAGTTTCAGGTTCATGTTACAGGTGCTCCTAGAACAATTTTCTTTCTCTATATATGTTTATCACAGTCTGTCCTCAGTACACCCATTTATGTAAACTACTAGATTAATTTCTGTCTTTCTCCTCTACTGTATTTCTGTGAGAGCAGATAACATGGATTATTTTGCTATTGTGCTCAGTTTCCAGCACAGTACCCAGTACACAGAGGTCTTCCATAAAAATGTTTAGTGGATGATTGGAAGTTTATGCTTAAATCTTCTTTAAATGTCCCCTTTACCTGTCTCATCTAGCCCCAGTTCCGTTTTTCGTACATTTACATTTAGTTGGGCACACATAAATTTTTATGTGTCTAAACTGAGTGCCTCAGATAGGAAATATCAGGGGACCATGTGACTATAAGGAAGAGAAGTACTTAGTAAGTTAACCTTCCTCTCTCTTTCTTAGCTGTTGGGGAAATCCTTCAACCATGAAAACCGGGGACAGAGTCTGGCTGGAGGCCACAGACCGTCATTGTTTGCATCAAGGCTTGAATCCTAGATGCCTCAGGGAAAAAGAGATGGATATCCACACTATTCATAATCCATTGAAGTCTGTTAACCATGGGAAGAGTAGCATTTGGGTGCTGAGACCTTTTAATTGGTCATTTCACAGATTTCTTTAACCTGCAAATTTTGTTAAATGATTAGCTATACCTAGATGGGATCTAAGATTAGTGGATGGTTGGATTGTATGGTGTAGGGCACCCCACCAGGTGTGTGTTGAACAGACTGTAAAATCTATCCATGCAGATGCAGTGGGGAGGCCCTGAGATCTTCCTGGGGCACCTGAGAGTGTCCCCAAGAACCAGAAAGTTGGCATTGTGAAACTAGGGACTATCCAAGATAAAGTCTGCAGTGCCTTAGCACCTAGTGCTTAGTAAATACTAGCAATTCTTTTATTACTGTAGAGAGCGCATAGATGCCTGTGCTTTAGTTTGGGGGAGAAATAATCTCCCTGGCTTTCCATTTCTCCAGGGTGTAGGTACATTGAAATCTGTCTACTTATTTAGTAAGATACTCCAATGGTCTGTCACACCTTTAAAAAGGGAGGTATTTCTTTTCAAATAAAATCCTAAAGGGAAGAATCAATAACATGCTTCAAGTATTGGCAAAGTGGAAATTTTTGCTAAATGCCTTTTGTTGCTATAGGCATTGAATTCCTGTCTGAGCTATAAAAATTTCTTAAGGACAAGGCCCCCTCTGGTCCTCATCTTGCTCCTCTATGGACCTTATGGCAGTATGTGTTTTGGAGTTTTTTTGCCAGTTTTTTGTTTGTTTGTTTTTTAATTTTTACTTTTCCTCTAGTCGGTCACCTCCAGGCTAACAGGAATTTCTAGTTTGATAACTTTTTTTTTTTATCCACAGGACCTAGAACCATCTCTGGTATAGGGTTGGTGCTCAAATAACATTTTACAAGTATCAATTTACTTAGACCTCTCAATGGCTAAGAAGGCTGATATCATCACCCCCATTTTATAAAGGAAGAAGCCTGGGGCACAGAGAGATTAAGTAGTTGCTAGTTGGTAGAGCCAGGATTTGAACCCAATTAATCTGGATGCTGAGTTTAAACCTTAATCATTATGCTCCTTTTCCACAAATATTTGTTAAAAGAATGAAGACTCTGAGAGAAGACTGGCAGTAGCTTTGGCTATGTGAAATATGAATCACTCAAAACCAACATGTTCAGGGTTTCTCTTAGCTGGGAAGACCTGAGTATGGGTGCATGCCTGAGCTGGTAGGGAATGCTGAGGACAACAGGAGAGGGCATGGTGAACGAAGTGGCACATCTGGACAGTTCCACGGGAGCCAAATTGGTCGGTCCTGATTTGTTTCATACCATTCCTCTTTTTCTGGCCCTGAAGTCAAAATCTAAATGGTTTCTGTAGTTAGAGGCAAATAAACCTAAGTGGGAGGAGTACTTCCACAGATTCTTAAGCGAAGAATAGTGCTTATATAATTTGTAGATGCATAATTGTTTATAATCTCTCTGATACAATTGACAAGCTGGAGCAGGTGATGGTTTCAGAGAGTTTCATGCTGGCCAATGACATGCTTACTTTCTTAATTTTGATTTTATTTTTAAACTAGGTCTTTAAAATGTATTTTAAATTTTTCATGCTTAATGTTTTACACAAATAGATCAGTATAGAAGGGTACAAAGTATAGAATAAAATTACCCCACCCTCATTTATTTTTCCAGTATTCTGTTATGTATATATATCAGCCTATGTATAGACTTATCTTTTTTCCTATAAATGGTAACATACCATGTTTTCAATTAAAAAAATAGATTTATTTTGGGGACTTCTGAGTTAAGTTGGCAGATTAAACACATACTTTTACTCCCTTCTAAAACCCCAGTAAAACTATAGAAAGGGATTTTTTTTTTAAGGTATACACTTTCATGGATATGGATAAAAGGAGAAGAGGCAGAAAAGCAAGTGGATGAAGACTAATTGATGTAGTAGACCCAAGAATGCTGAACCCAGAACTAACCATAGGGAAGGCATACAACTACCTGCACTAACTCAGGATACTCAAAGGCTCAGCAGCTGACAGTACCACCACTTACTTCTGGAATCATGTGTTTTAGGATGATGGGGAGCAAGGGATTTAGGGAACAGGATGTCTAGACATTTGAAGGTATGGATTCTACTGCAAACAGGGGGATTAAGTGAACATATGCATGTTAAATATGTTTCCTCACTTGGCTCCCTGAGTCAGTCTTTCACCCTATAGGTCGGGACTAGAAGAGTAGACCCTAAAGTGACCCGTACAAGGGGAAAGACATAGGATGCTGACCCTGTGTCATCCTACAATGAAGCTCATTCATCCTACAATGAAGCTCAAACTTAGTCCTATCCTTAGTCTTAAAACTCCAACCCTTTACTTCTCTTCTTTTAAACATAAGATGACAACCAAGGGTCAGCAGCTGTCTGAGCTCTGTAACATGGGAAAGTCCAAAACAAGCAGAAAAGCAACTTGGAGGAAAACCTGACATTAATATTTCCAGGGAAAATAATTTTTTTCCACAAAACAAGAATAGGATACTATTTAAAAGGAATGTTTGGAAACAAAAAGGACTCTTGCATATGGGAAACATACAAAAAGTGGAAAACTCAAAATAAAGGTTGGATATAAACTTGAGAAGTTTTTCAGAAAGTGGAGCCAAAAGAGTTGAAGTAGGAGAGCAAAGTGGAAGAAACTTGAGGATGAATCCAGGAGGTTCAAGAACAACAATGAAACTCCTCGAAAGAAAGAAGAGAGAATAGAGAACATGGTTGGGAGAGCACTTATTGGCCAGTGAGGGAAAAGATGAGAAGAACATTAATTTTTAGATGAAAAGGGCCTAATAATTGCTAAGTACAATTTAAAAAGTAAGGAAAATGTAAAAATTAGCATAATTGTAAAATTTCATTATGCTGGGAATAAGGAAGATCCTACAAACTCCCAGAGAGAAAACATAAATCACATGGAAAAGATTAATAATCAAAAGAGCTCTGAACGTCTCAACATCAGCACTGAAAACTAGAAGACAATGGGCGATGCTTTAAAAAATGTGAAGGCTGTTTTCTTCCAGACTAAATTAACAACCCAATCAACTTCCCCAAGTTGAATTCTTATATTCTCACAAGCAGTGCAGACAACCAAAGCTATAGGCTGAGCCCCTAATCTTGGGGTTTGTTCGTATGAAACTTAACCCCAGAAAGGATAGGTCAAGCCTACTTAAAATTAGGCCTAAGAGTCACCCCCAAGAGAACCTCTTTTGTTGCTCAGATGTGGCCTCTCTCTCCAGCCAACACAACATGCAAACTCACCACCCTCCCCCTGCCTACGTGGGACACGACTCCCAGGGGTGTGGACCTTCCTGGCAGCAAGGGACAGAAATCCTAGAATGAGCTGAGACTCAGCATCAAGGGATTGAGAAAACCCCTAGAATGAACTGAGACTCAGCATCAGGGGACTGAGAAAACCTTCTTGACCAAAAGGGGGAAGAGCGAAATGAAACAAAATAAACTGTCAATGGCTGAGAGATTCCAGAGTCGAGAGGTTATCCAGGAGGTTATTCTTATGCATTAAAAAGATATCACCCTGTTAGTCAAGATGTAGTGGAGAGGCTGGAGGGAACTGCCTGAAAATGTGGAGCTGTGTTCCAGTAGCCATGTTTCTTGAAGATGACTGCATAATGATACAGCTTTCACAATGTGACTGTGTGATTGTGAAAACCTTGTGTCTGATGCTCCTTTTATCTACCTTATCAACAGCCAAGTAAAACATATGGAATAAAAATAAATAATAGGGGGAACAAATGTTAAACTAAATTTAGTTTGAAATGCTAGTGATCAATGAAAGGGAGGGGTTAAGGGTATGGTATGTATGAATTTTTTCTGTTGTCTTTTTCTGAATAGATGCACATGTTCTAAGAAATGATCATGATGAATATGCAACTATGTGATGATATTGTGAATTACTGATTATATATGTAGAATGGAATGATCAAAAGTTAAGAATGTTTGCATTTGTTTGGTGTTTTTTGGTATTTTTTAAAAAATTAAAAAATTAATAAATTCCCAAGCCAAACTATGAATCAAGTGAGAAGATGGGGAGAAAAAGAGATGCTCTCAGATAGGCAAACCTCAAAAAAAAATTAAAAAGTTCCCCTTTCTAGGAAGCTCCTGGAGGATACATTCCATATAAATACATGAATAAGCCAAGAAAGAGGAAGGCATAGAATGCAGATATTAGGAAATCTATCACCCAGGAGAAGAGAAGGGAATCTCCTGGGCAGTGGTGAAGGGAGATGCCAGAATGACAGCTATGCATGAGATATGAAAGGCAATCGGTACAGCTGGAATGAAGTTGGTTTAGGAGATGGTTTGAAAGCTGTCATTACTAAATTTTCTGCCAGTTTATTTTTATTTAAATTTTTTTTTAATTTAAAAGCTTTATTAAAGTGTAATTGATCTACAATAAACTACACATATTTGAAGGGTACTATTTGGTAAGTTTTGACATGTTTCATTGCCACAATCAAGATAAGGAATATATTCATCATCCCCCAAAGTTTCCTTGTACCTTTTTGTAGTCCTTCTCTTTCAGCTCTCCCTTACACCCTTTCCTCAGGCAACCATTGATTGTCTTTAGTACAGTTTATTTTTAACTGGAGGATGAGTTTGACCAAAAGAGGGTATAAAGTAAGAAAGTAGAAGATGAGAGACCACTGGGAATTGAGATTGCCTTACAGCATTGACGAGAACATTGTACTGAAAGACTATTGTATGATGTGGAAGCGGTAGTATAATAGGTCTAAAGATATACAAGGTAATACAAAAAGGCAATGATTAAATTTAGGGAAAACAAAAAACCCAGAAAGAAAACATTATCACTATACTGCAAAGCTTACCTGAGATTATATGCAAGGGTGTATAATGTAAATACTGAATATTTAATCAAAAAGTAGAATGTATTATAAGGTTATGAGAGAGAAAGGAAAGGAGATAACAGTGTTAGGAAAGCTGGATCTCTATTTAAGCATGATGGGAAGTCGTAATGAATCAAGAGACAGCCATGTTTCTAGGTTGTTTGGAGCGATGTGGTCTAATATATGGTTACCAGCCATGTGTGAGCACTGGAAATGTGGCTGCTCCAAATTGAGATGTGCTGCTAATGTAAACTACCCACTCAATTTTTAAGACTTAGTACAAAAAAAGTGTGAAATGTCTCAATTTTTATATTGAATACATGTTAATATTTTGGCAGTATTTTGAAGATTGGGTTAAATAGCAGGTGTTTGAATTCATTTCTCCTGTTTCTCTTTAATTTTCTTAAATGTGGCTTCTAGGAGATTTAAAATTACTTATGTGGTTTATATTACATTTCTATTGAAGAAATAAGAAATGAGTTGAATAAATGCCAGAAGTTAGTGATTATCTCTGAGTAAGGAGCTGCGGGTGGTGGTGAAATGGAATTATGAAATTTGTTCTAAGCCTTTTAATATAATTTGA
The DNA here is from genome assembly GCF_023851605.1 of Tamandua tetradactyla. Classification (NCBI taxonomy): domain Eukaryota; kingdom Metazoa; phylum Chordata; class Mammalia; order Pilosa; family Myrmecophagidae; genus Tamandua; species Tamandua tetradactyla. The sequence continues at coordinate 101,238,813 of NC_135327.1, forward strand.
CTTTTATAATAATTGTATATCTGATTGTAAATAAAATTACATTAAAATATATTTATTTTGGACAGTTTTCTATGTTAGCCTAAACAGATTTAAAGAATCTGTTTAAGATCTACAAAATATTCCACTATATAGAGTCATCATACTTGCTATAAGTAGTCCCCCTTTTTGATAGTTACTTAAGTTGCTTCCAGATTTTCTTGTTGTTGCTTCAAATATCACTTTAAAGAATATGTCTGAACATAGGTAGTTGTCATATTTTCTGCAGGGTGACTATCCAGAAGTGGACTCTCTGGGGCAATGGTTACGTGCATTTAAAATTTTGATAGACCTATAAAATTTCCCCTTGGGGAAATTACACTCGTTTACATTCCCACCTGCTTTTCCACCCATTGATCAATAGTGGGTTTTATCAGTCTTTTTAGTCCTCACCCTTTTGAGTTTGCAGGTCTTTAATTGTTAGTAATGCTGAGTATCCTGTCTATGTTTCATTGGCCAGTGACCTCTTATCTGTTCATTTCCTTTACTCATTTTTGTTTTGGATTGCTTTCAGTTTCTAATCGACTTATAAGGGCTGTTGTAGGTGGGAGAGATGTTTGTCCACTTAAAGGAAGACCAATCCAGAAGTTTCTGATGAGGAGAAAGATGAGAATTTCTATCCTGGCCACATTTCATATTTGGTAAAATACTCATTTAAGTCAATAGGAACATATGTGCCCAGAAACCTTGTTAAAATCATCACTCATTATTGGGTGATAAAAAATGGTTTTGAGGAGAAGGTAATTTGGTGGCAAGCAACAGATGGATTCTTACTTAGTCTTTAGATCTGTGCTACCTTTTTTCTGATCCCTTTGTTTAATTTTATTAGGAATTTACATAATTTGTCCTCCATTGCAACCTCTTAAAAGTACTCTCTCATTCAGACTGAATATTTACACACATGCAGTCCCCATTTTAATAAGAAACTGTGACAGGGTCCCCCCACCCCCACCCCCCCATATTCTTTCCCTTCACACCCTGGCAGATAGGCCTTCAGGAGCAGCAGCTATTGGGAAGACAGTTGGAGCAGTTGAGGACATCCCCTCACGTAGAGAGTTAAAGTAGAAGGACAATGTGGGGTTAATCATCACCCTTCTGCTTTCTGGGAGAGAGTTGTTCCTTATATAGCAGCAAATGAATATAGTTTACCTAAATGATCTTTCTTTCCCCCAAGTTAGTTGTAAAATATCTGCAGAAAAAAATCAAGAAGAAAAATATGACATGGGGTGGGAAGGCACGTGATAGAAATTTGGAGGGCACAAGTCAACACAGAGAAATAATAGCCAAGAAACTAAAAATAACTCTCTCTCCATTTTTTTTATGGAAATACATGGCCAAACAGCCTTGTTTAAAGCCATGGAGTATGTCCCTTTATTACTAGGGAGGTTTCTCCTGGGCTATACCAGACTGCCTTGTGAACCCTCCTGCCCTTAAATATTTCTAGGGGAGGAAAACCCCCACGACCAACCTCAAACAATCATTTGGATACTAAAGCCCTCTTCAAGTTAGAACGTTCTTCTCCTTTAAGTCAGAGGGCTCTTGCTTCGCTTGGGTGAAATCATTTCTTCTTCTCTCCTTTATGGATATGGAAAGGGACTGGGCTACTATTCATATCCTAATAATCTTCCATAGCCTTTTTGCATAATTTCTATCCTGGTTTCTTAAAACAAAAAGAATCTTCTTCTGTGATACACTCTTTTCTCTACATCTTTGAAGAATTTCAAAGCTCCTTCCTGACTTCTCCATCTGACACTAAAATTATCCTCTTTTTGCAACTGAGCATTCGCTCATTCTAATGTAATGATGATAGAAACTGAAAACAGTATTACTTTGTCATTGCTGAAAGATTTCACTTATTTCTCTCCTGCTTCCAACCTCCAGCTCTGGCAATCAATAACAAGTCTGTTTCCAGAACTTCCGATAAGAATCCAACAAAATTTATGAGTGCTGACATTGTGTCACAAGCTTTTTCCTTCTGGAACAGTCCAAGAGAGAATAAGCTGTTTTTACAACAGCATTCTGTGAGGATCAGCCAATCTAAGCACCAGAATTTTTTTAAAAATATTTTTATTGAGAAATATCCACACACATATAGTTCAACCATATTGTACAATCAGTGTCTCACTATATCATCACATAGTTGTGTATTCTTCACCATGATGATTTTTTCTAATATTTGCATCACTCCAGAAAAAGAAATAAAAAGAAAAAAAAAAGAACTCATACATCCCATACCCCTTACCCCTCCCTCTCATTGACCCAGTATGTCAATCTATCCATTTTTTACCCTTTATCTCCTCCTGTCATTTACTTATTTTTTATCCTTATTTTTTCCACTCATCTACCCATACTCTGGATAAAAGGAGCATCAGACACAAGGTTTTCACCATCACAACATCACATTGTAAAAGCTGTATAGTTATATATATAGTTATGTAGTCTTCTTCAAGAATCAGGGCTAGTGGAGCACAGTTCAACAGTTTCAAGTCCTTCCCTCCAGCCACTCCAATACATCATAAACTAAAAAGGGATATCTATCTATATATATAATGCATAAGAATAACCTCCAGGATAACCTCTCAACTCTGTTTGAAATCTCTCAGCCACTGAGACTTTATTTGATCTAATTTCTCTCTTCCTCTTTTTTGGTCAAGAAGGCTTTCTCATTCCCATGATGCCAGGTCCTGGCTCATGCCCAGGATTCAGGCCCCATGTTGCCAGGGAGATTTACACCCCTGGGAGTCATGTCCTATGTAGAGTATGCACAGTGAGTTCACCTGCTGAGTTGGCTTAGAGGGAGATGCCACATATGAACAACAAAAGAAGTTCTCTGGGGGAAGCACCAGAATTTTGATGTGAGGCCAGGGATGTATCCAGACAAATAGAGGAAACTCTATCTCTAACCTCTGAAGACAACATAAAAGATCACTTGACATTGAAGGAGCATATACCATGGAATTAGAGCTTGATCCAATTTACTATGCAATTGGCTCCAGCATAATGATATACAAGACTTTATTAATGATTTTCAGTCGGGTAATGATACCAACTTCCTTTTCCTCCTCACCCAAAGCACTGGTTAATCCAATCCTTATCCAAGGATGGTTATGAGACTTGCCTTCCATTCTGGCTCAGATCTTTGTCTAGGTTAATGCTGACCTATTCTTGTACTATACTAGTCAGGGGAGGGGCAACCAAGTTTGTGAAGGCAGAATCTTATTCTCTCTCTGTTTTTGAGTACTTTCAAAGTTGTTTCTAGTCTTTACCAACTATATTCTGAGAAAGCTTAGCTTCTCATCAAAGGAATCTGTAGTGAGCCTATTCCTTGTCACTTACTACTGAGAAATGGCTTCTGTCTTTATGTGCTGCCTTGTCCTACTAGGCCCCCTTTTCCTCTGGTGATCTTGCACTCTGGTCTGTGTGTTCCTCTCAGCTGGAAAAGTTGCTTCCAGTTTTTTTCCTTTTTCATAAAAATGAATGTTGTCCCCCTTATTTACAGAACATATTGAATAGAGAAAATTTGGAAAACACCAAAACATATAAGGGAAAATATTCATAATTCTACTCCCCAGAAATTGCCACTATTAATATTTTAGGATATATAGGTAGATGATAGATAATCTCCTTTCAGACATTTTAATTTGGATTTAAAAACATCAGTCATACTGTGCCTCCTGTTCCATAACATTTAAAAATTTGGCAATGTTATATTTTTCTTCTCGTGCCATTCACATCAAAAATATCTTTTATAACATTATTTTATTAGCAGAATTGTATTAGATTTTATGGATGTAGTTTAATTCCATTTTTCAGTCAAACATAGTATGACAATGAACATGATTACACAGACATCTTTGTACTTATTTGACATTTTCTTCAGAATGAATTTCTAGAAGTGAAATTATAGAGTCAAAGTGCATGCACGTTTCAAGTCTTTTGATAAATACTGCCCCACTGCCCTTCATAGAGGTAGTTCACAGTTTGCTCTCCTACCAGCAGTGTATGAAAGTGTTCATCTCTCAGGGCTGAGGCCAACAGCAGGTACTTAACTTTTAATCTTTGTCTATTTGATATGTATAAAATAGTGTCTCAGTGTTTTATGTGGCAATTCTTTCATTATGAGATTGAATATATTTACATATGTTGCATGGTTATATATACTTTTTTGTGTGTGATTTGCTTCTTATTTTCTTTGTCTTTTTCTTGTTTCTTCGTATTGATATGTGAGCTCCACGTATTTACTGGCAACATGGCAGAGTGGTTATGAGCATGACTCCAGACTGCATGAGCACAACCCCCTCTCTGCCCTCTTACTAGATGGTGTCCCTGGATAAGTTACTTAGCTACCCTGTGCCACTGTTTCCTCATCTTTTAAGTGAAGAATCATGCCTATCTGATGGGCTGAATGTGAATATTAAATAAATTAATATATGGAAAGCACTTGAAACAGTATCTGGCACATTACTGCTAAGTGTGAACTATGATATATGTTTAAATACTCTTTCTATAGTGAGGATACTGACCCTTTGTCATATGGCTATAAATACTTTCCCCTATTTTCTTAATTCTGCGTATGGATTTTTGACCTACAAAAATCAAATCAGATTTATCAATATTTCTTTAGAATTTTTGTCATGGTGTCATACAAATAATTCCAAACTCTCTTATTTCAGGATGATATAAAAAGTCTCCATGTTTCTATCTAGGATTTTGTTTGTTTTTTCATTTTTGTAAATTAGCTACTTAATCTACGTGGTAACTAGAGGTAAGATACCAATATTATTGATTTTTAAAACAGTGTTATTTATTGAATAATCTCTCATCTTCCTATTTATTTGAAATACCACTTATATGGAGAATATTTATGTATATTTGTTGATTTCTGGACTCTCTATTCTACTTCATTGAGCATGCCAACTCTCTTAATATCCCATTGTTTAAGTTATTGTAGCTTTAAAATATATCTTACTCTTGGCAGTGAAGTTGCTTCCTTTTATATTCCTTTTCTTTGTTTTCTTAGCTAATTTTCTTATTAACTTGGAATAATTTTTTCAAATTTTAAAAAAATCTCTTGAAAATTTTAATTGAAATTCCACTAAATACATAAGTTGTGGAATGAATTGACATCTTTACCATGCTGGTTTCTCTCATTCACGAAGTTAATTTATGTCTGTTTGTCAAATACCTACTACATTTCAATAAAATTCAATAAACTATTGTCCTAGTTTGCTTGCTGCCAAATGCAATATACCAGGAATGGAATGGCTTTTAAAAAGAGGAATTTAATAAGTTTCAGGTTTACAGTTTTAAAACTGTGAAAAAAGTCCTAATTAAAGCAAGGCTATAGAAATGTCCAATTTAAGGCATCCAGGGAAAAATACTTTGGTTCAAGAAGGCCAATGACATTCATGGTTTCTCTCTCAATGGAAAGGTACATGGTGAACTTGGCAATGTCTCCAAGGCCTTCTCTCCAGGTTTCTTGTTTCATGCACCTCCCCCAGGGGCATTTTCTTTCATCATCTCCAAAGGTCTCTGGCTGTTTGGGCTTTCGTGGTTCTCATAGTTCTGAAGCTTTTTCTAAAATGTTTCCTCTTTTAAAGGATTCCAGTAAACCAGTCGAGAGCCACCTGAAATGGGTAGAGTCACATCTTCATCTAATCAAAAGTTAATATCCACAATTGGGCATGCCACATCTCTGTGGAGATAATCTAATCAAAAGATTCCAACCTACATTATTGAATAGGGATTTAAAAAAAAGGTTGCTCCCACAAGATTGGAACAAGATTAAGACATGGCATTTCTAGAGTGCACAATCCTTTCAAACCAGCATATTCCACCCTCTGGATCCTAAGAAAAGACATGCTTTTTCCCCCATAAACAAAATACATTTGTTCTATCACAATATCAGAAATCCTTAAACAATTTCAGTAACAATGCAAATACAATAAAAGGTTAAAACCAGTATAGAGACTCATCGAAGTCTGTTACAGGCATGATCTGTCCTAAGGCAAAATTCTTCTCTGGCTCTGGACCTGTAAAACTCAGAACAAGTTATTTGCTGCCAACATACAAAGGAGGGACAGTCACAGGATAAATACCCCCATTTCCATAGGGAGAAACTGGAAGGAACACAGGGGTTACTGGTCCCAAGTAGTTTTGAAAACATGCAGGGCAAACTCCATTAGATTTCGAAGTCTGAGAGTCATTTATTTTCAGGGCTTTAGAAAGCGGCAGTCCCACCCTTTCCAAGGGCCTATGCAGCAGTCTCCTGTCTCTGAATGCAACCTTGGGGGGACACTGGAGAGCCCACCTTTTTCTCAGTTCCACCCTCTCCAAGCATCAGGGCTGCACTCGGGCTCTCTGCCATCTCCCGGACACATGTACATCCCCTCCAAGTGGTGGCATACAGGCACTCCCCAATCTCTGAGGAATGTGCTCCACCCTCTCCAAGGCCTGAGGCAGAACAACTCTTCCACTGCAATGAGGTATAATAATAGTGAAATGTACAATGTACAAATTTTAAAAATGTTTTTGCATGAGGAAGAACAAAGGATTGTCATTATTGCAGGGTGCTGAAAATAGATGATATCTAATACTTTAAAATGTCACATTATGTGTGAGACTAAAGCAAAAAATGTTTATTTGTTACAAAATTTAGATTTTTACTAGAGCATTTCCTAATATAACTAATGTAGATAGTTTGATTGAATGTCATAAGTACTTGGAATCTCAGGTATCACATGAGTTTTTGTTGGTTTGTCCAGAGTGATCCCCCGATGAATCCCAGAATGATTTGATCAGTGACTGGAAAAGTATTTGCAAGCCCCCTTCAGGGAATGGTGAGAGTGGGGAGAAATTCAACCTCCCCAAGTTGAATTCTTGATATTCTCACAAGCAGTGTGGACAACCAAGCTATAGGCTGAGCCCCCAGTCTTGGGGTTTGTTCACATGAAACTTAAACCAACAAAAGATAGGTCAAGTCTACTTAAAATTTAGGCCTAAGAGTCACCCCCAAGAGAGCCTCTTTTGTTGTTCAGATGTGGCCTCTCTCCAGCCAATATGATGAGCATTCTCACCACCCTCCCCCTCTCTGCATGGGACATGACTCCCAGGGGTGTGGACCTTCCTGGCAACGTGGGACAAAGATCCTGGAATGAGCTGAGACTCAGCATCGAAGGACTGAGAAAAACCCCAGAATGAGCTGAGAATTAACATCAAGAGACTGAGAGAACCTTCTCGACCAAAAGGGGGAAGAGTGAAATGAGACAAAGTGTCAATGGCTGAGAGATTCCAAACAGAGTCCAGAGGTTATCCTGGAGGTTATTCTTACGCATTAAGTAGATATCACCTTGTTGTTCAAGATGTAGTGGAGAGGCTGGAGGGAATTGCCTGAAAATGTAGTGCTGTGTTCCAGTAGCCATGTTTCCTGATGATGATTGAACAATGATATAGCTTTCACAATGAGACTCTGTGAATGTGAAAACCTTATGTCTGATGCTCCTTTTAGCTACTATATCAACAGAAGAGTAGAACATATGGAATAAAAATAAATAACAGGGGGAACAGATGTTAAAATAAATTCAGTTTGAAATAGTGGTAGTGAAGGCGAGGGGTAAGGGGTATGGTACATATAATTTTTTTTTTCTCTCTATTATCGTTTTATTTCTTTTTCTGTTGTCTTTTTATTTCTTTTTCTAAATCGATGCAAATGTACTAAGAAATGATGATATGCAACTATGTGATGATATTAAGAATTACTGATTATATATGTAGAATGGAATGCTTTCTAATTGTTTTGTTAGTTAATTTTTTTAATTAATTAAAAAAAAATCTATTCCAACATGTTTGATATTTGCAAATCACAGCAGCACTCCACTTGCCTGATACCAAAATCTGTCCTAGTTTGCTAGCCGCTGGAATGTGATGTACCAGAAATGGAATGGCTTTTAAAAGGGGGAATTTAATAAGTTGCTAGTTTACGGCTCTAAGACTGTCAAAATGTCCAAATTAAAGCAAGGCTATAGAAATGTCATAACATATAAAAGCCCGATATATTTCCTTTTAGATTAATTCCTATGTATTTCGTGTTTTTTGTGTCCTTTTGGAATAGAGTATATTTCTATTATATTTCAAACTTGCTGTTATTTATATAGAGAAAAGCTTTTCCTTTTTGTATATTTTGTAACTGTTTACCAAACTGCCCTATTTGTACAAATAGATGTTTTACTTGATATGTTTTCCTAATAGTCATATTGTTCAAATAACATTTTTATGGCTTCTTTTTTGACAATTATACTTTTTTTGTCTTATTACTACTCACACTTCTAGAATGTTAAATATTTGTAGTGTTTCTGAGTATTAAATTCTTGCTTTAGTTTTTATTGGGAATGGTGGTATTATTTGAGGTAACTATTCCCTGATTGGCATTTTTAATTAAGAACAGATTCCTCACAAGCAAAATCATGAAGGCCTTATCACTTCCCTTGTAAAATCACTAAATGTCCCTTGAGATTGTAGGAGCTTCAGGGTGGAACTGTTTATCATTTTGTGCCCAGTATGACTTAATGTGCATATATTACATTATTAAATCTTCCTAAAAACTATGAAATAGACATTGTTATCTATATTTTCAGATGAGGAAATAAAAATTCAGAAGAATATGCAAATTACTTATCCCCAATCACACCTCATGAAAGCAGTGACATTTGACTAATTCTACTCCCCCTGCCCCACTGTTTTATAAAGTAATGGGAGTAGTGGAAATTATAAATTTAATTATTCTGTGAAATTCAGCAGTATTTCTAGTTTTAACTCAGTAGTTCTCAAATTTGAATGATCACAAGTATATAGATTCTTGGGCCCTACCTTCAGAAATTCCAATTTAAAGGGATTAGAGTGGGCCCAGGGATCAGTATTTCTGAAAGAAGAGATCCAGAAATCATCTTAAAGAAACAACATTTTAACTGTATAACTCAGGCTATTCAGTCAATCATATCTCATAACTGGGATATAAAAATTCAGCCCAGAGCCAGTTGCACAAAGGCATGTTCTTATACAGCACAATGGTCCTAGATAATCACTAGGCCTCTTTAGTATATTCCCTTCATTTAAAGCAAGAAAGAAGAAACTGGTTTTCTGGCTGAGTTGTTTGTGAAAAGTTAATATTTTATTTAATAATATTTTGCTTATAGCATCTATGATGTTGAGTGAGTATTTTTTCAATCCTTTGCTAAGACCCTCATCCAAAATTGATTAATGAATTTCTCCAATTTGTCATCTATTCCATATTTGACTACATTCTTATTTGAATTTGCTCTCTTTTCCATGTGGTTTAAGCCACTGAATTTGGGCACCTTTAGAAGGAATCAAATAATTGTTTATTATTAGAGTATATTAGAGTATAAGGATAAAGCACTACATCTTCAATTTAATCAGGAAGAAATGCTTTGCATTTACATGTAGGATACACAAGATACATCGACTCTAGTGGCATTAAACAGACACAGACTGAGTACTTGTCTTGGTCTTGTGCTATTTTGTACTATAGTTTTCCTAGTAGAGAATTGAACTTACATATATATTGGGGTGAGTTGATCCTCCCATATTTTCAAACATCAAAAGCTCTCAATTTCTAAGATACGGATGGGCACTGATTTTATTATAGGTTTTGGAAAGCAGTTCCGATGACTCATCCCAGATGAGATGCTGACTAAAAAAATTTCACTTTGGTGTGGGCCTCATGAAAGGGTGTTTTCAATTATTTCAAAGAATATCTTAAAAAATAGAAAACATTTTAAAAAAATCTCCAAACACAATTCATCTTAATTCATCTGTGTTGGCAAGAAGAATGTACCTCATAGGAAAGGAGGCTGTGAAGTCCTATCCCAGCACAGCTGCCAGCTGTAGATGAGTTAGAACAATTGAGACTGAGTTCTTTACAAGATACTGGGATACTCATGAACCGATACAAATACTATGTCAGGTGGGTGGCTACATGGTGCGATTACAGGTTCCCAAATAACTGTTGGGTCTGGATGCCTTGGAGTCTAAAATTCACTCTTAGACACATTAATTCTTCTCACCAGATAGTCCTCTTTTCACAATTCCATGGGGAGATGGTTTAATCAGTCTCTCATTTCCTTGATTTATCAGAATGTTTTCTGCCTTAATGTGACCTACAGAGAGAAAAATAGTGAAAGATGGTGAGCTGAAGTGGGGCAGGTCTCTGAAAAGTATGAGACCACATGTTGGCACAAAGACCTCTTGGCTAGTCTGTCCCAAGCCAGGACCTTGGAGCTTGCTGTCTCCTCTACTTAGCTCACTTAACTCTGCCAATCTGTGTTCCCTCTATCAGATGGTCTGTTTGAGGGGGTTACCTTAAAGGCCTAGAAGAAAATCTTGCAGGTTGATTAAGCTTTGCTTCCTATTTGGACATATGCAGATTCTGATTTCTGCTTGGGCTCACGTGGAAACTTTGATGAATGCTCTTTTAGGAGAGTGCATGAGGAGTGGTGGTTGGTGGTGATGGTGATGGTGATGATGATAATTTTACATCACAATCTGTTTTATATAGTAAAACTAGGGGATTACTCTACCCATAATACTTTACCAGATTTAATGCAGTGGCCAGTTGGGTTACACCTTTCATTCAACCCAGCTTCTTGGAAAGCAGGCTTATTACAGTACTTGCCTTTTTGGGAGGGCTTGGGAAATGATTGCCTCCAGATCATTTGAAACCTTATCAGCTCATTAATTAGTTAGTTACCTGTATTAGAACATGTCTAACACAGTCAAATGTTTTGTATTTTAAAATTTTATTTCCCAATAAACTTTCAGTATTATAACTCTGTACTTTACAGTATTAATTTTTAGACTCTACTTATCTCATCATGATGTGGTTTAATTTACTTTTAAAAATTGTAACCTGATTTTTAAAAAAATCTAGATCCTTCCTTGCCTTCTTCCTTTCTTCCTCCCCTTTCTTTCTTTTCTTCCTTTCACTCACTAAACATTCATTGCACTGCAGACATTGTGAGAGGCACTGTCTTGAAATAGCTTATAGACTGGGGTGGGGATGTTGGGGAGAATATTGGCTAGTTTGTTAGGGATTAGTAGCACAGAGGGCTGTCGTAGCAAATAGAAGGTGACCTGAACTCAACATGTCTTCCCTGCCTTCTAGACTATAACACTAACCTTTAAATTTTTCATTTTTACTTAAAAAAAGCATTTCTCAAGAGTTACTTACCCTAAGCCAGTTACTTGAAATTTCCCCTTTACTGTCATTATCAAAAAACAATTCATGAATCACTTTAGTGGTTTGCTGTTATCTCAAGCTGTCATCTGCTCACTTTGGCCACTTCCCCAAACTCTTTTGAGGTTTTTGACACCTTGAATTCCTACTCCTCCCATCTTCCTTGGGAGCACTGGTGATTAATTAACGGATCCTTCTAATGTTCCTTTCTCTTTGAGATCTCCTGAGTTTCAATGATCTTCACCTCCTTTCTATTTCAGTCTTTTCCTTTTTCAGCCCCACCTTTAACTTTGCCATCTAGCAGGGCTGCTTCACCCCATGAGGTCCTAAAGCCTGAATGAGGCTACCTGATAGTCACTTCTGATTTCCCCTCGCCATCACACCTTTTTTTCATAGCATCAGCTCTTTGCTGTCACTGGGTCCAGTTCCTTTCACTTCCCTGGATTTCAAGTGGATCATAAACTTTTGATTTCATTTTCTTTCCTGGGCAACATAGATCCTATCATGTATCCATCCATTTGTGTGTGTGTGTATGTGTGTCTATGTGTGATGGGGGAGGTATGCATGCTATACCTTTTTTGTTTTAGATTACCTATTTTACTGATATAGAATTTATATGCAATAAAACACACCAATCTTAAGTGTGCAGCTTGAACAATTTTTACCTATGTACCACCTACATAACCCAGATTAAGATCTAGAACATTTCCATTACCCAATGGAAATCTGTTAGGCTGCTTTGCAGTCAATAACCACCCTCCAGATATAACCACTACCATGACTTCTAATCATCAGATCTAACTAGTACCTATTTTGGAACTTCCTATAAATGAAAAAGTATTTCACAGAAATCAAAATTTATGTTATGATATAAGATCAATTAATGTGTTTCTGGTCACCACATGATAGGAACTAGAATTTAAATGTGTTTGTTCTGCTATGGGCACACACACGATCATTATAATAAAGGCAGAAAATCCTTTTCCCCATATACTACTGAGATCTTTGTCCCTTTCTTCAGCATTATCTGTCCCTAGAGATTCTCCTATTGCCCTTGTCGTCTTGCTTTTGTCATTTTGCTCAATGTCCTGGTATTCAGGTCTCATCACCAAACCCAGCTCCAGAGAAGGGACTTTTGTGTTTTTCTCTGACTCTACCATTATGCAGGAAAGCAATTGGGCCCAAGCAAACAAAACCTTCAGTTAGGAATAAAACCAACTTTTGGGGAGCCAAGCTCCTATGCAGACATTGCCACATACCTGTAGGGCAAGCATGTTATACCTTGATTTGAGCACAGAAGGAAGCACAATTTACTGTAATTTTGAATGTGCATACTTCTCTAAGCCTTCCATTATAATAATAGACAAGGTATTATTATTCGTCCAATTTGTCCATAACCTATATTATTATATTGTAAGAGAAGAAACAAAGTCAGGATCCAAAGAAGTCAACGTTTTTTGTTTATCTCAATCACTTTGTAGTCTCCAGATGGCTTTTTTATATGTTCTCAGAAATCTGTCCTGGCCTCTCTTCTCCCTCCACCCCATTGGCTCTCCCTGGGGAATTTCATCATCTTCTGCTGTGACTTCAGTCATCCTCTTTATGGGTGTGGCTTCTCCATACGCACATCTCAACCCAGCCTTGCACTGAGCCCTTGACTCTAGCCCACCCTTCCTAGATACCTCCACTTGTATGTCTTTCAGACAATTTCAAGTCAGCAGGTCCTGAGCTGAATTCAGACCCTCCTCTGCTCCAAATCTGCTCACCCTTCTGTAGCCTGTGTATTGATGAATGGCACCATTACCCACAAACTTGGAAGGTATGAGATCTACCTCATCAAGTTATCCTTGATCTGTTCCTTCCTCTCCACTTGTACTGGTTGTTGCCCTGGTTCAGATTCCATCATCTCCTTTTGGAACTTTCCACAGACCCTCCCTGCTTTGCTCCCCCACATCTTTCTGTTCCTACTGCCAGGGAGAGCTCTGTGACACAAGATCTGATCATGTCACTCTGATTCTTAATCTGGCATGCAGACCTTTTATGACTTTGTCCCTGCCTACTTATCCAGATATATTTTGCTTTGCACCCTCCTTTCAAACTTTGAGCTTCCACCATACTGAACCATTAGACATTTCCCTGAATATACTATTTGCTATGCTTTTGGGCTGCTGTTTACTTTTCCTGGAATGTCCTCATCCTATTGTCATCTGGAAAGAATGGAACAGTCACTTGGTTCTGTTATATGTGAAGTCTTTCCTAGCTCTCTATTTCCTTCAACATAGGATCCAGAGAGGCAAATGTCTTCCTGTATTATAATTATTTGCAATCTCCATCTCCTCATCTCTAAGTTCCTGGAGGTCAGAGAGTCTCTTGTTCAATTTTGCACAGAGGAGATGCTCAGTATCCATTTTTTAAATGAATGAAGAGTATAGCATTATGCTGGATACTTTACAAAGTAAATTGGATACCATTTCTACTTTCTTCAGACTTACCTGTGAAAGAATGATGAAGGCCAGAACGGTAAACTACCAATCAATAAGAAGTTTGTTCTTTGGGAAATACCCACCCCTCCTTTCTTAAAACAATAAGTTAAGGACTTTTTAAATAATTGAGTGTTGGGGACTGACACTGCTAAATTTATCTTCTCTTTCACATTAATCATTGGAGCCTTGACTACTAGTTGGGCTGAGGCTTCAGGAACTGGGACTAGGGTGACAGTGAGATAGCTGGTTTAGAGGGTGGGAAGGGCTTTCCAAGCATTGGGTGTGTTTTTGGAAGACTCCTATTCATGAGTAGAATGTTGCTAGGAAGACATTTAGAGAAGATTTGCCTAAGCAGTGACAAGGGTCTGTAGGAGAGGAGTGAGATAAGCACTGAGATAATGAGATAATTCAGAACTCACTAACTGAGAAGATTGCTGGCACAAGTTTCTATCAAGTGTGCTCAGATAGTTCACCCTTGGGGATGACATCCAATTCATCTGTCTTGTCTCCTTGGGTAACCTATTGTAATCACCAGTGAAGTGCTATCCTTTCTCCAGGACCACCAAGAACAGAAAAGTTAGGAAAAGATTTTCCTGCCCATCTTCCACCAACAGACACACAGACACACACACACACTCATTCACTCGCTCATTCCACACATTAACAATATTTTACCTGAGAAGAAATGTAAGAGCACGGTATTTAAGACAATTTTGGGTGAGGTCATTTGATGTCATCTCTTAGGTTTTCATTATACTCTTCTGGGGTGGAGGCAGCTTAATATGTAATGCAAACTTCCTGATGGCATTTTTAGCTCCCTATAATAAAAGAAATAGTTGAGAATCAGGGAGGTTAGGTGACTTTCCTCTGACCACAGAGTGATTTTGGACAAGTTACTTAGTCTTTCTGAGCCTCAGATTGCTCACCTCTGTAATGAAGATGATAATATTGTACTGGATATTGTTGTTATCTTGTAATATTTATTCTCCTCCTTCTCTGTATAGCTGCCACCATTTTTGTTTTAAAGAGTTAGAATGGTTCTTGACGTAATATAGTTAATCCCTGGAGTAGTTTGAAAATGCGTTTGAGCATTCTTGATTGCCTCCATGACAGGAAGAGGACACTTTTGACATTTAGTGGAATTGAACTGCTCCCAATCATGGTCTGGGTCCTGATTAGTCTAAATCATTCAGGGTAATCCGTCTACTTTCCACAGTGAGGGATTGAGGTTTCCCCTAACTTCAAAGGACTACCATCCAGGATGACAAACTTGCCAAAGGAAGACATAGGAACACTTATAAAGTGATCTCATTGGTGGTAGAAGTTTGGCCCTTAATCATGTCCATGTTGTTTTCTACTATTTCTGATGGGGTTATCTTATCCATTTCAACCGGACTGAAAACTGTGTGAGGGCAGAGGTCTCTTTTCCCCATAGCATCAATTCCAATGCTTTGCATATAAACTATCCTCAATAAATTACTGCTGAACTGCATTGAGTTGATTTTGGGGTTAAGATCCAGCCTAGAAATATGAGTTGAGGAGAAATTCTAGTTCTTTTAGGTATGGCCTGACTGAGAACACCCAAAGCACAGATGGGTTGGCTCAGTAATTTCTTAGACTCTCTGGGTTAGAATGGCCCTTAAAGGTTATGGGACACCCCCCTACCCACCTGTGCAGCAGTTCTGGGTATGTCATCATGATTTCTAGCCATGAATAGTAAATTTCACCCTAGGGTACTTGAAAATGTGGTGGATATCATTTTGGGTTGCCACATTGATTGAGGGACATCACTGGCACAGATTCTAAATGACTTAAAAAAAAAAGGACCATCTATATAATGAAGAATTTTCTAGCCTTAAGTACCAAGAGCAGTCGTTTTGTCAAACACTGCAAAACTGGAGCTCCACCAAGGAAGAGTGATGTTCACTAATGGCTGGGTTTTATATGGAACATATTTCTATTCAATTTAGAGAGGCACTTTCTTTTTTCTTTCTGTAACCTTATTTTACCTCTCCCCTAAGTATTAATAGTGAACAGAAATTTTCTCTATATATGTCTAAGTGTAAATATTTGTATGATTTTCAAAAAAATTTTAACAAAAGAGATCATACTATGTATTGTTCTACAACTGTTTTCCACTTTACAATATTCCTTGGAAATATATCCATATCGGTATAGAGATAATGATAAAAATAATAAATGCTAATATTTATTTGGTGTTAACTATAACCAGGCACTGCCTAATTGCTTTATATGTAGAAACTCATTTAATCCTCACAACAACCCTTTGATATAGGTGCTGCTAACACTTATGGAGACTGATCCTTGGAAGCCCCCCCATCCCCATGATCTCAGCTTCCTGGTGTTCACACCCTTGTGTAATCCCTCCCCCTTGAATGTTGGTGGGACTTGTGACTTGTTTCTAACTGAAGGAATGTGGCAACTGTGATGGGGTGAAACTCCCATCATTATTTTACATTATATAAGATTCCATGTTGCTGGCAGATCAGCTCCAGAGGCTCTCTTTGCTGGCTTGATGAAGTAAGTGGCCATGCTATATGGGACCATGGGTACCCTCTAGGAGCTGGGGTGGCCTCTGGCTGATAGCCAGCAAGAAGCTGTAGTGCCCAGTCCAATGGAAACAAGGAAATGAACTCTGCCAGTAAATTAAGTGAGCTTGAAAGGTCATTCTTTCACAGACAAGCCTGCAGATGAGAACACAGCCTGGTTGACACCCTGATTGCAGTCATGTGGAAACCCAAGCAGAGGAGCCAAATAAGTTGTGCCCAGACTGCTGACCATGAAAACAGTGAGATAATACATGTGTATTAAGCCACTAAATTTGTGGTAGTTTGCTATTCAGCATATTTACAGATGAGGCAACTGAGGTGCAGAGGAGTTAAATAACTTACCTAAGGTCATGCAGTTAGTAAGTGGCCCAGCTCATATGTGAACCTTGGCTTCAGAGTTCATGCTCTTAGTCATGCTGCTTGTCCACCTTGCCACAGACCTACCTTTCTTTCAAGCATCAAAGGTCTCACATCATATGGATATACTATAATTTATTTATCCACACTTCTCCTGACAGACACTTAAGTGGTTTCTTGTCTGTTCTTTTGTTTATTTATTTGGATGAAAAATGTGCTGTAGTGAGTACTTTTATCTCTTTGCCCACTTCTATAAGTACATTTATTTTTATCCCTGTTAGAAGTTAGTTGTGTTTTTTCTTTTTTTTATTTAATTAACTTATTTCATTTTTTATTAAATACCAAAAAAACCAAACAAACGCAAATGTTCTTAACTTTTGATCATTCCGTTCTACATATATAATCAGTAATTCACAATATCATCACATAGTTGCATATTCATCATCATGATCATTTCCAAGAACATTAGCATCAATTCAGAAAAAGAAATAAAAAGAGAACAGAAAAATAAAACAAACAGAAAAAAAAAATTTTACAGGTCATGCCCCTTACTGATCCCTTTCATTGATCACTAGCATTTCAAACTAAATCTATTTTAACATTTGTTCCCCCTATTATTTATTTTTATTCCATATGTTCCTCTCATCTGTTGACAAGGTAGATAAAAGGAGCATCAGACACAAGGTTTTCACAATCACACAGTCACATTGTGAAAGCTATATCCTTATACGATCATCCTCAAGAAACATGGCTGCTGGAACACAGCTCTACATTTTCAGGCAATTCCCTCCAGCCTCTCCATTACATCTTGACTAACAAGGTGATATCTATTTAATGTATAAGAATAACCTCCAGGATAACCTCTCGACTCTGTTTGGAGTCTCTCAGCCATTGACACTTTATTTTGTCTCATTTCGCTCTTCCCCCTTTTGGTCGAGAAGGTTTTCTCAATCCCTTGATGCTGAGTCTCAGCTCATTCTAGGATTTCTGTCCCACGTTGCCAGGAAGGTCCACACCCCTGGGAGTCATGCCCCACATAGACAGGGGTTGGTGGTGAGTTTGCTTGTTGTGTTGGCTGGAGAGAGAGGCCACATCTGAGCAACAGAAGAGGTTCTCTTGGGGTGACTCTTATGCCTAATTTTAAGTAGGCTTGACCTATCCTTTGTGGGTTTAAGTTTCATATGAATAATCCCCGAGATTGGGGACTCAGCCTATTACTTTGGTTGTCCCCACTGTGCTTTAAAAATTTTGATACATTATCAGTTTTCCTCCAAAGGGGTCACACCATTAGGGAAGAGTTTTTGTTAGAACTGCCCAAAAATGTGATAGGTGGACTTTGGGTAAAGATGTGAGAAAACCTGGAAATTGAGCGCATATTTCTACTTTTTTCCCTCCCTTCCCCCAATTTACTAAAACTAAAGAGATATTTTTCAAAAGGCACAAACCCATAAGGACAGGGGATGAAAGAGGAGGTCACAGCAAGAATATTTAGAAAGTTGAAAATCAGATGGAAAAGTGGTAACTGACTTAGCAGACCCAGGAAAGGTGAATTTTAAGCTGGTATTGGGGAAATTTGAGAACTTCCTGATCAAAACATCAAAATCTCCCAAAGAATTTGGCATCGGTAGCACCAGTTATCTTTGGAACTAGAGTGAAGGGTGAGGTCTAAAATTAGGTGATTGATCTAAAAGTCAACAAGTGGTTAAGGTCCTAGAACCCCTCAACAGTTCATCAGTGCTAGATCACTGCCACATCCCCTTGCCAAACCTAGCAGAAACATGGAAGTTTTGTTTTTGTTTTCTCTAGAGATGGTAAAATACAATCTCATGGCGGGCTCAAGCATAGTTGAGGCAGTAGTATAGATATTATCCAAAAACACCCCTGGGCTCTTAGAATTCTGGTAGTCAGACCTTGAGCTTCCAAGCAGAAGAACAGAACAGAATTCTCTGACACATCTAACCAACCCAAGAAGAAATATTTGAAATGTTTAATGTTAGAGGCTCCCCTACAAACAACCCAGCCAGATCCTACTACTGGGAAACCAAAACTGGACAAGCCCCATCAAAAGGTAAGAGCTTCCAGTCAGTTTTTTAATTCCTTCCTCTTTAACATGTTTAGATGATAAAAGAATACCAAAATTTTGAGAAAAGCCTGGAATGAAAGGCAGACACCTAAATAGTTAAACAACTGGAGAACGCTAATTTGGAGGAGGAAAAAACAGATGTTGTAAGGAGAAGAAACTGTCAAGGGAAAAACCCTTTTTTTTCAGCATTTTTAGAGATATAAGAGAAATTATTTTTACCAAAAAATGAGACTAAGAAGATAGTAAAAGGAATTAATAGCATGACAACAAAACTCTTAGAAATTAATAATGACATGAAAAAATGAACATTTCAATAGAAGGGTTAGAAGATCATGTTGAGGAAACTTCTCAGAAATTAGAATGGAGAGAAAAGGAGATAGAAAACAGAATGTTTTGTAAAATAGAGGCTCAGATCAGGAAGTACAGAATCTGAGTAACAGGATTGTTTAGAGGAGGGAGCAGAGAGAACCAAAGGGAGGAAATAATCCACAAATTAATTCAAGTACATTTCCTAGTACTGAAAGATATGCATTCCTGCCTGAAATGGCTAATTGCCCAGCAGAATGCAAGAGAATAGACTCACACCCAAGGTACAGCATTGTGAAATTTCAGGACACAAGAGAACAGGGAAAGATCTTAAAAACTTAAAAGGAGAAGAATAGGGCACATATATGAAACCAGTTGTCACAATGGCTTCCAACTTTGCATAGCAACACTAGAAGCTGTATTAAAATTTCGAATCACATGTGAAGTAAAGACATATTTAGTCTTGAAAAGATTTGAAAAGTTTGACCACCCACACAACTTTTCTCAAGAAGTTATTGTGGGCTGAGCTCTAATGAAATAATGGAGAAAACCAATACGCAAGAACAACAGGAGATATAGGAACCAGGAGGAAGGTGATGGGGATCCCCAGGTGATGGCTAAGGGAAGTTCCCAGGTGGCAACTCTGCCCTGGGAGTGGAAGGGTAACCAGTCCACATTAGAGCCGGTTGGGAGGCTCCGGGAGAGGCTCTTCAAAGAGTCGGAATGGCTAGAATACCTGAGGAGTCTGAATGTCTTGGGAGGAAATTCGGACATTTGGCAAAAAGCTGGGGGTATGAATTGCTAATAAGTACATAGAAAATTAAGCAAAGGCAAAAAAGCGAGATGTTTTACTCATTCCAGGGGAAACACAAAATTACGTGGGAAGAGAAAAATAATAAGACTCATGAGTCAGTTCTGAATAGCGTTTGTGTAGTTGTAATAATATAAACACTAAATACTGATCTAGCTCAAATCACTACATATAGTATATTAGAACACCAAGGGCATAAAAAGTGTGTATGTGTATATATTCTGGGTGGGGAAGGAAAGAGAATGAACTCTTCATCTGATTTTGTGGAAAGTTAACGAATAAATGCCTAATACTAAAAAAAAAAACAAAAAAAACCCCAAGAATAACAATATAAGCATGTGATTTAGAGCTATAGATGTACAGTTTTTCTAAAAGAATCACCTAAAAAAATTGTATGGTGATGGCTCCAGGGAAGGACTTCAGTCTTTCATAATACATCTTGTAGAACTATTCCACTCCCTAAAGTGCATGCATATATTACTTTCATTAAAAAAAAAAAAAAGTGCTGCCTATGGTATGCTTTTTATCTCTGAAATATTTAAGAAGCACATTTAAGGCGGTCGTGTAAAGGGATGATTGGATGAAATTCCTTTGGGGTTTCTTCCAAGCCTGGAGTTTGATGAGGTCATGATTTTCCATAGTGGGATAGACTATTTTCCAAAGCATTTGAATTCCCATTGAAGTGTGAAAAAGTTCTTGCTTAAACTGAGTTGAAATGTATGTAGCCTTGGGCAATCTCTACTATTTATTCTACTTTTAATAAATTAGTACATTGAGACAATTAATAAGTTGAGACAACTAAAACAAGTCTAATTCCTCTTCCTTATCAGCCCCCTTCACACATGATTAGAGCACATCATTGACTAACTATCCCTATTCCCCACAACCACTTTCATAGTTTTTGGTCTCCTTACATGTTGTTTAGCTTCCTGTGATGATATGCTGCGTTGTCATAGCCCTTCTAATGTGTGTACGTGCATGTGGCCATGTGTGCATGTCCAGACAGGAGCAGAATGCTCTCGACATGGCCAGCCCAGGAGCACGTAAGAGCAGAGGCCCCATGTCCAGCCAGCCTGGGGTTGGATCCAGCTTTTACACCTCCTAGCTGTATGACCTGTATGAATTGTACAACCTCTCTTCCTCCAGTTTCCTCATCTGTAAAATGGGGATAACGGCATTTTCCTCACAGGATTGCTGGAAGGGTGAAATGAGATGGTATATGTCCAGCACTTAGAACAGAACCTATTAGAACACTAACAGAACACTTATAACAGAAGTGCAATATTAACCTTTTTTCTAGAACTGTTCTATTAATGTAGCCCAAGTAGCCATTAATATTTTTCACAGCTTGTTTCATTTATCAGTCAAGCATTCAATCAAACAATAATGTGTTGAGTGCGTCCTCTGTGCTAGATGCTGGGAAGGAGGAGGGCAAGACCAGCCTCTTATCTGAGGGGTTGATAGTCTATCACCTCATTGACTCATTGAGTTAATTAAGAACTAAATTTGTTTATTTTTTAGTTTTGAAAAAATTATATAATTAAAAATTATTTTATTAAAGATATATATATATATATATATATATATATATTTAACATATTAAAAGTCATAATGAAACATAGTTCCCTGTGCCATTCCTCTACTTTCCTGGTCCCCTTTCCCACAGACAACCACTTTTGATTCTTTGGACCATTTATCCTGGCATATATATCCTGGTGCTTTTAAATAATATGCTTAGATTATACTGTTTTGAATTGTTTCAGACATTTTCTATCAACTCTTGAGCACCCAACTCTCTTATACCACCCTCCATCACCCTATGTTCCTGTGCTTCACCCTGCCAAGATTGATTAAATCACATTGTGTATTTGTATAGGTTGTCTATGCAAATATATTTCATAATTAAGCATCCTGTGTTAGGTTTCTTTTCTTTTTATTTTCCCTGAAATTACTGGTTGCCATTATTTTCCCCATTTGCTTCATTTTTCTTGAACCTACCTTCTAATAGACATACCATCTAATAAACTTATGGTTCATTGGCATTAGGTAATCTATTGATCTATTTTTTTTTCACTTGAAGTCAGCCCGCCCTCCCCCACACCACAACGCTGTTCTCCTGGGTCTGTTGCTCTCCAGACTGGTGCAGAGCGGTCACACTGGGACTTCCCTTCACTGTCAACCTTGGAATTCCCTCTGTTTTTCTCCTGAGTTGGATTCCTCATTTCTTCCTCTTTATTGTTTACTCTCTTGTTTTTTGTGGAGAACATCCTCCAAAAGTCAAGTTAAAATCATTTTCTCTTTGTCCACAGTGTTCTGAAATTTCACAATGATGTGTATGGGAGTGGGTTTATTTTCATCCATTTTTCTGGACTCTCAATGGCTTTTCGAGAAATCTGAGAACTTTTCTCTTTCATTTCTGAGAAATTTGTGTGGATTAATTTGCTGATGATTTCTCTCCCCTTGGTTTTCTGTTCCTTCTTTCTGAAATTCTTATTTGTCAGATATTGGAACTCTTGAGTAGGTCCTCTAATTTTCTCATCTTTTCTTTCCTATTTTTCTCTTTGTTTCGATTTTCTTTTCTAGAAGAATACTTTAATTCCAATCCGGCTTTTGATTGAATAAAATTTCTGTTAATAACGTTTATTAATTTTAATACTTCTTTATTTTTGGTAATTAGAATGTTCCTTTTTAGGACTTCCTACTTTTGTTTCATGTATATATTATATTCTCTTATTTACCTGATGATTTTAATGGCACTTGACTTTAAATTCCTGTACATTTTGTTTTATCCAAATGGCTTTCATCCATTTGTTTTCTTCTCTAGTTTTCTTGTTTGAGATTTTCCTTAGATATCTAGTAATTCTTGGATGTCTGCTCAGGATTAGAGTAGGGGACCAAAAAAGATGATTGTAAGCTTTGAGCTCATAGCTGGCACTTGTTGACTTTGAACTTCACTGCAGGTGATCTGAAATCACTGGTTATTTCAGCAAAATACTCATTCAGTATTTTCTGGACTTTTTCCCTTGGATTTGTTATATTCCCTGGAAAAAGATTTATTTCCTACCAAGGTTATAGGTATGCTGCCAGTATTCTGGGAGCTGAGTGGGGAGAAGGGTAAAATACTGGCGTGGTCTCAACATTCACTAAATACCCTAGTTTTAAGTACTGTTTCCATGCCAGCAACTATGCCAGTTGACCTCTAGTCCAAAAAGAATCCCTTCAGAGGTAAACCTTAATGGGCAATGCTCCTTCGTCTGTGCAGTTAATAGGCAACATTGCCTATTAATGTGGAGTTAGAGGGGGTCAAAGGACCTAAATGGCCCTTATGTTTGTTTGCTTCACTTTAACTCCCAGTTTCAGAAGTATCTGTCACTGCCAGTTCTTGAGACCTTTAAGAATGTACCACTATACATTTTGTTGGTTTTCTTTTTTTGCCATTGTTGTCTGGAACTCAACATTCTGTGATGTGCTAAGTCACATCAGCCCTCACTGCATTTGAGGTTCCCAAATGTCATTGATATTATCTCTTTGGTTTCGCCCCTTCCAATGGGTTCTGCCTTAAATTTTCATGGGATTTGGAAGAAATCTTCTAATGTATACAGGCAAGACTCCATCTTTACTCTATAAACTCCATCATAATTTATTACTGTTCTAGATATCATATTATTTCACACATAAATGCTTCAGGAAGCATGTCTAATTTAGGGACTTTTACTGATAACTCTATGCCATTATCTTCTATAACACAACTCATAATAATTACTTGATATTATTTAATATCCATTTCATATTCAAATTAACCTGATAGTCTGGAAAAAAATTTTTTTCACAATCCCACATATATTTGAATTAATTTTTTTTAAATTACTGTTATAAGTTGTAAAAACAGAATTCCCCCAGTATTCAACTTATAAGTCCTGCTTTCTAGAGGTAAACAGTTTTAATTACTTTAGCTGTTTCTTCTGGGACTTATTTACCTATTTATTACAAATAGCGTTGCCATACTATTATTTCCTGATTTTTTAGATTTAGATATTATCTATTGATTTCCTACTTTGAAAATGAAGATTT
Organism: Tamandua tetradactyla; assembly: GCF_023851605.1. Taxonomy (NCBI): domain Eukaryota; kingdom Metazoa; phylum Chordata; class Mammalia; order Pilosa; family Myrmecophagidae; genus Tamandua; species Tamandua tetradactyla. The sequence goes on from NC_135327.1 coordinate 101,262,781, forward strand.
AGTCCTCCCCTATCCCTCTTTTCCACCCACTCCTTTACACATAACATACTTCTCCATTTCTCTTCCTAATATGTAACACTGTTCTTTTCGGTTAAATTTGTATCTGGTGTTTACATTACCAGTACCATATGAATATTATTTACAGCTAAGCTGCATTGTATGCCAGGATCATATTTTTTCTTCTCCCCTCCCCTCTCTATATTCCCTTTTCTCCTCCTTTCCTTCATTCCCTTCCTTCCTTCTTTCCTTTTCCTTTGGTGATGGTACTCTTTTTTTTTGTTCTCTGTTCTGGACTGGCTGTTCTCTATATCTGTGCACTGATGTTAAGGTATTTTCTTTACTATCATCCTGGAGATTTCTTTGCTTCTCTCTTGTGCTGGGTCTCTTGTGAAATATATCCTATGCTTTCCTTCTCTTGTTTTACTTTCTTATTTTAGTGGACAACATCCATCAGAGGCTTCTCGAGAAAGAATATACAGTTGATGATTTTTTTTGAGTCTTTGGGTGTCTGAAAATACTTTCTTTATTGTACTTTTCCCCTTAGTAGTTTTGCTGAGTAGGTTGGACATCATTTTATTTCAGGAATTTTAAGGTATTTTTCCATTATCATCTAGCTTCCAGTGTTGCTGCTGTGAAGTGTGAACTCACTCTGATTCTTGACCTTTTGTCTGTTCTGCCTCCTTCCCCTTGCCCCAGGCTCTCCCACTTCTTGTCCACCTCAACTTTGGAAGCTTAGAATTTTCCCTTCATCCCCTATGTTCTGAAATTTTATGATAATGTGCTTTGGAGTGGAATGGTTTTCTTCTATTTTATTGGACACTCAATAGGACTTTTCACTCTGGAAACACATATCCTTTCTGAAGATAATGATTTTTCTTCCCTTTCTATTTTTAAAATTCTTTTTCTGGATATTGGTCCTCCTGGGCTGATATTCTCTCTCTGTTTTTAAAATTTTTCCCCCTCATTTCAGTTACTCTTTCTTTTTGCTATACTTTTCAGGAGATTTACTCAAGTCAAGTATTCTGGCTACTGAGCTGCAAAATGTGTAGGTAGTATGGATATCTGAGTTTATGTGCGTGTATGTGTATGTGTGTGTGAACACTGATGAGCATCTTGTTACCCAGTGTGTTCCTTCTTTCACTCTCCGTGGTTCTGGTTGGTTTTTACACTGCCCATATCTGTGTTTGAGTGCTATATCTAGTGTTCCTTCTCTTTTTATAGCTCTTTTTCTTTAAAAAATTTTTATAATGTCATTTTTAATGGGTTTGGAAGAGATGAACACAATCCTTAATTTTTCAAGTGAAGAAGTCCCACTTTTATACTTATTCTTAAGTACTTTGGTCAACATATGCCTTCTCTCTGAGTTTGTGTAGTTGTTTAGATGGAGCCTCATTCCCCTGCATCTTGCTTAATGAGACATCTTGCTTAATGGCCTTTTAGGATTTTGATTCTGTCATGTAATATGAGTTAGAGTACTTAGGTGCTGGCTTTCTGGAAATTGGACCAATTTCCCTCAGGACTCTGGAATATGGATTAGTCTACGAATTTATGCAGGATTGCCATGGGCAAGAGAAAGGGGACTGTATGTGTGAAGGGGACAAAGGTGTAGTGGAGTGTGATAAGACTTGAACTGATACATATGCTGAACTAACATGGCGCACATTCTTTCTCAGCTTGGGGACCCTGGCACTGCTTGTGGACCTCTGGGAAGTTGTGTTGATGCCCTTGCTTTATGCTTCATGCTGCATTTTGTCATGCGGAATGCCAGTTGTTCCCTTCTCCTGGAGCAAGGTTTCTTGAGGGAGCCATGGGGTGTAGCATTTCCTTCTTGAAGGCTTGCATGCAGTTGATGGTCTGAAAAGAGGTCATAACTTAGGATGAAGTGAACAATGGTAGATCTGCCAATTCACACTGGGAAAATCCATTGCTGTTATGTTGGAATGGGAATAGAATTCTCAAAAGAAAAAAAAAAGCTAGAAAACAAACCAAAAAAACTAAAAAGAATAAGTGGTTTTCAAGTGCAATTTGGACATTTTAGAAGTTAATTAGTAGTTATCTTGAAAATATTTCTTACCTAATCACTAAGCCAGAGATACCCACAAAAGAGTCTTTTGTTGGTCTACCCTATTGTTATACCATGACTTTGAAAGTAATAGAACTGCTTTTAAAAACAATCCTACAATTCACACTAAAGCATAAAGGAGATTTTCATCAATTCACTAATTCCTCCTGTTACGTCAAATGACCAATAGTGTCAAGCAATTTTAAGGTTTTCTTTTGAACAATCCATGGATGTTTTAACAGTGCTTGCTTCCTGTTCACATCCAGAGCCTGGATGGTGTTTTGCCACCAGGGCTGAGCTGAGTACCATGGGGAGATATGGGCAGGAATGGAAGTCTGTTCAAGGTTGGCATGGAGTCCTCCGTCTCTGTTCTGTCTGCTCTCTGTGTCCATCAGTCCCCATTTTTTAGGGCCAGAAGAAAGGAAAGTCAACTTGTCTTAGCCTTGGGTGTATTAAAACATCTGCTAAGAGAATGGTTTTCAGTTGGGAATAGGATACCTCTTGTGACCCAGAAAATTTTGTAGGTGAAATGTGGAGCTTTGAAACAGTTCCTAAGAAGCCAGTGCACTTTCATATCCATAATCATATGTGAGTATGCCATGCATTGTTACTAACTTTTTAAGTGTTTGTAGGAATTAAATCCTGTCCCCCGCAAAAGACAGTCCAAGTCCTCATCTGCATTCCTTGGGATGTGAACCCATTTGTAAATAGGACCTTTGGAGATGTTAAGATTTATATTAGATTAAGATTAGTTGAAGTGTGGACCTTTTTGTGAATAGGATCTTTAAAGATCCTTTTTAGATGAGACAAATTGAATTGTGGGCCTTAATCCATATGACTAGAGTTCTTTTAAAACAAAAGAATTTGTACACAGTCAGTCAGAGAAACCTGAAGAGATAGAGGCCAGAAGTCAGAGAAAGCCACAGGAAGGGTCCAAGGACATTGTCATTCTTGGAGGCTGAGAAGTAAGCCAAAGGAACCTCAAGGACTGCAGTAAGCCAGCACAGAAACGCTGTAGACTCTAGGAGAAAGCATGACCTTTCAAGACCTTCGTTTCGGATTTCCAGCCTCTGAAACAGCGAGAGAGACAATAAATTTCTGTTGTTTAAGCCAGCCAGTGTATACGATTTGTCATAGCAGTCCTGGCAAACTAGGACAGCATTCCATGGATTTTTTAATGTGTGGCAAATGACATTTACAGAATTCATTTTCAGTGTATTATGTATCTGCATTGTTGTTTAGACTTGAGGTAAGTATAAAATCCTCAATCACTGTAATGCAAAATTCAACCACTATAGCATCATCATTTACTAATTTATGTTTTATAGATGTAGAAATCAAATTTACTGCCTAGTAATACTTCTGTAATCTTTAATATCTCCATAACATCACCTTTTAGTAAAGGGTAAGAATAACACTGGACTGCTTGTTAATATATAATTTCCTTCTCAGAACCTTTCATTTCTATCATGATGAAACCAAACTTCCTTTATAGAAGTATTGGTGGGAGGTAAGATATGAAACAGTGAGCCCTTCTTTTAAGCAACTGAGCAAAATGAGCTGGAACTCAGGGAAGATTTAGCCTGAAGTTCAGCTTTTGGAGCAGTTCCTTTGTGGAAGTCCGGTGGGGCTGAAGAGGGGAAGTAAACCAACAAGGATCCTGCAGCATGTGACAGAGCTCATTGTTTCTTTTCTTTTCTTTCTTTTTTTAACCATTTACCATTCAAATTTCAAGCATACACAAAACTGGAGAGACTCATACAATGAACCACCATCGTAAGAATTTGTTTTTAATCTAATATCTTCAACCTGATATGGGAAAAACAAAGTTGCAAATCTAAGTCCTTATAAACATGGGGGTTTAAAGTGGGTCTTAAAATCTTCAACAAAGACCTATATCGATGTCTGCCCAGGTCCACTTTAATGACAAAAACAACCAAAAAAACAATGTCCTAGACTTTTCTATTTCCTTGGAGCCCCATTCATTTGACAGGGCTCAGGGCAGGCCTGGGAATGGATCCAGACATTGTCACTGTCCTAAGACAGTTGTAAATGGAGTTAATAGTAATGGATATGGTGGGAGAAGCAGGTGCTAAAAGGACAAATGTCACAAGTCCACAGTGGCCTGGGGAGACTATCAGATGAAGGACATCCTTGGTTGATGGGCTTTAAAGATGCTAGTGACCTGCTTTACCCAAGAGCAAGTTGAGATATAGTTGGAAGCTTTATATTCTGTGCCCCTGGGATTCCCACTCACTTTTGAGGCTCTAATTTATTGGCTGTTGCAGGTGAGTGCTCCAGGGAGCAAGGGTGTGGCATACCTTTTTCAGAGGAATGCCTCTATCACTGGCATGGAAAGCCCTAAAACCCCATAAGGCCTTCCAAAAATAGATGGAGTTAGTCAGTGGTGACATTTACAGGTTCCTTGCCACTACCTCCTTACCCCCTTCTCAGGAAGGGCAAACTTTTTTATTCTTTCTGCTTAGTAAACTGATCTCCCTTGAGGATTTCCATCTTATAAAGACATGACTAAATTCTATACTGTATTTACCGGAGCTTATTGCAAAAAAAAAAAAAAAAAAAGAAAAGAAAAAATCTAAATTGCTGTGGTCAGTTTGGGAAGGTGTTCCAATTATGTTGATAATTGAGAGGGCAGAAATGTCTAACTTTTAATTAGAAAAAATTTGAGTAAACTAGTGAAAAGCTGAAAGGAGTGATGCCTTTGAGATAAAAGGTCTGAGCTCTCTCAGGCACCCATTTGGATGAAGAGTATTTTCCCTGCAGTAGAAACTGAGAAAATGGTTATAAATACAAATGGTGAAAATTTTTTTCTAATTCAATGGTAGGAGCCCAGTACCCACATCTACTTTATAGAGTGATGGACTGCAACCACGTGTCCAGCAACAAGGATGCACTCATTGAGAAAGGACCCTAATAAAAGGTAGACTGTCAGTCACCAGAGGTTAAGGCCAGGCTGCCCATTCATTGGCCTGCTCATTTATTTGTCCATCCATCTATTCCTTCCTTTTCTTCTGCTGCAGGGCGTTTGGCCAGCTCTTGTGGATTCTTCCCCTCTAGCAGGTTGTCTCCTACTCTTCTTTCAGATCTCAGCCAAGCTTCACTCCCTTAGAAAATCCTTCCTATCCTGTCCTCCACTCCAATCCATGGGTTGGGGGCAGGTTCTTACTGAACTATATACTCTGTGGTACATAATAGACACTCAGTAAATATTTGTTGAATGAACAAGTTAATCCACTTGTCCACACATTCTTTCCTTTATCCTTTCACTAAGCAAGAACTTACTAAACAGCAGCTGTGCAGAGTCTGGCCAGGTGGGCCCAGGCTGGGATGAGAGCAGCCTTTCCTACCTGAGACTGAGTGGGCTTAGCCAGGGAATTTAAGCAAGTTTGGGTCTACTTTCTTCAAAACCCAAGGGAGCTGAAAGTGAGGTGGATTTCAGTCTGGGCCTAAGGATGGAAGTTTATGGAACTAGGCAGGGAGTTAGGAAAGAGTGGAAAACTAAGTTTAAACTTGTGCCAAGCTCATGTGAGTCTTAGAATTTGATATATCATTTTCCTGGTAAGGAAGCTGAGCCCTAGAAAGATAAAATGACTTACTTTGAGGTCACAGAAGTGATGTGTGTGGTTCTTTGAGATTTCTTTAAACTGATTAAAAATAGTTGTGGGTTGAGCTGTAGAAACCTGAAGTATGTTTGGTGCCTTGGATTTGAAGGGAGCCTAGTTATTTCCAGAGAAGTGAAAGGATCCAATGTGGAACCCAGAGGAAAGGTCTGGAAGAGAAAGGGAGCCCCTCAGGGTCTCAGGGCTTTTATTCCCCAGGGCCTCCTAGGTGAGGGCTGCGCTAAGGGAAGAGTGTTCTGGGAGGGTCTAACCCATCAGCAGGTCATTTAGCCACTGCTGAGCTTTACTACAAAGTACTAGAAAGCAAACTTTTCTCTTGGCACAGTAGAAACCCCACAGTTCCCAGATACTCATTCTATTTAACTTTGCTATTCTATTTAATGGCCCGTCAATTATGACCATTAGGAGGATAAGGATTGTTAGTGATTATCTAGCATTTACTATGTGAGAGGGACCAAGCGCTTCACATATATTAGTTAATTTAATCCTTACAATAGACCTGGGAGCCAAGTACTATAATTATCTCCATTTTACAGAAGTGGCAACTAAGGTACAGAGGGATAAGGAAACTTTATCAAGGTCTCACAGTGGGTTTATTGTCTGAACTCTGTGTTCTTAACCACTATCCCATACTGACTTTTTATATATAAAGTTAGTTTCAATTAAACCATTTGAGTGCAAAGGCCCCAATATTGTATACTGGAAAATATTCTGAAAACCTAGGGTTCAAGAAAGTCACCTTGCTTTTTGAGTAGGTGATCTATATGTACAACATTCAAAACTTTTAGAAAGTGTGTAAAAAGGTCAGTCTCTTTCCCCTTCCATCTCCTGGCCATACTGTTCCCCTCTCTAGCAGCATCTGTTGTTAACAGTTTCATATGTTGAAAATGTTTGTTTTAATTTCCAAAACTGCTTAAGCAAATACCATGAAATGGTTCAGCTTAAACAACAGGAATTTATTAGCCTATGGTTTTGAGGCCAGGAAAATATCCAAATCAAGGCATTATCAAGGGGAGACTTTCTCCCCAAGACTGTGGCATTCTGGGACTGGCTGCTGTCGTCACTTGGTCCTTACTTTGTCATATGGGAAAAACACGTCACAAGGCAAGGCGGAATCTCCTTCTCTTCCAGCTTCTTGCTCCCCGTGGCATTCTCCCACTCTCTCCATTCCATTTATAAATAACTCCAGTAATAGGATTAGGACCCGTCCTGACTGGGCTTAGGCCACACATACCTTTACTGAAGTAATCTCATCAAAAGGTCCTATTTACAATGGATTCATACACACAGGAGTGGATTAGATTTAGGAACATGTTTTTCCGGGTACATATAGCTTCAAATCACCTCAGTGTTTTTGAAGAAATTGTGTAGCAGGGGTTCCAGCTCAAGCCTCAGGACTGAAGTGCATCTAAGCTGTCAGGCACATTGGCAGGTCAGCTGCCCAGAAGTCAAATGGCAATGGAATGAGGAACTGTCTGGGAGAGAAGCAGGCTGAGGGAGAAAAGAACTTGGCTGAGCAACAGAGGCCTGGGTCTTAATGAGGGAGGCAGATTCTGAGGAAGCAGTGGTGATTTTCTCTATCTCTTGTGAGACTGCCCAATGAAGGCAATTCTGAATCCCTTGGCTTAGAGGGAACCCAGTGGGTTGAGGTAAAGCATGTAAGGGCTGAGTATTCCATAAGACATTGAACACTGCTCAGAAAACTCTCTGTTACAATAGACGACACTATGGGAGAGAGGCTCCCACCGCAGTTCACTCCAGATAATTAGGCAGTGTTGGCACCTCTGTGTTTCCTGAAAATAGTGATGGAGAAGTCATCAGAGGCAGGTGCCTAGAAGGAAGTGACTGTTGAATGGACATTAGAGGCAGAGCAAGGCACTTTGCTTACCTACAAAAGCTGCAGAGACCTCAGAAGCCAAACTCTCTACAAGGCTCCAGAGAAAGTGAGGAACAAAATGGCAGCCTTGGCTTCTCAAATAGTGGCTGTAGCACTTGTTCACATAAAAAAAATATATATGTATAAGGTGAAAATGCTTGCTGGTTCTCAGGATAGGGCATTCTCTTTTTAGTTTTAACTCTTTCTTCATGTAATTCTCTTTGCTTAGATCGGCCTTTTTTTCTCCCCTTCTGCTCAGTTTCTGCTCATCCTTTAAGACTTGATCAAGTAATCCCTTTCCTAAATCCTATCACCTCTCTCAGTCTCTGCACCTGTGTGTCACTGTCGTTACCTGAATGCATAAAAATCATCTACCTAAGGGTCAGTCCATCTTATGAGACCATGGACTTCTTGTGGTTAGGGCTGTTTTGATCAGCTAGGTAGTTCTAGTGTCTGGCTTAATTATGGAGAAAATACAGAGTCCTCCAAGATGCTCTTAGATAAACCAGAGGTATCGTTAGTCTTTGGGAAAGGTCTTTCAGTGACAGGTGGAATTGTCTAATGATCCACCTTTTGCAGGCTTCACAGACTTAGTGAAATAATGATAGAAATAGACCCTTATATATCTACCCTTTGGTTGACAGTCAGTCTAAAATGTCTGCTAAACTCTAGGTGATCTTGATTTAGGAGTGAGGGTATCTGGAACAGAATACCGTCTGCATTTACATAGCACCATAACCATTTAATTATCTTAGATATCTATCAGTCAAAGTACTCCCTGTATTACTCAAGTTTGGTTCATTAAAAAAAAATCACTGAGAAATCTTATCCCGCTTCTGTGAGGAAAATGTAAGTGTGTGCATGTTGGGACAGTTGGAGCAAGACTCCATGTTATAATTATTTTTCTTCTCTTGCTGTTGTTCTTATTTTTAATGTCTTTCTCCATTCCAGACATGATACTTTAAATAATTTAACTCACAGGCAAGATTGGAATATAGATGCAGGCCCATCTGGAGGGAATAAGGAAATGCCCAGTTGTTTCTACATGACATAGAGGAAATGGCCTGTAATTGGTACACTTTGGGCATGTCACTCTTCTTTAGAATATTGTCAGAGAAATAGAAAAAAGTTTGCAAGTTCTCTGAGTAATTTCTATTTTGTAAATGAACAAGGCTTGTAGTTAAAGACTAAAAGTCCACATGATATGGTGCAAGCTGTTGATTTTAGACTTTGTAAAAATGGTAATTTTCCCTTTTGTGGAGCAAACAGACAGGAATGGGAGGGGTGGGTGGGGGAATCAATGTGTAGGTCAAACATTGAATTTTAAGTGCAATCTTCTTAGTCATCACTTTCATTTCTGTCTTCTAGGGAAATCTGACACAGCTAGAAAGCAATGGAAAACACTAAGGGTTGCATCAAATGTTGAAGAGGAACTGATCATATCATGGGGATTAAAATGATCTCTTTAAGGAAGATTTTTAAAAGCTGGTTATTTAAAGGTAGCAGCCTTGTAGTTAAGCTAAGAAGAGTTCCAGCGACCAACTAAGCTCTGGTTAGCAAGGGTGGCCCCATGTCAGAAAAAGGAACAGATGTATTCTGATGCCATTCCTTTTCCTCTGAGCAGATTTTCAAGGGTGGCTGTAAATACATTTTCATTCCCTTTCAGGATGTTTCCCTGTAGGGAAGTTCCTAGATTCACTCTGTGGAACAATGTCTACCATAGATTTACCTTGGTTAGAGTCTGGCCTTATATCTGTGAGCAAGTGGTTTTCTTTACTTTTTTTGTTTAAGTGGTTTTCTTTTAATTCATTCTTAATTCTGCATTGAATATGAGCCTATGATATTACTGGCATCATATGTGACCAAGGGGAGAGTTAGAAAGGAAGTAAAAGACATGGACTATGCCCTTGGAGTGCTCAGTATAGGAACATAACACAATAATCATAATTAACATTTTTACTGTAAAATTTTAAGTTCACTTCCCACCACTTTACCTCCTTAGTTTTCTCCACAGCTTGTTGGTTAAGCTTTATTATTTCTATTTTATGAATGAGGACAGTGAAGCTTGGAGAAGCTAAGGGATTCCTCCAGGATCACATTCCTATAAATGGCAGAGCCTGAACTTAGAAATTGTATTCTGACTCTAAAGCTGCATCACATTCCAATATCTCAACAAATTCAATATATGTGCAAGTACATGGTGACACAGCTTTGTGAATGAATGATTAGAGTGGAATGGAGTCCTCAGGAATGCTATTTTGGGGAAGGATGTGGTATACAGACTCGAAATGGGTCCTGCTGTGGGAAGAACAATGGAAAATGGCATGCAGAGAGAAAAAAGGCTGCGATGAGTTCAATATGTGGATCAGGGGAAGAAGATAGATCTTCTTAAGCAGAAGGACTATAGTTAGGAGTAATTGGAGACAAATCTAGGAGGCAGTAGGGAAATTCATGTATAAGGGGTAGGGGAAAAGTTACACCTGAATTTTCTTTTCATTGCCTCAGGAAGCCCATGGCTGTGAGCATGGCCAGGAACGTGGTTCTGCACTGGTACCTCAATGGGTAGAAAAGGGGGTTGCCAAAAGAGTTATATAGAGAAGTCGTACAAGGGAAGTGCTTATGCAAAATGACTAAACATGTGCCAGTGCCCTGACTGGTTACTAATAAAAGTTGTGTATATGCTGAAGCTAATGAGAGTCTAGACATTGTCTATGAGATTGCTCAGAGAATGAAATGAGAATAACGTTTTTATAAAGACAAAGGGCTTCTGGGTGACCGGCAGTCTGTTTGTTGTAGAAAGTTGTAAGCTGCATTCCCATTGATCACTTGTTACGTGTAGTGCTATCACCTTGGAACTTGGAGGAGATGGGTAACTAAGTAACTCAAAGGTTGGTGGAGGGGAGTGAGGTGTGATGCAGACACGGATAATCTGTACACTTATGTTAACTAGCCACAAATCACTAAGTAAACCACTGAACTCGTAAGATCAAGATCATCATGTACTTGGGGCACTCCAGTTCTCTTGAGATTTGGGACACATAAGGCTGGGGGTGACAGCTGATCAGAGGCACTGGCAGAGGAGAGAGCTCAGAACTTGACTGTGACTCATGGGAGGCAGCCCTGGGCCCACAGCAATAATGAGGGGATGCTTACAGACCCTAGAGGAGGGCTGGGTTACAGAAGTTCTACGATCTTGGGATGAGAATGGTGCTCTTGTTTATCTATCCCTTCCCCACTGAGAACCAGGGCTATTCTAGAAATGGCCTAGCCTCTGGTGGCAGACAAAAATAATTTCCAAGATTTTTATGAACTGGAGTAACTTTTCTGTTTTTCTTCAGAAATCTCAGTTTTCAGGGAATACAGTTTGGAAATAAACATTCTGAGAGTTAGTGCCCAACTGGCTGGGCCCAGAGTTCTCTGCTAGGGGATACTTTTTAATTCTAGTGCAGGGATTAGCATATGCTTATCCATTTTGGTAGAGCATGGGCTGTAGGTCTAGGGAGTATGCACATTACTAAACTCTTAGGGCTTGAGTTTCCTCTGTAAAATAGGGAGAATGGTAATACCCGTAAGATTGTGGTGAGGATCAGATTAGATGATGCATGTATTACAGTTCAGTTCATTGGGACACAGATAATGAGATGGAGATTTGCATGCAAGAAGGTTGTTCTGGAGTGATCTTGGGATTAATACTTTGGGAAAGTGAAGGTAGCATAAGTGGACAGAGGAAGAACGTGAACTGTAATACAATTGTGAAAAAAAGCCCTGACTAACCCCATGGATGGCTATGGAGCTACAATAAACCTTTAGATGTGTCATTTAAAAAATATTTTTATTTATAAAAGAACATACAAACACACAAACATTCTTAACATACAAACATTTCATACCTACTATACAATCATTGGCTCACAATATCATCAAATATTTGTATATTCATTGCCATGATCATTTTTTAGAACATTTGCCTCACTCCAGAAAAAGAAGGAAAAAAGAAAAAACTCATACATACCATACCTCTTACCCCTCCCTCTCATCAACTACTAGTATTTCCATCTACCCAATTTATTTTACCTTTGTTCCCCCATTACTTGTTCATTTTTTATCCGTATTTTTTACTCATCTGTCCATACCCTAGTTAAAAGGAACATCAAATACAAGGTTTTCACAATCACACAGTCACATTGTTAAAGCTATAGCATTATACAATCATTTTCAAGAAATAAAGCTATTAGAACACAGCTCTACAGTTCAGGTACTTCCCTCCAGCCACTCCAATACACTATTTACTAACAAGGGGGTATCTATATAATAAGTAAGAATAACCTCCATGATAACCTCTCAACTCTCTTTGAAATCTCTCAGCCACTGATGCTTTATTTTATCTCATTTCTCTCTTCTCCCTTTTGGTCAAGATGGTTTTCTCAATCCCTTCAATTGAGAAATCAATTGCGGTCATCCTGGGATTTCTGTCCCACATTTCCAGGGAGGTTTACAACCCTGGGAATCATGTCTCACGTAGAGGAGGGTAGGCAGTGAGTTCACTTACCCAGTCTACTTAGAGAGAGAGGCCTCATATGAGAAACAAGAGATTCTCTGGGGGTGACTCTCATGCATACTTTTTAGTAGGCTTAGCCTATCCTTTGCAGGAATAAGTTTCATAGGAGTTCAAAGGTGTCTTGAGTTGAGATAAGAAGTTGGTCCTTATTTTCTGTTTTTAGACATGCACTTTCCCCAAGGGGCTGTAAACTTGGGCAAGGAAACTCTGTTCAGCAGTGGGCACTTCCTGGAGAGGTACTTAGCTATTAGCTATCCTTGGTCAACACTCCCAGTAGGTGGAAAATGAGTGCATCGGCCACAAAGGATGCCTCAGATCTGGGTGGTGCCTGCAGATCCACTCTACTCTGCAACTCATGTTCACTTGCTTCAGATAATAGGTTTTGGGAACAGCACTTCCAGATTCTGGTGGGCTTTTTTTTTTCTCCTGGGGAAACTTACCAGAGCCCTCACCTCAGCAGCTGCTCTGGAGGCCACAAGGGAGGCTATAACTGATACTCATTGTCTTGTTCCTTTCCTACCCATTCTAGCTTCCTTTTATCCTTGTCTAGCTTCTTTGCTGGGACAAGTGACTTACTTGGTAGGTGTAAACTAAGCTTTGGCAGCTGCACTTACCTATTTTGGACAAAGTATTATCAAGGGACACCCAAGAAAATCACCTGGCTGCTAAACATAGTCTTCCCTGCTCCCAATCTGTGATAGCCCTACTGCCTCCCTGTGATCTCTTCCCAGCATGGTGGCTCTTTTCTTTGTCTGCTGGCCTTTAGTATGAGAAGCCTAGAGTAACTGGTTGGGACTCACACCCTATCATTTAATGGAAGATTTCTGGGTCCCCTGGCAGAAGTGGGCCACCACTAATGGTATGAGTCACCAAATATTTCTAGGTTTTATCTCCTACCATCTGGAGAGCATGGATCTGACCAAAGTCTCCAATATATTTTCTACTTCTTGCTTCTCAGTTACAGATAACAGAATTTCATCAATATAGTGGACCAATGTCCAGGTAGTCTAGGTTTTTTGGGACTGTATTTTAACTGGGGATGGCGGGGAGGTGGTGATAGAAGAAGTTAACCTAGGCCTGGGGCAAGACTGTAAATGTATACTAACTGTCTCAAGTGAAGGAGAACTGTTTCTGATCCTCCTTTCTGATAGAGATTGAAAATGCATTTGTCATATCTATGGCTACAAACCATGTTCCTGAGGCAATGTTAATCTGTTTTAGCTAAAATATCCTATATGGCATTGCAACTGTAATTGCGACTATTGCTTGGTTAAGTTTGTACCACTCCACATCATCCTCTAGGATCTGTCCAGCTTTTTAAAGGCCAGATTGGTAAATTAAATGGCAATGTGATGGGAATCACCACTCCTTTATCCTTTTAGATTTGCCATTTCACCCATGATATGATGTTGTTTTTTTATTTACTATCTTGGCTGGAGCTGGGGATGGGAAAATTTCAGAAGTTTCCTTTCATCTTTCTCACTATTGTATGTGGGGGTTCTGCCAACAACCAAGAATGCCCATTCCAATTATATATTTGGGGACGGGGATGATGACTAAAATACAGGTCCAGGGACCCATTATACCTACTGTGAGCCAGACCTGAGCCAGGACTCCATTTATTAATTTGTCCCCATAAGCTCCCACTCTAAGAGAGGGATCATGATATTGCTCTGGATTCCTGGGTTTCAATGTCAACTTGTGTACTATGTCCAACTGCCCTCAAGATGTTTTGAATTCCTCTATTCTTGGTGTACAATTACCAAGAGCTAGCCTTAGGGAAGGACTGAGGGGATCATTATTATATATACTTGCCATAACCCCTGTAGGGTCCTCTGTCCTGGGGACTCTGCCTCTTTCAGTGAATGGGTTCTAGGTCTGAACACTGGCTTAGATCCAGAAATTGGGCTAGGGATCATCACTTTTCACTGAGGTGGCTGCCCCTACTCTCTTGATCCTCCCTCCTTGATTTATTTTGTTGTATGGGTTGAACATTACCCTTATTGGCTGCCCATCTATTTTACCCTAGGGATGCTGGGTTCTATTAGCCATCTCCATGGATCATGAAAATTGTGACCACCTTGCATATTGTAGCTACCTGACCTCTTATCAAGATCCTCCCATCCCTACTGCTGTCGATGAGCCCAGTTCTGTAATAACATTTACTACCATCAGAACTGCCCTACAGAGGAGGCCACCATTGAACTTCTTGATAACACTGATGCCCTTTTAATCAGGGCATTCCTTATCATTTTCACAAACTGAGTATCTTCTGGGCCCTCCCATGACACAAGGCATTTTCCCATCTTATCTCAATGTGTCCATTCTGGCATGCCTATTTCTCTGAACCCTTTGATCCCTTCTCCCACTGACTGCCATGAAAGTTCTGGCATGTCTGCTTTACTTTTTCTCCAAGATTGCAAGCCATCCTAGACGTGTCTTAGCACTGATTCCTGTGCTGTAGAAACCTCCATTGCAAACATGGTGTCCTAGTTCCTGCTTATATAAACTAGCCAGGTCATGCAGTTTATTTGAGGGTATAAATCACCCCCCCCCCCTTTTTTTTTTTGTAGAAAATCCAGAACTTCCTCCATTTGGCTATGAGGTGAGTTAACCCCAGTTATTTGTCTGATGACTGAATGGGAGGTGGGAATAGATCCTGAGGGAGTGCATTAGCTTGCTATTGCTGTGTAATAAATTACTCCAAAACTTAACAACTTCAGACAACAAAATATATCTCACAGTTGCTGTGGGTCAGAAATTTGGGCATATTTTCACTGTGTGGTTCTGGATCATGGTCTCTCATGAGGTTGCAATCAAGATGTTGGCTGGGGCTGCACTCATTTGAAGGCTTGATTGAGGATAGAGGATCCACTTCTGAGATGGCTCATAACATGACCCATAGAACTTACTAATGGAACTCTGATATTTGATAGTTAACCAGATACTTCAGGCCTAGGGATAAATTCTAATTGGCCTAAGCCAGTCTTGCCAGTGAGTGGTTTAAGCCTGGACACATGATACAATTCTGGCCAATGAATAAGGGGAAGTGTACTGGAGGGCTCTTGGACAGGTTTTCCTCATTGATAAAAACAAATTCTCTTGTGGAAGCATCTTTTGGGTCTACACCTGACTCTTAGAACTACAGCAGTCATTTTGGGGTTTGAGGGGAACCAGCTAACAGGTCAAACCAATATGTTGAGGATGGCAAAGACTCTGGTCAATGATGACCTTTTTGAGAGACTGAATATTAGGACCACCATACCTTGACCTTTGGTTATGTGATATAATGAGCATTCTTATTATTTAAGCTATATTGATTGTTTTCTTTTACCTGCAGCTAAAGCACCCTATTCTAATTCATACAATAATGCCAGTTGATCAGGGTCAATAAAACATTATCTTTAAGGTGATGAATAGCCAATGTAATTTATTACCTGTGATCAGCATATAATTTACATAAAATTAGCAGGTTTGTTGTATGAGGTCTTTATCAAACTATCAGATTTGCTCTAGAGTATAACCCACATTCTCTTCAGGCCTCATCTGCTTAAAGACACAGTGAAACCTGTATTTTAATATTTAGTCCTTAAATAACCCCATGTTTGTCCATCCTTTAGAAAATAAACCTCAGGAAGGGATTGGAAAGAGTACATAGAAAGTCAATCACAGGCTAGAGAGCTTCTAGTTCCTGACACTGATCTAGATATAATTGTACTAGGAGATAGGAACCTGAGCTAGAAGACTAGTAGCCCTAATGGAGAGGGAGGGACAGAGATCAAAGTAAGTTTTAGGAGAAGGCACTGAAGAACTAGGAAATGACCAGGTGCATAATATCAAACACACTTGAGAGGTGAAAGAAGATGAGTTTGAAAGGGCTCCAATGTTTCAGCCTTGGGTGACAGTGGCTGGCTGAATTTCCATGAAATGTTGCTGCTCTGGCTGTGGAACGCTCTGACAGTGAAGTTCTATTCAGGCACGAGGCTGAGGCAGACGTTTATGGACCTGGTGCTGTTGCTGGAAGAGACGTTTTGGGTTTGTAACTCTGCCTTACAGGTGATCATCTTTTGGAGCAGTTCCTCAGCTCACAGGCCAACAAATCCCCTTTCCTAGGAATTAAGCCTTCTCCCCAGCATGGTCCATAGGCATGGACCCCTAGCAGTCAG
Source organism: Tamandua tetradactyla (assembly GCF_023851605.1). NCBI lineage: Eukaryota > Metazoa > Chordata > Mammalia > Pilosa > Myrmecophagidae > Tamandua > Tamandua tetradactyla. The sequence continues at coordinate 101,279,084 of NC_135327.1, forward strand.
GTATTGCTGACAGATCCTGACTATAGGTGATTGGTATAGGGTTAGACACCTGATCCAAAATGAATCAATCATTTTCTCTCTTGGGAATTTGGAGTTGTGGCCTTGAGAGACAGCATTCTCTATAGTTCCATTTATAATGCTTAAACTTGGGAGCTATAGAGTGGCCGTCTTCTGTATACCATGAAATTGATAATCTGATAAGATCAGTCTGCAAAGAGACATGGACAGTGCTCACCTTGCCTCAGTTCAGTCTTCTCTGAGCATCTGTTAAGTTTGATGTGTTTGTCCTTATTTTACTCCCTCACCCCTGGCTTACATTGCTTTTACTGCTGTATACATGGGTTGCTTTTCTTCCCAACTATATTCACTCTCCAAATCTTTCATTTCTGTGAGTTATAACTTGATGAAATTTAAAATCATCGGTCAATTGTAATCATCAACTAGGACTTTATAAGTGCTGTGATTTGACCACACAGCACTAGAAAGGGAACAGAGGAGCTATGACACCTGGAGTTTGACAAAAACTCCCTCATTGCTCTAATGGGGCCCCATTATTCTCACATTCAAAAGTTTTGTGTTTCACCGTGTATTTTATCCTCTCTGCCTTTGTTCTGTTAAAGTCTTTTTATATGTCCTTGCACTTGCACTTCCTGTAAAGCTCAGCTGCCAAGAAACAAGGACAGGCCTAACTTGTTGATATGAAACTCAGTGTTAATAAGAGAAGAGAGAAGGAAAGTTGACTGACATTGGAAGTGCTTTGGGCCTGCTCAGTCCACACCAGAAATGATGTCTTTTGCAACATCAAGATCAAGGAAGTTTTGAAGGATGCAGCCTTTACTATGGGAGTAAAGTCATTTATTGTGAAACTTCTGGGCCGGGAGTTTCGCAATAACGAGAATGGAATTGGTGCTCTGCGTTGGCTTGAACAGAATCGATACTGCACCCTGGTTTTGATTCAAGCCAAGCCTTTTGATACCAGTGGAGGGTGGTTTGAGAACACTGGAAATTGACACATGCAATTGAACAGGATGATGAGTTTTTAGATTATTTTTTTAAATCATAAATTATAGGTGGCCCATGGTGGCTCAGTGGCAGAGTTCTCACCTGCCATGCCAGAGACCCGGGTTTGATTTCTGGTGCCTGCCCATGCAAAAGAAAAAAAAATTACTATAATATTTAAATCTACAATTCTATATGGGAATCAAGCAATCATTTCTGATTGCATCAGTGATATCCAACTAAATTCCTTAATTTGCCACTATTTCTAAAATTTTTAAAAATTATTTAAAGAAGTTCTAATTGTATTTTTTTTTCTGGCAATATAACCTCCTCAGTGCTAATCAGCTTGGTTTACACAGTGTGTTGATACTTATGTCTGTGCGTGAGAGAGTATCTAAATGGTGATTTGGGACGTGCGTCTCTAATTTTAATGTGCTTTAAGATTACCTGGGGATTTTTGTTAAAAGCATATTCTGACTCATTGAGTAAATCGGGCTGGGGCTTGAGAGGCTACATTTCTGATAAGCTTCATTTTGCTGTTCTGTTGGCCACATTTGAATAGAAGGATTTAGAAGACTATGAAGAAAGGGCTTTATACTGGTCAGTACCCTTTGGTGTTTTATTCCTCCTGCCTGAGTCATTGGTAAGGTGAATTGAGCAGTGAATGTAGCCGCTGGTCTGGAGACCTTAGTTCAAGTCCCATTCCTGACATTAAATACCTCCATGACTTTTAGCAAATTGCTCACCCTCTTTGAACCTCAGTTTTCATTCTTGTAAAATGTGGGGATAGGGTCAGAACATGTTTCAAGCTGTCTTGAGGGAGCCCTACAACTGCAAAGGAGCTTCAGACAACCCTAAGAGAAGTATGAGGATAGTGCAAGAAGGAGGGGAGCAGAGAAGGGAAAGGAAACTTTTCCAGTGAACATTTTTATGGTTAGAAACTACGTTTCTCTTCCAGGGCTACACATAAGAATCACCTTGAGAACTTTATAAAAATACTGATGTCCAAGTCCATCTCCAGAGGTTCTTATTAAATTAGAATAGTATGGGAATTTTTTCCTTATGTTCCGCAGGTGATTGTAATGGGTAACTGAACAAGAAAACTGGTCTAGAGCTTAGGCTCAGTATTTCCCCTCTTCTTTCAGTGTGACCTGACTGTTGGGCAATTTGCCCAGAGTCCTAAACTGCTTGATGAGAAGACTGTGATGGGTATGGTTATTTAAGGACCTTTTTATCTGGAAAGAAATGTTAAGTTAGCCTTTTGCTCAAAAGTGATGTATTCCCAGATTCCTGCAAGGTTTCCGCCTCTATAGCCCCAGGTGATCAGATGGTTCTGGAGTGCAACTCCAAGCCAGAACAGTGGTTCTTAGGTAGCTGGGGCTTTCAGCTGGCATTCCAGGAACCCAGAAGTAATTCTTCTAACTTCAATATATGTGATAGGAAGAATGCTTTAGCTAAACATCATCTCCCTCGATAGCAAAGATTGTTCCTGTCTTGATTTACCAGACAATGGCAAATGCGGTAAAACTTGCAGTATACTTCTTGCTTGGGAGTAGAATTCAGAGTCAAAGTCATATGTTCTTGTTTGCAAGCTGCCAGAATGCAATAAACCAGAACTGGAATGGCTTTCAAAAAGGGGAATTTATTAAGTTGCAAGTTTATAGTTCTAAGGCCATGAAAATGTCCAAATTAAGGCAAGCCTATGAAAATGTCCAAATTAAGGCATCCAGGGACAGATACCTTGGTTCAAGAAAGCCAGTGACGTTCAGAGTTTCTCTCTCAGCTGGAAAGGCACTTGGCAATGTCTGCTAGCTTTCTCTCTTCCTTCCTAAGGCTTCCCCAGGGGCATCTTTCTTCTGCTCCAACGCCCTTTGGCTCTGTGGGCTCTGTTGGTTCTGATGGCTCTAAAGCTTTTTCCAAAATGGTTTCCTCTTAATGGGCTCTAGTAAGCAACCCCACCTTGAATGGACACATCTCCATGGAAACCATCTAATCTAAAGTTACCACCCACAATTGGGTGGGTCATATCTCCATGAAACAATTAAAAAGATTCTACCCAGCAATATTGAATGAGGATTAAAGGACATGGCTTTTCTGGGATACATAATAGCATCAAATCAGCACATCGTAGGCCCTCAGATTAGGATTCACAATCGGCCTCAAGCATTGCATAGGATGACCTCATTCAATAAGTGGTGTTCTCTTTTTCTACCATCTCATTTTCCTGCATGGTTTCAACCATAACCTACTGATAGTTCCCAAATTTGAAGGTCTCTCCCAATATTCAACTCACTATCTGTTGAAACCTCTATCTCATGTGCTCCCTCAATGCTCAACATTTGCAAATCTCCCCAAAATGTCCCCCGTTTTACCCCTTTCCTGAAGCAGGGTGGACCTGGCCTGTATTCAAATTGTAGGTCTCTGGCCCTATTCTGGAGAAAGCAGAGTATCCTTTATGTTCATATTGGGATGCCTAAATGTCAGTACCAATCTATCAGCCTAAAACAATGAATCAGGTAACCTCTCTCTGGCTTGATCTCCCAGAACTTGCCCTATAGGCAGAAACAGCTTGCAGAAAGCTAAGGCAGTGTAAGAAACAATTCAGCCAAAATGGGCTGGTACAAAGAATTACAGCTTGAAGTTATACAGTAGAGCACTAGGAAGGGGGGGAGAGTCAATTTCATAGAGAGTAGAAGAAATACTCAAAATCCTATAAATAGAGAATTCCTAAAGCCATAAGGTAGTAGCATAAGCCTAATTAAGCTAGCACAAGCCTAATCTTCTAGATAGAGGAGGTAAACTCTGAAGGAGAGCACCGACCAAGCAAAGCCAGTTTGAAAAGATGGTAAGGTTTTTTTTTTATTTTTATTTTTTTATGCTTGTGCATCAACATTGACAGCAGTGCATTCTATCGGTAAGGTTTTTGAGTTATTTGTTTTTGTTAGCTCATGTCACTCAAGGAAATCTCTGTCATATCACTAGTTGAATACAAACTTAAGTAACACACAGCTCCGGGACAATCTCAGAGATGTAAACACTTTAAAATATCAAAATATACCAGGTGCAACAAAAGATTACAAGATAAATGAAGAAACAAGAAATGATGGCCCATTCAAATGAAATAGACTGGACTTTGGACATACCAGAAAAATGTTTTTAAAAAATGATCCTCATCCAGTGTCTTGGAGCAGCTAGATATAAAAACTTAAAATTGTGGAATTGTAACCCATACCAAATTCTGAAATCTGTTCTACAACTAATTGTTGTGGTGTGTTTGAAGTGAATATGTTATTTTTCATTATGAAAAAAAAGTAAATAAAAAAATTATCTTCAATATGCTCAAAGAGATAAAAGTAAATGTAGAGAAAGAACTGAAAGATATCCAGAAAACAATGAGTGAACAATATGAAAATGTCAATAAAGAGATAAAAATTTTGTAAAAGAAACCAAAGAGAAATACTGGAGTTGAAGACCAAAATAACCGAGATGAAAAATTTCCTACATGGTTTCAATAGCAGACTAGGGCTAGCAGAAGAATGACCTTGAAGATAATATAATTGAAGTGTTTCAGGATGAAAAGCAAAAATAAACAAAGAATGAGTAAAAGTGAACAGAGCCCAGGAGAAAAAAGTACATGTATTATGGGAGTCTCAGAAAGAGGAGAAGAAGGTCAGAAGGAATAGACAAAGAAACAGTGGCAGAAAACATTTCAAATATAATGATGGACATGAATTTATACATTTAAGAAGCCCAATGAAACCCATATAGGATAAACTTGAAGAGATCCCTGCCCAGACACAAAATAGTTAAACTGTCACAGGTCAAGAAAAAGGAGAGAGTTTTGAAAGCTGAAAAGGAAAAGTACCGTGTTATGTACAAGGGAATTTCAATGAGACTAAATGGTTTCCTCATCAGAAACTACAAAGACAAGAAGGCAGAGAGGAAAAGTGTTTAAGGTGCTGAAAGAATTTTATATATGGCAAGACTGTCTTCAAATAATGTGGGAGAGATTAAAACATTACCAGATAAACAAAAGCTGAGGGGTTTTGTCACAACTAGACCTGCCCTCCAAGCAATGATAAAGGGGATTCTTCAGATGGAAAGGGAAGGACACTAGATAAGTAGGTCAAAGTGGCATAAAGAAATAAAGACCTCTAGTTAAGGTAACCATTTGGGTAATTTCAAATTCTAATACTGTTGTGTTGTATTTTTTTGTATGTAGCTCCACTTTTTATTTTTAAAGTTTCTAAAATGTAAGTGCATAAAAAATAATGATGAATCTATGGTTTTGGACATGCAGTGTATAAAGATATAATTTGTTATGAGTACAGCAAAAATGTGGAGGGGTAGAGAGGTAAAGGAAAAGTGTTTCTGTATGCTATTGAAGTTAAGTCAGTATCAAATCAAATATGATTGTAATAGATTTAGGTTGTTAAATTTAAGCTCCATGGTAACCACAAAGAAAAATGTGAAAAAATATATACAGAAAGAAACAAGAAGGGACTCAAAATGGTACAACACAAAAATCAAATAAATATGAAACTAGGTATTAATGGAATAATTGAGGGACTAGTATGGTATTAAAGACTTACAAAGACCAAATAACAAAGTGGCAGAAGAAAGTCTCACATTATTAGTAGTTAATTTAATCGTAAATGTTTTAAATTCTCTTGTTGAAAGGCAGATATTGGAAGGATGAATTAAAAAGCATTATATAAATATATGCTATTTACAAAACACTAACCTTAAAATCAAAGAAACAAGTAAGTTGAAAGTGATGAGACAAAAAATATGCCATGCAAAAAGCAACCAAAAGAGAGGTTGGGTAGCTAAAAAATATCAGATAAAATATACTATAAGTAAGAAACTGTTATGGACAAAGAAGGTCACCATATACAAATAAAGGGGTCAATTCAAGAAGCCATAACAACTATTAACATATATGTACTTGTCAGCAGAGCCTCAAAATATTTGAAGCAAATATCAACAGATATGAAGGGAGAAATACAGTTTTGCATTAATAGTAGCAGGCTTCAAAACACCACTTTCAATAACAGATAGAACTTCTAGACAGAAGATCAATAATGAAACAGAAGACATAAAAATGATACTCTAAACCAACTAGACCTAACAGACATATATAGAACACTTCACCCAACAGCAGCAAAATACATATTCTTCTCTAGTGCATATGGATCATTCCCTGGAAAGAGCATATGTTAGGTCACAAAATAGTTCTCAATAAATTAAAAAATACTGAAATCATACAATGTATTTTCTCTGACCACAATGGAATGAAGCAAGAAATCAATAACAGAGGGAGAAATGGAAACTAATACACTCTTAAACAACCAGTGGGTCAAAGAAAAAGTTACAAAAGGAAGTATCATATAGAAATATCTTGAGGAAAATGAAAGTGAAAACACAACATACCAAAACTTACGAGATATAGCAAAGGCTGAGGGGGAAATTTATGGGTCTAAATGCTTATATTAAAAAAGAAGAAAAATCTGAAATCAGAGACCAAACATCATGACTGGAAGATAAAGAAAAAGAGAAGTAAACCAGACCCAAAGCAGGCAAAAGGAAGGAAATAAAGATTAGAGCATAGATGTATGAAATAGAGAATTAAAAAAACAACAACAATAGAACTCAACAAAACCAAATGTTGGTTCTTTGAATAGGTTGATAACACTGACAAACTTTTAGCTAGACTGGAGAGAAAGCAAGAGCGAGAGAATATAACACAAATAACCAAAATCAGAAATGAAAAGGGGACATTACTGCTGACCCTCCCCAAAGAAAAAGGACTATAAAAGGATATTATGAACAACAGTATGCCAAAAAAATTATGTAACCTTGGTTAAATGGAAAATTATCTAGAAACACACAAACCACCTACACTAACTCAAGAAGAAATAAAAGATCCCAACAAACCAATAACCAGTAAAGAGAGAGTCAGTAATCAAAAGCCTCCCAACGAAGAAAATCCCAGAAGCAGATGGCTTCACAGGGGAATTGTCCAAACATTCCAAGAAGAACTAACACCAATCCTACTCAATCTTTTGCAAAAAGTTGAAGAGGAGGGAACAATTCTGTTCTAAGTTGCAAGCTGCTGGAATGTGATATACTAGAAACAGAACAGCTTTTAAAAAAGGGAATTTATCAAGTTGAAAGTTTATTGTTCTAAGTCCGTGAAAATGTCCAAATTAAGGCACCAACAAGAAGACTTAATTTACTCGAGGAAGGCCGATGAAGTTCGGAGTTTCTCTCTCAGCTGGAAGGGCACATGGTGACGTCTGCTACCTTTCTCTCCTGGCTTCCTGTTTCATGAAGCTCCCCAGGGGGCATTTCCTTCTTCATCTCCAAAGGTCTCTGGTTGTGTGGGTTCTGGTGGCCCTTGTGGCTCTTTCCAAAATGGTTCTCTCTTAAACTGCTCCAGTAAGCAACCCCATCTCGAATGGGTGGAGACACATCTCCATGAAAACCATCTAATCAAAAGTTACCACCCACAATTGGGTGGGTCATTTCTTCTTGGAAACAGTCAGAAAGGTTTGTACCCAGTAATGTTGAATGAGCATTAAAGGACATGGCTTTTCTGGTGTACATAATAGCCTCAAACCACCACAACTTCTAACTTATTTTATGAGGCCTTCATAATCCTTACACCAGGTAGCAGATAATGCTACCACAAGAAAAGAAAACTACATAACAGTATCTCAGGATTTATTCCAGGTATGCATGTATGGTTCACCAGGAGGAAATTAATATAATGCATCATGTTAACAGAACAAAGAAAGAAAACTACATGACTATCTCAATTGTTGCAGAAAAGTCATTTGACAAAATCTAGCACCACTTTTTTACAAAAACATCTAGAAAACTAGGAATAGGTAGAAACTTCCTCAACACAATAAACGGCATATATGAAAAACCCAAGCTAACATCTCATTTGATGGTGAAAGACTGAAAGCTTTCCTCCTAAAATCAGGAACAATACAAGTTGCCTACTGTTATTCCACACTGTACTGGGAGTACTAGCTAAAGCAATTAGGCAAGAGAAATTAAAGGTACCCAAATTGGAAAGGAAGAAGTGAAACATTACCTATTTGCAGATGACATGATCCTATACACAAAGAATCCTGAAAAATCCTCAACAGAGAAGCTGGAAATAATACATGAATTCCATAATGTTGGGGTACAAGATCAACATGCAAAAATCAGTAATATTTCTATATCTTAGTAAGAACAATCTGAAGAAGAGGTAAAAAAAATTCCAACTGAGAGAATAAAATATTTAGGAATAAATCTAACCAAGGATGTAAAGGACTTGTATAAAACTAGAAATCAAAGAAGACCTAAATAAATGGAAGGACATTCTGTATTCATGTGTTGGAAGGCTAAATATTGTTAAGATCTCAATTCTACCCAAATAATTTTACAGATTCAGTGCAATCCTTATCCAAATTTCAACAGTCATCTTTGCAGAAATACCAATATCAAATTTATATGAAAGGGTAAGGAGACCTGACTAGCCAGAGCCATCTTGAAAAAGAAGAATGAAGGTGGAGGACTCACACTTCCTGATCTTAAAACTTATTACAAAGACACAGTAATTAAAAAGGGACAGTCCTGGAACAAGGACAGATATTTGCACCAATGGAATAGAAATAAGAGTTCAGAAATCAACCCTCATATTTATGACCAACTGATTTTTGACAAGGGTGCTAATTCCACTAAACTGGGAAAGAATGGTCTCTAGTGAATGGTGCTGGGAAAACTGGATATCCATATGCAAATAATTGAGGTGGACCCCTACCTCACACCGTATACAAAAATCAACTCAGAATGGATCAATGACTTAAATTAAGAACCAAAAATAGAAAGCTCCTAGAAATAAATATAGGGAAATATCTTTCGGAACCTGGGTTAGGCAATGGTTTCTTAGACTTGATACTCAAAGCATGTGCAATTAAAGAAAAAATAGATAAATGGGACTTCAACAAAATGTAAGACTTTTGTTTATCAAAGAACTTCATCACTAAAGTAAAAGGACAACCTATGCAATGGAAAATTATATATCTGATAAGAGTGTAATATCCAGAATATATTAAATCCAACAACTCAACAACAAAAAGACAAGCAATCCAATTTTAAAATGGGCAAAAATTTGAATAGATGTTTCTTCCAAGAAAATATAAAATTAGCCAAAAAGTATATCAAAAGAAACTCAACATCAGCCATCAGGGAAATGAAAATCAAAACCACAATGAGATACCATATCACACCTGCTAAATTGGCTAGTATTAAAAAAAGCAGAAAATCACAAGTGTAGGAGAGTATGTGGAAAAATAGAAGCACTTGTTCATTGTTAGTAGGAATATAAAATGTTGTAACTGCTGTGGAAGACAATTTGGCAGTTCCTGAGAAAGTCAAGTATAGAATTATCATATGACTTGGCAATCCTACTTCTAGGTATATCCCAAAAGAATTGAAAGCAGGAACTTGAACAGATATTTGCACACCAATGTTGGCATTATTCACATTTGCCAAAATATGGAAGCAATCCTTGTGCCCATCAACCATGATTGGATAAACAAAATGCAATGTATACACACACAATGGAATATTATTGAGCTATAAAAAGGAATGAAATTCTGATGCATGTCATGACATGGATGAACCTTGAAGACATCACGGTGAGTGAAATAATCCAGGCACAAAAGCACAAATGTTTTATGACCTCATTGATATGAGATAATTAGAATAAGTAAAGTCATAGAGTCAGAAACTAGAACAGAGGTTATCAGGAGCTACTGGGGGTAAAGAATGGGGAGTTACTTTTTGGGGGGTGGGGGTAGGTACATGGTCCAGGAAGGGAGTTAACTTTTTGGGGTAGTGGAAAAGTTATGGTAATGGATGGTGCTGATAATAGGAAAACATTATGAGTGTACTAAACACCACTGAATTATATATTTGAATATATATATTGGAATGTGCTTAAAAGGGGAAATTTTAGGTTGTGTATATGTTGCTAGAAAAAAAGTTTTAAAAAGTCATATGACTACAACACAACACAAATAGTGAACCCTAATATAAATCGTGGGTTATAGTTAATAGCATAATTATATAATAATATTATTTCACTTATTACAAAATTATCATATAAAGCCAAGTGTTAATAGTAGTGAAAACTGTGTGTGTATTGGGGGGGAGTGTATATGGGAACTCTATTTTCTGCATTATTTTTCTTTAAACCTACAACTTCTCTATTAAACATATTTTAAACATTTTTTCCTTTTCTTATCTTTCATGTGTCAGTTAACAGTAGCCCCACACTCCCCAATATTTGGCTGAATATATCAGAGTCAACTTAATCTCTTCTGTCTTCCTCCTAATCAATTCATGAAGGAAACATTTATTGGGCACCTACTTTGTGCCACCCCCTGTTTCAGTCATTGTTCATATAGTGGTGAAGAAGCCAGCCCAGAGCCTGCTCTTATGGAGCTTTTGTCTAGTGGGAGAAAGGTAATAGACAATGAAGACATTTCATTTCAAGGGTGAGTAGTCTTATAAAGAAAATAAAACAGTGGGAGAGAGAGTGATAGGGGAAGTTCCTTTTTAAAGTGTAATCAGAGAGGAGCTCTGAGAATAGGGATGAGAATAATGAGAATATTGGGGTATGTTCTCTGGAGACCAAGAGAACTGTAAGTGCCTGGGCCCTGAAGTGGGAACCAGCTTGTGTTTGAAAAAAGAGGAAGGTCTGCAGAGTTGTGTCTGCAGAATCCAACAATCATATTGGAGCTTTTGGGACATGATGAAGATGTTGGATTCAATTGTGTTTTATTTTATTCCTGTGGCATACATTTCCACAGCATCTCTTTTACCTACCTTCCTTGCCACTCTTCTACTCACATCCTTGGTCAAGATCTTGTTATGTTTGATTTGGAATATTTTCACAGCTCCCACCCCCTTCTCAGCTTTTCTGACTCTTCTGCCTCCTCCTCAGGTTCCTCTGCTGGCTCATCTCTTTCCCCTCCTCGCCTTATGACCCTCAGGAGGCCCCAAGTTTCTCTCAGCAGTCTTCCAGGGTTCTGCCCTGGAGCAGCAGTCCCAACTTCATTCTGAGACCTAAGGAGCAGAGTGTATGTTTAATCATTTTCTTCAGGTCATGAAACTTTACCATAATTAGAACTGGCAAGATCCTCACTGGATATAAGACTTGATTTCCTTTTAATCCCACTTTCATTCTTCTCCCCTCATCTACATTTTAACATGTATCTTTTTATTTGGATAGGTTCTTGCATATCCAAATTTGCATATCCTGCAAAATGTGCATTTTCATTTGGGTGCATTTATTTTAATTATGTGTGTGATATGTTATATTACGTTCTATTTCCTGCTTTTTCATTGAGCACTGTTTTTAAGATCTGTGTATGGGTCTATGTATTTTTCTAATCTGTTGCTTCTAACTAACGATAGTATTTAATGGCATGCCCATTCATGAAGTAGACTGGGATATATGTTGTAAGAAACAACCCTCAGTCACAGGGGCTCAACACATGAGAGTTTGTCATTTACCCAGAGTCCCCCTTTGCTTGTTCTTGAGGGTAGCTTCCTTCAAAACAGTGACTCACCACTTGTGTCTCAGAGCTATGTCCTGGGAACACAGGACCTCCAGAGTTGCTGAGGCAGGGAAGGAGAGAGTGTGAAAAACTCACAACCAGTCTTATGTCCTTCACACTAGAAAGAGTACACATCACTGCCACTCCCAGCCCATTGATCAAATCAGGTTCATGCATGGCCCTGCCCAATTGCATGGAGGCTAGGAAATGTGGGGGAGCCACTGATAGCCAGTGAGTGTGACTGTCTCTGCACGTTAGCACCCACTGTATTCCATCCACATACTGTCCCAGTGTTGGGCATCCAGCTCCTGTTACTACCAACCATGCTGCAGTGAATAGCATCTTTGAACTTATCCCTCAGGAACCTAAGTGAGAATTTGCATGGGATTTGCATAATGGGTTGTTGGGTGGCTCTTCAAAAGATACATATCCACAGAATCTATGAATGTGAACTTATTTGGAAATGTCTTTTCAGATGTAATTAAGAATCTCAAAATGAGATCGTACTAGATTATTTAAGTGGGCCCTAAATGCAATGACCAACATCCGTAGAAGAGAAGAGAAGACACAGAGGAGGAGGCCATGTGAAGACAGAAGTGGAGATTGGAGTGATGTGGCCACAAGTCAGGGAACACCTGAAGCTGCCAGAAGCTGCAAGAGGCAAGGAAGTATTCTTCCCTAGAGCATTATGAGCCCTACTGACACTTTGATTTTGAACTTCTGGCCTCCAGAACTATGAGAGAATAAATTTCTGCTGTGTTAAGCCATCAAGTTTGTCATAATTTGTTACAGCCGTCCTGGGTAAGTAATACAGGTGTTTACCTGGGAGAGGTCATGAGTGAGCATGCACTTTAAGTGTCTGCCAGATTGTACTCCATATTGGATGTACCAGTTTATGCTCCCACCCATAGTACATGGAAATCCTTGCATCTCTGCAAACCCTTGGTGTCATCCAGCTTTCTAATTCTTACTAGCCTAATAGGTATAAAGTAATATTTCTTCATTCCTTTAATTTTCCTTTTCTCTGAGCTTTCCTTGTGTATCTCCTGGTATGTTTACTAGCTTTTGGGTTTCCTCTTTTGGAAATTACCTTTGCAGATTTTTCTATTAGATATGCTTTGTTTTTCTTATTGATCTGCAGGAATTCCAACATATTCTAGTTATTAATCCCTTGTTGGTTTTAAACTTTGTAAATATCTTCCTCTGTTTTGTCAGCTTTAATCTAATCCATAATGTCCTCTATTAAATAGAAAACCTTAATTTGTTTCATTTTCTCTTTGTTTGCCCTCACGCATGCCATACTATACTAAAGCCTTTTACTTGGCTTAAATGTCACATTAGATGACTTTTTTGTTCACTCACCCTTTAGCTATTGTACATTATTTTTTCTGAACCAAGTAAATTTTGCAATCATGTGTTTAGTAAAATCATGTCTGGAAATGGCAAGCCTTATTCTGTAACCAGAAGTACTGCAAGTAATCTGGCACATTTGGGACCTCAGCATGTTTCCTTGTAGCCAAGTTGTGTACATGTGAATGAGATGCTGTGCAGTCGGGCCAGAATTACAGCTCCTGTGCCTCACAGCCCCTTTAGGGAACCTGTTGAGGCATATCAGGGCAAGCGACAAAAAGCTCTGTGGCCAGGAGTGCACGTGAGAGCAGGCGTGTCTAATCTTATTGGGGGATTTTTTGGAGTGCGCATTCAGTGAATCATAGAAGGTGAGAGCTGGAAAGGACCTCAGGGGTCATCCATTGTTGCCCCCTAATTTCACAGATACAGAAACTGAGACCCAGGGAAATAAAGGGGCTTGTCCTAGTCATGCAGGTCTCAGTGAATTGCTCTGCCTACAACCCAGGTCTCTTGCCTCCCACTTTTCTGCCTTTTTCCAGAGGATGTTAGAAATCATTTTCAGAGGACTCTGTATTAGAGCCAGGCTCTGAATTCATCCTTATATGGGAGGTCAGGGGCTATGAGGGTTTGGACCCTCTCAATCTCTCCAACCTCACCTCTGGCCATTCTAGATTAGTTTTTGCCTTTTCCTCTTAATACTCCACACTGCCTCTTACCTGTAAGCTTTTGCTCATGCTGCAGTCATGCATGCTTTTTCCTGGAATCCCCTTTGCTCTGCTCCCTGCCTGTTTCATTCTTCAAGACTCAGTCTTTTCCTCCACACCACTGCTACCAAACATTGTTTTCTTTCTCTTTTAGATTTTCACAGAATCTGTTATCCATGCAAATACAATTTTGACTTGACCACATACTGCATTTTTTCCTGGAATGATGATATTGTAAAACTGACTATGCAAGTCAGTTAAGGTATCTGGGCCTTCCTATTAAAAAAAAGAAGAGTTGATCAAGTATTTCCTAGGATGCTTCTGTACCTAGTATTCTTTGTTTCAGTAGAATTTAAACTCCTCAAGGAAAGGGATGCCGTCTTATATTTCTCTTGCAATTCTCTTAGTGCAGTGGTTCTCAGCCAGGCATGAATTTGCTATCCAGAGGATATTTAATAATGTTTGGAGACATTTTTAGTGTTACACCTCAGGGATGGGGTGCTCCTGATTTCTGGTGGGTAGAGAGGTCAGCGATGCTGCACAACATTATAAAATGCACAGGAAAGCCTGCCCACAACAAGGAATTATCTGGTCCAAAATGTTGTTCTTACTAAGGTTGAGAAACCCTGCTTAAGTTTCTAAACCAGCATCAGAGACATATGGTAGGCAGTGTGTAAACACTTCCATCTTTCAATCAAAGAAAATTGCCCTCGTGGAAGGGATTCTGTCAGATTTGGAGCTGCTGTGGGAAAAAAAATAAAAGGAAGTAGGCACTCATGCAAAATTAATGCCAAGTCAGAGAAGATAATCTTATTTCCCTTAGGTAGGAGGTAAGACTATGGAGTACAGTAAAGAAGGAAATGTTAGATGAGTAAAAATTGTGACCTGGGAAGTTATTTACTTTGTAGGAGGTGCTGATTTAAATTGCCCATCTTCTATATATTCCTGTAGAATAGCTTGTGATTGTGGTAATAACATTGGAACACATGAAGGAATGTTCTGGGAACTATAATTTGTGTTTTCAAGAAAACTCATGTTTGTATGATCTTCATCCTTATACCTTCCCTGGGGTGATGAGAGTGGCCTTAATTTAGAGATGAGAAAAGGACCTTGAGCTCATTGAATCCATGAGCTCTGATCTCTTTCCAAAACTCGCAGACTCTCTTTCCCAGACCTCTCGACAGGGTTTCCTGTGATTGGGGATGGTGGATGATTAAATGCTTCTAGTGACTCCTCCCGGCCTCCACCTTGGCTCTGCTCCCAGTGCTTTCGTGCCTTGTGTCAGGTCTGTCGTTCTTCTTAAGTTGTGTAGTGTAGGAAAGCTAACTTATTTTTTATTTGCTCCTCTCTCCTGCCATCTTCTCCATTAAATGAATATAATAAGAAATATCCTAGACATACAAAATGGAAAGCTCCCAGAAAGTTGGGGTTGGAGGGGAAATCTATGACCTAAAAACTCTCTTGAGGTGTACATTGTTACTCTCCCCACTTGGCAGAAGATTCCATTATTGGTTGTCCTAGCTACCAGAGATATTTGGCAAAGTTTCTGTTTAGATTTATTTGGGGGAAGGAATGCTTAAATTAAACATTAAAATTCATGAGAATATTTCAGTTCCTTTTAAAATCTACTAATCTCAATTGCTTCAAGTGAGGTGTCACTTGTGGCTCCTCATTAAAGACAAGTTCTTCTCAGGGGGACTTCCAGCATTTCGTTTCAGGAGACCTCAGTCCATCTCGAATGCAGTACTTCATAAAACTAGCTGAAATATGTGTTTAGCAACATCCATGAACTTTAAAAAATATGTAATTTAGATTCTTCTCTATTGCATTATAAATTGGGTTCTTAGAAAAACAAGTGCCTGGGGTCTTTTTCCAGGTTATACAGCAAAAGAAAAATCAAATAAGGAAATTGAAGCACCTCTGTATCTCTTATAACTTTCCTTTAAAGGTTTTTGGGAAAATATTCTGAAACAAGGTCTGAGTGTCAGTTGTGTCACCAGAGCAGAGATCTATGTATCATTGGAATTTGATAAATGCATACTGTGGCTGTGGCTGCTGGGTTTTTCAGCAGGTGAATGCACAACTTCTCTCGATAGAATGATCTGGAAAAACCACAGGAAGGGGCTATGGAAAGGAAAAACCTGTAAGTGTGCAGCAAATTGTGCAGTCCAGCTGCTGTTTCTGTTAGTCTAGGGTTTTGTTTTTGCACACATACTTCAAAGATGTCTTTTGCACCTTTCATTTGCTTCCCTCATGCCAAATAGCAATACACATGGTGATTAGTGTAAGGACCTGAGTGTAAGGCTTCAAGCCTCCTTGTGTGTTCATTTAAAAATGTGATGCCAAAAGCAGCTCTTTGTTTAATTTCTGGTTTTGCTTTCAGAGGACTTTTATGCCTATTCGGCTGGGCACAGCTGAGGCTGGTTTCATGAGAAGCTTCCAATAAAGCCCAGAATGGGAAAAAATGAGTAAACACTTACTCTGAAAGCTTGGTTTGTAGAAGGGGAGATCCCCTTTACACTTTATGAGAATGCATGATCTAGAAAGGCTCTATTTAAAATTTCTCCTATCCTATATGGAAAGGCATGGTTCAGTGACTAGCTACCTTTTTATATTCATTAGGAAACAGTTTTGGGCTCATCAGTTAATTTTTTGAGCATCTCTCCATAATTCTATTCTTTCCTTGAAAATGGAGGACAATATAGAGGCAGAATGCTAAGATGGCCCCCAAGACTTCCCATTCTCTCCCACCCCACCCTGCCTCAGGGTCACAACTAGTATCTAGACTTATGACCTACAGAACTTGTGAGATACATTTGTGTTGTAATCTGCTAAATTGTGTGGTAATTTGTACACAGCAGTAGAAAACTAATACAAAACAGGAGAAAGTCTTGGGGAGAAAGAAGTTATGTATAAACAGCATTCTTGTGTTTGGTTCTAGAACAAACTCGCCAGTCCTCACGTGTTGGTGGGCTGGGGATTAATCAGAAAATGACAAGGAACGCCCTGCTGTCCGCTGCAGCACGGGCATCCTCTCAGCCAGCAGCACTGTGATGGTCTCCAGACAGAGTCCAGGCCTGCAACTGCCAAGTCTTTTGATGTTTTGCAAAAGAAGCCAGAAATCCAGAATTCTACCTGAAACTGCCTGAATTCTAAATATAGGTTGCTACTTCAAAAATAGATTTTTAAAAAACATTGCGTGTACCACCAGGAAAGGATCAGGCATGTCCAGAACCCAGGCCCTGCTAGAAGACCAGCTGATCTGGTCCCTTCAATAAGTCAAAGTGATTAAAAAAAAAAATCAGGGCTGGGGTTAGGGGCAGGCTGTTTGGAAGGGACTTAACATGCGATGTGTCTTTAAAGCCTAGCTTGAAGAAAAATCATCTATATTAGACATTTGGGGGACAGTTGTGGAAATTTGAATATAAACTGGATATTAGATGATATTAGGAGCTTATAGTTAGTTTATTTGGGTGTGATATTAGTATGTGACTATGGAGGTGGAGTTCTTAAATTTTTTAAGGATGCATACTTAAGTATTTAGGTATGGATTATAACAATGTCTGTAATTTACTTAAAATATTTTTCAGTATTTACATGTAATATATTTGTAATATATGTAATACATACATATAGTAAAAATGTTTGAATGGTTTGAACAATGTTTGACTCTCAATACTGGGTATATGTGCAATTATCTGTTCCTTCTATTTTTCTGTATGTTTGAAACAATTTATAATAAGTAATTTTTTAAGAAGCCACTAAATAGACCACCAGTCCCCTTTTCCATGCTTCTATGATGCTGCTTTGGCGGGTGTCCCATTGTTGTGTGTTTATCTTTCTGCTCTGCTTCTACATTTGTATTCTTCTTCAGCTACAGGGGAAACTTATTCACCTATTTGTTCCTGGTGCCTGCATGTAAGCGATTATTCAATATGTGTTTTTGCCGAAAACCTGGAAAAGCTATAATATATTTATTTTTTTAATAGCAGCTAACATTCATTGAGCCCTTAAAATGTTCTGGACTAAGACCTCACAGCAATCATATGAATTCGACTGAATTAAATGCCAAGAGTAGTAGTAGTTGATCCCATTTTACTAATGAAGAAGGTGAAGCTCAAGAGGACTGGAAAGCTGCTCAAGCACCACACGTTTGATTCTAAATGGGCTGGTGCCAGAGCCCCCTTTTCAGAACAACACCCCTCAATGCCTCTGAAATCTCCTGAGCTGTCCAACAATCAGAATTGCACTAAAATAAGTTTTAATACATTCCCCATGGCCAAGAAGGGAAATTCAGGAAGGACCGGAAAAGGGAGCGAGGTGGCAGGGCTGTGGCGCCCAGTGCAGCTTGGCTGAGTTGCCACTTCTGTGGAGGGACACCCTGCAGGGTGAGCTTGGGGCCCCGGGAGCAGCAGCCCTGTGGCCTGTGTGCCTTCAGCAGGCAGGAAGGATGAGCGGGTGGAGGCTGAAACAGTGAGAGGTCAGGGGCCGCGCCGAGTTCTGTGCTCTGGGGCAGCTTGACCAGGCTGCCAGGGACACAGGTGAACTTCCTTTTTCCCCACAAGTGGCTGCCATTCTGTCTGCTTCTCACTGCAACCAGGGATCCAGTGTGGCCCCAGGGTGATCGCATCAATCCTGGATGAATGTGAACCAAAAATAATGACTCTGCTGTCTGCCTGCGGAGATCCACAGCAAGGCATCTCACTGGAAAAGGGAGGGAGACTAATTGTGCTCGTCTTCCTCTCCAGAAAACCTCCACCAATATATTTTGAAGTCATGCAGTACATATTTCTGGAGACATTTGTAAGTGGGGCAAATCTGTTTAAAGTTTTTGCTGTTGGCTGGTTTGGAAAGAGAGAGAACTTTAATAAATGAACGTCAGGGATTAGGGTCACCAGAAAGCTGTCTGCTGGAGTTGCTCTCCCTCACCTTGAAACCTTCACTATGAGAGTGGGCAGCTGATATCCCACAGCTGGCCCCGCCACACCCGCTTCTGTGGGTCCTTTCTACTGCTAATGTGATTCCTCACACATTAGTCCTTCCTAGCTCTTTTTCCTCTGCACTTACTCCAGGCTGCTAGCCTCGCACACTTGCCTATTCAGAATGTATTAGTTTCCTGTTGCTGCTGTAACGAATTACTACAAAATTAGAGACTTAAAACAAATTAATTATCTTACAGGTCTGGGGGTTAGAAGCCCAAAATCAATCTCATGGGGGCTAAAATCAAGGTGCTGGCAGAGCTGTGTTCCTTTTGGAAACTCCAGGGAAGGATCTCTTTCCTTGCCTTTCCCAGCTACTAGAAAGCCACCTACATTCCTTGGCTCATGATCCCTTCCTCCATCTTTAAAGCCAGCAGCACAGCATCTTCAAATTTCTCTTTGACTCTTTCTATTTGCTTCCATCATCACATTTCATTTTTTCCCTTTGATCCTCCTTCTTCCCTCTTATAAAGGACACTTGTGATTGTATTGTCAGCCCAATTTAATCACAAGGGTGATTACAAGATCCTCAGTGAAGTCACATCTGCAATGTCGTTTTTGCCACATAAGGTACAAATGCACAGGTTTCGGGGATTAGGGCGTGGGCATGTCTGAGTGGCCATTCTGCCTGCCACCACTAGTGTTTGGAATAGGTGGCAATTCTAGAACAAGGGCTTTTCTTCTCTTTCTTGAAATCTATTTCCAGATGATGGCAACTCCAGCTGATTTTTAAAGTTACAGCCAAAATGTCTCATTCATCCTCACACTCTTCCCGTATAGTCGCTTGGTAAATGTAAAAGTTTGTTCTTTTGCCTGCTTTACCAGAATTGCTATTTTCAGTTTCCCAGCTTCACCAGTTTATAGGACCCCCCCCCCCTCTCTTTCTCTTTCTCTCCTCTCCCTCACCCCCTACTGCAAACTGTTTCCCTGTATTTTTTTTTTAATGTTTTGGGGACAAAACTCACTAAGAATTTCACTAGATAAAATGAGAGTGGGGATTTTTCAAACTATAATCTTTAGTGAAAGGCCAGTGCCTAATATAACCTATTAAAGCCTGATATAATCTGCCAATATATTTTGAACTAGCCACATTTTTGTGAGCTCAAGTGCGTGGGAGCTTTAATTTTTCACTACAGCATAGGATGAAATAATATCCTTACAAAGATAAAAGCTGATTTAATACCTTGACATTTTTCAATAAATTACGATTTTGGAATTTTAGTCAAACTTCTAACTCCAGATCCATTCTAGCTAAGTTTAGTACCACATCAACCTTTTAAAAATTCCCATAAAGAATTAAAGTCTACGTGACAAAAATATAAACTATAAATACTTGTTTTAATAAGTATAAGGGACTCTTTGGTAAGTGTGAGATACATTTCCTTTCAGAGTAGTTTACCTATTTTTAGAAGTGAAATGCAAGGTCTTGTCTTCCATTTACAGTAAGCAGCAGTGTCCATACCAACACGCTGGCTATTTGTATATTGGGGGAGAGAAGGGAAATTCCTATGAGGGTTTGCTTTTCCCAAATTGAGTATTGACATCAAATTATCATCAGTTTGTAAATTAGTATGGACTTTGTTTATAGTTCAAATTTTAGATTTATAGCTTCCTTTTCTTATCAAAAATCACTTCACTGTTTCCCTTGGAATTTGAATTAGTCCAAGCTGAAGTGTTATGAGAACATTTGGCAGAAATTCAGGAATGGCTCTTGAACATTTTGGTATGCATAAATCCAAGAGAGCCACAATAAAAAAGCGTGATTGGGGCACTAGATAGAATATTTCTGTGAATTTTCAGCTCTCTTAAAACAGTATCTGGAATCTTTGCAGGAATTGAAATGAGTAAAAATTTTTTTAACAGATACAATTCCCATATGGCTTGCCACCCCTTTTTTGCCCTACCTCCCCACCCCCCTTCCAGTCTAGAGACTTCCACCTGAACACAACAAAGAATGGAATGCTACTTTATTCTTTCTGGAGAAAATTATCAGAGACCACATCATTGGTCTGGAATCCAGAAAGAGAAGTGAGCTGCTCTATAAGGAACGTGTGGTGACACAATGGTCAGCACGCACTTGAGAAAGCATTGGGAGGTCTTTGGAAGATATTTTTCAAGTTATCTGTTTTAACTAATTATTATTTGTACTCAGGAGAGAGATGAGAAAAACAAGGAGTGGGTTGGTGGTATGTGTGTGTCAACTCTTCAAAATGGGAATTCAATGTCTTTTCTTTGCCTTGGACTTAGAGTAGTGGTAAAAAATAAGAACATTTGACTAACTACCAATATTATTTTCCATTTACTCAATCATTTAGATTGCAGATGGGGATGTTAAAACTCTTTTCAAATATTTGAAAAGAAAGATGTTAGGTCACTGTATTCGCTCTTTATTCTAGATGAATTAAAGACTCATGCAAAGACAACAGAACTCCAGAAGGATAAGGATTTTTTATTATCATGGGATAGGAAAGGCCTTTCTAAGCATAACATAAAACAAAAAAATCCTAAAGGAAAAGAACAACAGATCTGACCTCATGAAAATTGAAAATATCTACATAGCAAAATATGTCCTGAATAAAGTAAAAGGACAAATGAACGATGGGGAGAAAATGTGCAATATATATAGAAGATCAAAAGGTTTATTTCCTAATTTATAAGAAATAAGGAAAAAGGAAAACTCCATTTAAAGAAGAAACCCCAATCCATAATAAACCTGCTAATAACAAAAAAAAATGCAAATTAAAATACCAATTTTATCTGCAACAAAATGGTATACTCTTACAATTTTATTTGTATGGATATAGATACATATACATAAACATATATATTGTTTTTACAAAACAGATCTGGCAAAATTAAATAGTCTGATAAATATTGAATGTCTAGTGTTGATGAGAGTGGGGGAAGCAGACAGTCTCCTGGGTGGGAGGACAGATTGTCATAATCTTCTTGGAGGGCATTTTGATGATCTCTTTCAAAATTAATAACATACTGTCCCTTCTACCCAGCAATTCTACTTGCACCGATAGATGAAAACTTGACAGAGATGTTGCAGAGAAAACCCTACATCAGGCAAGCAGTTCAATCAGCCCCCTCATGTTGACTGAGAATCTGCAATGCTGAGAATCTGTAATGCTGTGGTGAAGAGTAACATCTGATTTCCAATTATGGGACAAATGCCTCCTCTGTCACAGTTGACTTTGGTCCACACAATGGGAGTGAGTTTTTAGGGACAGAGCTCATCAAGAGTGAGTTTACTCAGAAGCTCGCCATCTGGCTTTTGTCCTCAGTTGCCAGGATCACATGTTGATTTGGAATAGGATGGAATTTGGTATGGGAAAATATATTCCCAGTATGTCCCCAGTTTACTGGAATGGAGGCAGCAACTCCTTGCTTCTACTGACAGGGTAGGGGTCTGAAGCAGCTTAGAAATTCCCAGGAAAGTGATGCTATGTCTTAGTAGTTTGGTTATATGAAGATGACATTGGTGACATTGGAAATAGTGGGCCATATTAAACACTAAATGTCATGCAAGTTAGGAGGAGAATGTACTTACCTTCAGGGCACCTTTTACTCTTTAAAAGGTAAGACAGTTTTTGTTACTGTTTTATTCTACTTATTTATAGATTAGAGTGAGCAAAATTCCCTGCTCATTTGGGACAGTTTTGAGACAATTGGGACAATTTTGTGATATACCCAAGACAAGAAATACTCTAACTTTCTCAAGAATTTTGAGGAGACTAAATGCCATATTTTCTTTGTCTCTGTTTGTCAGCTAAGTCACTCCTTAGCTTTCTCCTGAACCACATCTTTTGGCTGACTGCAGAGGGTCAAGAATTCCAGACAAAGGAAGAAGGAGGGGGGTGTACCCAGATTGCATTGCTGAATCCATAGGCAGGGTCTGGAACCCTATGACCGCAAAGGAGCATAGAAGCCTTTCTGTAACATATTTAAGTGTTTGAAAAAAAGACTAAGATAAGTTTTCAAAATGAGGGAAAATAATTTTAGATGGATTATCTTCTTCATTTGAATTAAATTGTCTGCAATTTATTAACTTTTTAACTCGATCTAAATTCTACTCATTCCCTTCTCCACATCCCAGAAAAAGGGTTCTCTCTGGAGTTTCTCTAATAGGTCATATCATTACCTTGACTAAAGATAAAAATAATACAGCTATTGAGAATCATTTTAATTTTACCTCAGAATCATTATAATTCTGTTTGTATTAGTGATCATTCCTAGGCTTTTGTGGCTTTTTTCCAGGGC
The DNA here is from genome assembly GCF_023851605.1 of Tamandua tetradactyla. Lineage (NCBI taxonomy): Eukaryota > Metazoa > Chordata > Mammalia > Pilosa > Myrmecophagidae > Tamandua > Tamandua tetradactyla. The sequence continues at coordinate 101,302,007 of NC_135327.1, forward strand.
CCTATTAACCCATGAGGCACCTTTCTGCAAATTAAAACAGGTGCCCTTGGGGATCACACAGCCCCAGGCTGATCCATGGTGGACTGTGGCCATGTTCCACTTCCAAGTCATCCTCAGCCTTGCACAGTGGTTTTCCTTTGTAAGGGTGTATGTTTGCCCTGATTCCTCCCATTTCTCCTCCTTTCAAATATAAGAAAGATGAATGGTTAGAAAGAAGGATGTTTGCAGTGCTGAGAGAAGTAATTTATGGAAGTCAAATGCAATATCAGGCCAAGTCTGGCTGCAACAGCTGTGCTGACTCTATGCACTCATTCTTTCAAAAATATGTTCCAATGGAACGTTAAAATGAACTCTCTTTACTCTCAGAGTTTTGGCAGAGGTCCCCAAGTCTGAGAACCAAATATTCCTGTATCCTTAAGAGAGGCACTGGACTAATACATGGTATGCTAATGGCTTTTATATCTGTTCTGTGGCATTAGTCCATTGCCTACCTCCAAGTGACGTAACAGCAGCCAGGTTTGAGAATATCTTTGGAGAGAGTTGTGATTGAGAAGAAGAAAGGGATGTTTCTACCATCTCAAACCTACAGAGAGGGCCTGCAAGAGAAGATCCCAGAGAAGTTGATGCGTATTCCCTAAAGTGTGAGGGAACACCTAATATATTTGTAGAGGAGAGATTTTCTCTTGCCTTCTACTCTAGATCCATGTCATTGGTTATGAATTGGACTTCCGGAGTTTGGTGAGGAAAGGGTATTTCCCTTTGGTCAAATGAAGACCCCACAGAATTGACCATAATGGGTGATTTTGTGATGTACTCTATCCAAAAGGATTGCCTGGAGGGGAAAGATGACCCCAACAGATGGGGGTCAGCTGTCAGAAACCTCATGGCAAGAGTTCATCTGCTGTCAACGAGAGATTCTCATTTATGGAAACTCTGAAGAATCCATAAAAATGCATCAGAAAAGAGAGAAATGACATTTAAATTCTGTATCCCAAAGACCATTAATGCCAAATTACAACTCACCAATTGAATAAGATCTTTCTTCCCATTACCTTTTATTCTTTCATAGCATCCAACCTTTGAAGGGCCCCAAACAGTACATCAGGCTGCTGCATGAGGTGGAGTAAGCAAGAAAGGAGAGAAGCCACCCATCCTTTTTCTTCCCCCACTGATAATTTCCTGGTCTGAGTAGATCAGAGCTAGGGGAGGGGAGAAACTTAAAACTAAATGAAATGCGGAGTTCTGTGAATATACTTGGTGATAAACACAACTAATGGATGTTTTATAAGAGTATGACTGGAAAAGCTGTGAGATCTGGAGGTTTTATCCAGAAGCAGGAAAGTGCAAACTGAGACGACTAGTTTCATGGGATAGTGGAAGAAAAGAACAAAATTGCTTTCTGTTTCCACCTTTTCAAATTTCAGTTTATTCATTGAACCAATTATATATTAAATACAAAGACTCTTACTTGCAGAGAAGGTCCCCATTATGTTCTAGATCCTTTCTCCTTCTCAAGGCTGTCTATCCTGCAGTTGTCTCTTTTCTCTCATCAATCATTGATTTGTCTCTCTCTCTGCTGGCTCTTTCCCAGTAGCTTATAAAAATGGCTTAAGATCATTGATCTAAATCAAATCTTCTCTTGGTCTCATCTCCCCTTTAATCACTGTTTCATTTCATTTCCTTTCTCTGAAAAACTCCTTGAAGAAGTTAGACTTTGTGGTTTATGCTTTCTCATTTCTCATTCTTTCCTCAGCCCACTCCAACTACATTTTAATCACCACACCATTGAAAGAGTTCTTATCAGGAACAACAGTTCTCTATATGCGTCTTATTTGATTTTCCGGTGGCACTTGATATAGTTGACCAGTTCCTCCTTCTAGAGACACGCTCTTCTCTAGGGTCCTAGAGAACTAGAGCTCCTAGGAACTCCTAGAGTTCTACATTTATCTGGGCTCTTCCTACTCCATCAGCTACTCCTCATTTGCTTGCTGCTCCTCTTCTGCCGCACCTTGTCCTTGGCCTCTTTTCTGTCAACGTTTTCTTCCTAGGTGATCTTATCCAGTCCCAAGGCTTTACTGGACAGTGAAGATATAAAACATGGCCATTGCTGCAGAAAGTGTTAGTGGTCAGTGGTTGACTAAGAAGAAAACAATTTTTAGACAAACAGGAATATCTGTGTGTGTGTGTGTGTGTGTTTGTTAATTTAGGAAAATGTTCTTTTAGTTGTGAAGGAAACCAAAGCAAATTTCGTAGGAGAAAAGAAATGCAGTGGCTGATATAAGCTAAAAAATTGAAAGATTCAGAAAGCCGCAGGTATAGCTTAATGGAAGGCTTGGCCCGTGTCACCAGGATCTCTCTCTGCTCTCTATCCTCTGATCTGACTCAAACAAGTATATTCTCAAAACTCCACATATCACTTTTGTATTTGCCTATTGGCCCCTTACTCCCACCCAACATCATCAGGCTCACATTGTTATACGCCCAGTCCAAGAAAATTTGTTTTCTTCATAGTCTCAAAAAAGTCCTGGACTTGAGTCTCATTGGTCTTCATTGGCTTATGCTGCCTTTTCTATCTCTGAAGCTCAAGTGTGGTATCATCCCTATAAGAATGCAGAAAAGAAATAAATGTATAAATAAATGTATCTTCTAGCCACGAGAAGATACACAAATATCTATATATGCATACAAAACTTTAAGTGAGCATGGAGCTAAAGAAACATTAAATGAATAATTCATTAAATGAGTAACTGCTGCGCACTAGGCACTGCCCTGAGCACTTCGTTACCTCTGAAACAATTAACTTATTAAAAAATTCACTTATATCTTTTAATTTCTTCAGCTTTGGATTTACAATGGACAACTGTAAAAAGCTATCCCTGTCCCTTATACATTATATCCAAAACACAGAAAACAAGCAAACAAACCATATTTGTGATCAAGAGAGGAAATCTGCTGTCAGGTTTTTAGGTTGTTGGTCTTTGGAGTATGAGTATGAGAACCTCATACTCTAAGAACCTTTGTGTATGAGTTGTTTTTTTTCCTTTAGGTTAAATTCCTGAATTATCTTAACCAAGAATAAAGAGACATATTAGAATGAAGTGAAAACATTTGTGTAATATTGATACTATTTCTTCTTTAAATATTTGTAAGGATTTATCAGTGAAGCCATCTGGACTTGGTTTTCTTAGTGAAAAAGTTATTAATTACTTTTCTATTTCTTGTGTCAATTTTGGCTAGGTTTTTTTAAGGAATTTATCTGTTTCATCTACATTTTTTTCTGGGGGCAGGTGCTGGTGCATGGTCTGGGAATAGAACCTGGGTCTCCTGCATGGAAGGGAGCAGTCTACCTCTGAACCACCCGTGTACCCTTCATCTATATTTTTAAAAATAAAGTGACTTAAGATTGTTCATGATATACGCTATCCAATACATGTCTGTAGTCTACCCAATAAATATCTGTAGCAGTGTTCCCTGTTTCATTTTTGGTGTTGGTAATTGATGTATTCTCTCTCAGTTTTCTTGATCATTTAATTAAGTGTTTATCGATGGTTCTTTGAAAATAGTAAGACAAACTTTTGACTTCATTTTCTCTGGTATATGTTTCTTATCTATTTCACGAATTTCTACTCATTAATGTTTCCTTTCTTCTATTTTCTATGCATTTAGTTATCTGAAACACAAATTAGCTTAATTATTTTAGCAATCTTTTTCTTTTTTCCCTCCCTCAAATATGCCTTATGTATTTGGAACTGTAAATTTCTTTTTTGGCATCACTATTTGATATTTTAATGCAGTTCAAAATATTTTCTAATTTTTATTTATTTTTTTACCCTTGAGTTATATTTAAAAGTGTATTGTGGGTGCACGGGTGGTTCAGTGATAGAATGCTCACCTTCCATGTGGGAGACCTGGGTTCGATTTCTGGACCATACAGCTCCCCCACTTCCCCCCCAAAACAAAAATATATTGCATAATTTCTAAGCATTTGGAGGTATTTCTTGTCTTTCTTGTTATTGATTTATAGTTTAATTCTACTGTAGTCAGAGAACATGTTCTATATAGTTTCAATCCTTACAAATATTTTAAGAACTCCCTTAAGTCTAGCAAATAATATATTTTAGTAAATATCTATTATTAATATAACAATACCAGCTTTCTTTTGGATGTATCTTTTTCTATCCTTTCACTTTCACCCTTTCTGAATCCTTATATTTAAAGTGAGTCTGTTGTCAAAGTATAATTGGGATTTTTTCTTTTATTTATACATATAAATAAAAATGGAAATAAATTAAAATATATAATATTTAAAATTTTTTATTACTTTGCTTATCTATATTAAAAGGAATTACTGATATATCTGGTCTACCAATTTGCCAGTTTTTATTTTATTCGTCCTTCTGTTCTTTGTTAATTTATCCCTCTTTTCCAGCCTTCTTTTGGATAAACAAAGTATGTTTTATGAGTTCATTTCTTTACTAAATCAGTTATTAGTTAATTATAAATTACTGTATTATTATTTTAATGCTACCCTAGATATTATAATATTTATCCTTGACTTAAGATAGTCTACTTTAAATTAGTACTTTTACCACTTCCTGAGCAAGAAGCTTACAACTGTTTGATTCCATTCACTCCTTTTAATTCCACTTACTCTTCAATGACATATCTTTATGCTATTGCTGTCATACATTTTATTTCTAAGTCTACAAAACATCATTATTGTTATATGAAACAGTCAGTAGCATTTTATATTTATCTACATATTATTCTTTTGGTGAGCTTCTTGAATCTGTGAGATGGTATCTTATCAACTCTGGAAAAAATTTGGTCATTATTTCTTTAAATATTACTTCCATACCAATTCCTCTCTCCTGTTCTTCTGAGATAAATATTGTAGACCTTTTAACTTTGTACCATATGTCTCTTAAGCTCAGTTTTATTTTATGCACTCTTTGCTATCTGGCATTTTGTACACTTTCTGTTGTTTTATCTTAGAGTTTCATATTCTTTCTTTTCTGTCTAGTCTGTTGTTAAACTCATCCAATATGTTATTAACTTCTTATATTACATTTTTCAGTTATTGAATGTCCATTGATTTCTTTTTCTATAAATTTCAACTCTCTGTTGATATTCTCCATATTTTCATCCATTTTTGTCTTTTCTTCCATTTTAAAGTCCTTATCTGCTAGCTTTAATATCTGTATTATCTGTGGGTTTTTTTTTATGTGTTTATCTTTGGCTTCATTGTGATTATCAGTTACCTTTTCCTGCTTCTCTGCATGCCTATTCATATTTTTCTTTTTATGTATTTTTATTTAGATATCTTCACCATCCATACAATCCATCCAAAGTATACAATCAAAGATTTACACTATCATCACATAGTTGTGTATTCATCACCACAATCATTTTTGGAACATTTGCATTACTCCAGTAAACTAAATTAAAAGAAAAATAAAACCCTAATCATTCCGTACCCCTTACCTCTCCCTCTTATTGGCCACTAGTATTGTAATCTACCCAATTTTAAGACTTACAATAGAGGTAAGTTACTTAAGACAGAATAGTATCGACAGACATATATGTAACAAAACAAAACATCCTGAAGTAGATCCCTGCAAACACAAGCAACTGACTTTTTTTTTTTGGCAATATAGTTATACAATCATTTTTAAAGATCAGGGCTGCTGGATTACAGTTCAGCAACTTCAGGTATGTTCTTCTGGCTATTCTAAAATGCTAGACTCTAAAAAATATCTGTGTAATGAGTCAGTGGTCACACTCATTTGTTAAATCCTAATTTATCATTACCCCTCTTCCCTCTGGTTTGATCATTCTCTCTATCTTCAGGGATATCTGGGCAATGACCATTCTAACTTCTCCATGCTGGAAAGGAGTGTTGACCTTCTGGAGTAGAGGAATGAAACTGGTTGATGTTCTTGGAGAGGCCAGTACCTCTGGGCTTCAGGGCTTATCTGGCCAGTGGTCACTCTGGAGGCCTTAAGTTCTGAGAAAATAAACTTATTAAGAAAAACTTTTATAGGGACTTAGATAGAGCCCAGGGCCCTCCCTGGGGTTTTCAGGAATACTGCTGGTTGGGGCATGGCATACTATGGTAGTTTGAAATATCTGGCTAAAACTTGCATAAAGGTAACCTCCTCAATGAACTTTCAACTCTATTTGAAATCTCTTAGTCACTGAAATTTTATTTTATTTCATTTTGTTCTTCCCTTTTTTTTTTTTGGTCAATCTCAATTCCATGATGCCAGGACCAGGCTCATCCCTGGGAGTCATGTCCTATTTTGCCAGAAAGTTTTATACCCCTGGGGGTCACGTATATAGGGATTCTATACATATATTGGGTCATGACATAGGGATTCTGAATTTTTGCAGAGTTGACTTCAAGAGAGAGGCCACATTTGAGCAATAAAAGAGGCCTCTGTGGGTATTTCTTAAGCATAATTATATGCAAGCCTGTCCTTACCACTGCAGAAATAAGTTTCATAAGGGCAAGTCGCAAGATAGAGTTTGTAGGCCAGACAGCGTATATAAAAAGGGCTTCAGAAGCACCAGATAATGTCTTTTATTGGAGAGGATTCCATTTTCCCCTAAAGTCAAATATCATAAAGAGCTTATGTTTGAGTTAAGTAGGGACTAGGTTGCAGCTTTTGTAAGACTTAGTCCAGGTCAGGATTTTCCGTTTCTCAAACTTAGTTCTTTTGAGATTTTTCTTAGAACATGCAGGCTCTCTGTCTTTTCAGTCTTGAAAAGATTGTGGGAAATTTACATTTGGAGGCTTTTAATTTAGCTCCTTAGCCTCCCACCTCTTGTTCCATCACAGCTTCAAAACATGGAAGGTATAATAAGGAAGTGCCTGGCTGTGTGTTTGAGGTACAGGGCCCCTTTTTCTAGTTGGACTTTTTGCTTTAGCAACATGAAACTGCAGGAGATGTTTTTATGTCTATGTCCAATTTCCCAGCCTTCTTTGCATAGCCCCTGAACTTAGAAGATGTCCCATGGGGAAAACCGGTTGTGTGTTTAGAACTTCTTAAGTTTTCAGTTTCTCTTGCCAGCTCCACATGACTGGAAAAAACTTTCTGGTTTCTCTTTCCCTAAGCAGATTCCTTCTATTCAAGTCAGGTCTAATTCTCAATCCATGCTCAGAATTGTCAAATATCTCCAAGAAAGAAAACAACTGGTAATTTATGTAGTCCTTATTGCTTCCTCATTTTCTCATATCCTTAAAAATGTGATTTTGTAATTTATCTGGTTGTCTCCAGTTGTTGCAATGGGAATTCTAGTCTGCCAAGACCTACTACATTTTACTCAGAAGCAGGAGTCCTCTGACCTTACATACTGAAGATGAAGGCCTACTGATATGGTTACTATGTCAAGGATTGGAAAGGACCATGTCCTACCTCTTGTACTCAGATACCAGAAGGTGGGAGGTGATATCATTGGCCCAGATTTGGCCCTTCAGTTACAGAGGTCCTGAGCAAATAAGTAGTATGATTTTGGTAGCTATTGATAGATTTGCTATGGGAAGAAGAGCTGTCAGAATGAATGGTGGATTTTGAAGGGAACATGTAAGCTTGTAGCAACTATAGCTAGCAACCATCAAAATTGACTGAGTGCCTGGCAATTTTCCTGAATGTAAATTCTCATGTGATCTAAGGGTGGGACAGGAATCCTCTGTGGGTGGGAGTTTAAACTAGATTTAATTTGATTCAGAAAATTACATCAATGTGTACTCCGTATTTCACAGAGGATAGCATATTTATTACACTGTTATTCCTAGTAGTATGATCAAGCAACTCAAGCAACTGAGTATAAAGTAGATTCAGAGCTATGGTACTCTGAACATGAAGACGTTTTATGAATCCCTGAATAAGTCTATTTTGGTTATGTGGTCTTTTGAATGTGTGTGTGTGTGTGTGTGTGTGTGTATATACACATGTATAAATGTATACATATTATTTTCCTCTACCCTCCCTTTTCAGTCATTGTTAATATTTATAGGGATTCAGAAAAGAATTGTTCTTAAATATGCTTTTTTAGTATATTATATATTCTTTCTCAAGAATAATATTTGACATTTTAAACTAGATCCATAATTTTTATACCATGATTTTACTAGTTTTGAATACTTTGTTTTGCTTCATGGTTTGGTTAGTTGATAGAAGTCTTCACGTTATTTATTCCAGAAGATATATTGGTTTTTTGTAATTTTTGCATGTTTGACTTTGTCTTCTGATTTCTTCATGAATGGAAAATAACCTTGAAATCTTCAGGCTTCAGGTTTTTACCCCCAAAACTCTAGAGCAGTATTTCTCAACCCAGAGTGCACATTGGAATCTCCTAGGGAACTTTAAAAAATATTGATGCTTAGATCCACCCCCAGTGATTCTGATTAAACAGGTTTGAGAGACAGCCTGCATATCATGATTAAAAACAAAACAACAGAAACAAAAACACACTTGGACCCTATTCCAGGTCAACTACATCAGAATTCTTGGGGGTGGCCTTCAGTTTTGGCACACCCTAAAGTCTTCCCAAACGATTCTAATGTGGAGCCGTGGTTGAGAAGGGCTCCTTTTTGTACTGCTCCTTTTCAATCTAGTCTTTGATGTTGCAGAGAAGTGTGCGACCAGGCTAATTTTAGTTCTTTGTAGGAAATCATTTTGTTTGTTTGTTTCTCCTTGTCTGGAAAATTGTGGGACTTTTTCCTTATACCTGCTGTTGAAAAAGTATCCAAACTCATCTAGATTAGTTGACTTTTTATTATTATTATTATTTTTTTAAGAACATAGCAATACTTTAATTTTTTCCAGTTCTGGAAATTTTATTTTATTTCTTTCTCTTAGATGTCTTCTTTGGCAACACATATTCTGTACGTTGAGTTTGTCCATGTCCTGTGTATTTCTCAATCACTTCTTAAGGTTATCATTTCCTTGTCCTATTTTTCTGCTATGTGTGAAAACTCAAGTTGCAACCATATTTTCAATTTCCTGCAGTGTCAATTTTGTTCTTTATTGCCATCAATGTGCATTGAAAGTTTGATTTTACATTTTTAGAATTTTTGCTACCCTTTCTTATCTGTTGTCTCCCTTTTTAGTTTGTCCTCAAGTCTCTTCAAGTCAGACAAATCTCTTCTCACAGCTTTATGCTCTTTTCTTATGGAGGTGATATCATTGTGTATTTTTATCAAACATTTTTTGCATGTGAAATTTTCTTCTATATTTTGCCAAAAATCATTTCTTAGAGGCTTACTTTTCTTCTTTATCTTTAGAATGATGTTCCATTTTTCTTTTCCCATAGCATTGTTTTGTTAGCCCCCTATTTTTGTTTTTATTCAGTTGTGGTTTTGCAGGTGATTCTCCTTATTCACAGATTCCAAATTTGTACATTCACCTACTGGCTAAAATTTATTTGTAACCCCCAAATCAATACTTGTGGCGCTTTCCCCGTCATTCATGGACGTGTCCAGAGTGGCAAAAAATTTGAGTCTCCGGGTGCTCAGGGTCCCAGCTGAGGTCAAACAAGGTAACACTCTGCCTTCTCATTTCAATTCTCATACAGTAAACAAGTGTGCCTTTTGCAGTATATGTTGTGGCAAAGTTTTTGCATTTTTGTGATTTTGTGGATGATTTTACTGTTTAAAATAGCCCCCAAGCATAGTGCTGAAGTGCTGTCTAGTGTTCCTAAGTACGAGGCTGTGATGTGCCTTACAGAGCAAATGTGTGTGTTAGTTAAGCTTCATTCAGGCATAAATTATTGTGCTGTTGGCATTGAGTGAGCTGGGTATTATGAGAAAGGAGATGGCTCTGCCCTTAGGTAAACACCCCTAAGTGTTGATTTAGCTGTACTAGTAAACCCTTAGGTTTACTGTAAATGAGCTTTGCTCATTTCTACCTGCAAATCAACCTTGTACATTGTCCCTACTCTATTCGGTCTAAGCAAACAAGAAGTTTTGTTATGTCCTACTTATGAAATTCTATAATTTATGATGATTAATAAAATAAAAAGGTTTCCTTGCATAAAGCTGCCATGAATATTTAGTCAGGCCTGGAAGGTCTAGAATGGCCCAATATCTCTCCAATGCAAATGTCACCAAAGCCATCTCTTACTGTATATCCAGTAGGTTTTCAGTAAGGAAACCACAGGACCTGACCTAGTCTCTGCCTGTAAATGAGCAAATGATCATTACTATGTCTACATTGTGCTTCTCAGGACTTTATGAAGGCTCTGCCATTTTAGTCTTTAAACAAATTTATTATAATCTGTGGTCACCAAGATGATTCCTCTTCACCTATATTCTTTTCATATACCACCCCCTCAAGTCCCCTCATCAACCAAGCTAAGTCAAAGTGGGAGAAAAAAATTAAAACCCCATTAGAAAAAATTAGCACCAATTCTTTCAGAAAGCACACCCAATGTTTGCCAGTTTGTAGTTCCTCAAAGTGTAGTCCATAACTGTCAGAATTAATGCAGGGTGATCTTCCTTCTGTTTTTAAATTGATTTTTTCCTACTAAATATTTAATTCCTTTGATCTACTTTTTTCCCCAAACCTTACATGTTTCTTATTTTGGGCTTTTATGTGATTTTGCAGTGAACAGAACTTTACAATCTACACCTTTGCTGGGTATCCCCAAGTCTCTCTACCTTTCTCTTCTAATCTTCCAATTTCCTCTCTCACTCTCACTCTCTCGCTCTCATTCATGCTTATGCTCTCTCGTTCTGTCTTGCTCTCACTCTCTTATTCTGTCTTGTTCTCACTTTCTTACTCTTCACATACTCTCTGGTTTTCACTCTCAATCTCATCTTGCCCTGGCTCCTTTCTTTCTTACTCATACTTTCTCTCTATTTCTTTCTCTCACTGTTGCTCTCTCAGTCTCTCTCTCCCCCCTACTTGTTCTCTCTCCTGTAATTTGTGAAATGACCTCCCCACCTTTGTAGTTTCAGCTACCACCTTGGCAGAGGTGTCTTCTCTATGTTTGTAATTACATGGGACTCTTTGTGTTGCTAATACAAAAACCAACAGTGGTTGCCAAATGAAGGTGAAATCTATTAAAAGGATACAGACATATCCCAGAATAATAAGAGATTTACAATTATGAACAAGAATGGTTCTGAAATCTACTGCCATTGCCTGAACTCAATGCCAGTAATTTACAGTCTCCTTGTTTGTCTGTTCTTGGCTTCAAATCGCTCAGCTCTAACCCTGGATCAACCAGCTATGGCCAGAGGCACAGGGTTGTGTTGTACAGTCTAGACCACTCTAGGCTATTCCCAATGAAGAGGAATAAGTATACAAACTAGACAGCAATCAAAATGGCTGTACATTGGAATACAAATCCAGTCCTGGTTTTCTGACTGTACCGTAGATCTACTTGAATGAACTATAGTAATGACTGAAATTCTCATCTTTCTTATGATACCCACTGCTCTTCAGTGCGATTCACTCTTACCAAGACAGTGTTTTTTCACCTGGTCCTCTAGCTTGGCTGTTATCACCAATCACTAGTATTCTCACTCCATATCACACATAAGTCAAAAATCATACAAGCCCAGATCTGCTTGAAAGAAAAAGGAGAACCAAAACTATCAGAACAAATAAAGGTCAGGGGATGATTATAGCTAATTCATGGATTTTTCAACTGGAATTGGGTTTTAGTTACAGTATTAGAATAGCTTAATTAACACTAGAAATTGCTTCATAATTCTGTTTGTCCAATTTAAAGTACTTTCTGAGCCTCTATTCTGTGCAAGGTTCTCTACTGGGGCCCAAGGGCACAACAGTGACCAATACCAGACAAATCCCTGGCCTTAGATCCATTGGTCTAGGAGGGAGGTGAGACGTTACTCAGAGACCCTCACAGCACCATAGGTAATTTAAAGCCATTTTAAGAGCTCTAAAGAAGAGTCACAAGGGCCTATGAGGACATTGAATGGGATGCCAGGAGAGTCTTCTTTGAGGGACTGATGATTTCTCTGAAATCAGGTGGCTGAGGGATGAGGGTTAGGGAGGGGAAATAGGAGCTTCCCAGGTGGAGAAACACATTGTGTGTGGCTCCTGTGCTTGAGGAGCCCCAGGGCATCTGAGGAAGTGGGAATATAGTGTGCCGTTGGAAAGCAGAGAAGGGTGGGAGCAGGATGGGAAGCAGATGGGATGGGCAGGCAGGGGCAGCCCTTGTCAGCAGGCCATACATTTTGGCTGTGAAGCCATTAAGGGTGTTTTAAGTAGTAGTGTAACAATATCAAATTCAAGTTTTAAAATCGTCCGTATGTGGAGAATAAATTGGATAGGATTGAGAGAGGATATGGGCAAAGTGAGAGAAGCAGTGAGTGAAATCTGGCAATGAATATGGCAAAATGTCAACTATTCATAGAATTGGCAGAAGGACAAAATTCTCTGATAATTTTATGGTTATTTTCATTTTGAACCTGCCTGTCATCATAGTTCAGAGGTTGCATGAATAAAATGGTAATAACGTCAAGATAGAAATGTTAAATGAGTGGGATTGTCCCAGATGATGAAACAACTAGGTCTTTTTTCCCCCTGGGACCTAAGAATATGAGGCTTGCAATGATGAATTTGATGTGACTGCCAAGGCTGTTTCCTTTATTTCTTTCTGAGAGTGGGTTACCCAGTGAGAAGGCACCATTTTGATTATGCCTCTTCGTGAGTTGGTTAAGTTTCCAACACACCCTACATATTTAATAGTTATCCCTTGTTGTCTACCATATTGGAGATAATACACTTTTTCATGTATATGTATTTTTCAAAGAGCCTGTAAATGTTATATTTCAAAGGCTGCAGGAAATACAAGATATAGGTACTTAAGTCATTATGAAAGATATCCTTCAAAACTCTCCATGAGTCTGTGACTCACTCTAACTCAAGTTTATGAAAAACATATTGGAGACTTTAGAAAAGTATCATTTGAATGTTGTCTTTTGATGATGGATGGAGACAATCTTACTATCCATTGATGAAGAATGGAAAGGCAAATTGTGGTGGATGTGGAGATTAGGAGCAACAAACTAGATGTCCCCATAGCAACATGAATGGATCTTGTTGATACAGAACTATGTTACAAATTAAGAAATGGTGTAAAATGCCCTTTACACAAATTAAAATGCAAGTGGACAAAGCAATATTCATGGCCAAGTGAAAGAATATATATTAAGTACATTTGAATAGTTGACCTTGAGAGGTGAGGGTAGGCAAGGAGGGCCAAAGAAATAGGGAATGAAGATAAAATCAATAATTAAAAAAGATGAGGGCTTTCTGAAAACTAACAGTGATAATGGGTCATGAACTGAGATTTATAATTAACCCTCTCCATAGATGTCCAAAAAAGGAAAAGAAGATTATTTGTTACTGCAGAGAAATCAACCTGTCAGCAAATATATTGTGCTGCTTTGAAACTTATGTACCTCAGAAAAGCCATGTTCTTTCTCCTAATCCAATCTTGTGAAGGCAGACCTATTGTTTGGGTGGGATCTTTTTGATTAGGTGGTTTTCATGGAGATGTGTCTCTGCCCATTCAGGGTGGGCCTTAATCCACTTATTGGAGTCCTTTAAGAGGGAACCGTTTTGGAAAAAGCTCAGAGCCAACGCAACACCTCTGGAGATGCAGAAAGAAAATGCCTCAGGGAAGCTGTTTGAAACAAGAAGCCAAAGGACCAGCAGATGTCAGCCACGTGCTTTCCCAGATAACAGAGGTGTTCTGGATACCATCGGTCTTCTTGAGTCAGGGTGTCTTTTCCTGGATCCTGTAGTTTGGACATTTTTATGGCCTTAGAACTGTAAATTTGTAACTTAATAAACCTTCTGTATTAGAGCTAACTCAGTTCTGGTATATTGCATTCCAGCAGCTTTAGCAAACTAAAGCACACTTTCATCGTGTTTGGTCAATGTCTTGTGGACAATGTCCTGTGGAATTCATTCAGAATTTGTTCAATAATTGTGTTCCTTCCTTCATAGAGCAGGAAGACAGACATTAAGCAAATAATTGCAAAAGTAAATGTATTATTATAAACTGTGATAAATTCCTTCAAAAAAACCTGAAGTTGCTAAATTACAGAGAGGTAGACCAGTGTGGGCCTCTTTGAGGAAGTGACATTTGATCTGAGAACTAAACAATGGGATTTCCCCAGGAGAAGCAGGAGAATAGCAGTTCAGTAAGCAGGCATAACACACCCAAAGAGGAGAAGGGCCTGAGGTCTATGAGAAACTGAAAGGAGATTGATATGGATGAAGCATTTGAGGGAGGAAGGTGCACAATGGGCTGGAGAAACATGGGGAGGCCAGGCCATCACAGGCCCTCTAGGTCTTGTTACTCATTTTAGATTCTAAACCAAATACAATCAGTTTTATCTGTAGAAGTGTTTTGAGCTAGGGAGTGAAATAATTTGATTAACTTAGTAAGACTATGTCTTTGGCAGCTCTATGGAGAACAGAATGGAGTAGGGACAAGAATGGATGCAGGAACACCTGTTAGGAGTTTTTTTTTTTTTTCAGGAGTCTAGGTGAGAGATGGTGGTGACTTGGAGAAGGGTGTTTATAGTGGAGTTCGAAAGAAGTAGTTGCATTTGAGAGATATTCTAATGGTAGAATGAAAAGAATTTGGTGTTGTATGGATATGCTGGTGAGAGGGTGGAATCAAGGATAACCCTTAGTTCTCTGGCTTGAGCAATTAGGTTGTAAAACCATTTACTGAGTGGGATGGACTAGAAAAACATTTTCGAGAAAAGATCAGGAGTCCCATTTTGGACATGTTAAATAGGAGGTTCCTGTGTAGTTGTGTGCAAATGATTATAAGACTCTGGAGTTCAGAAGAGCAATTGAGGCTGGTAAATAAATGTAAGACCTCTGTTTATAAAGAACAGGAAGTATATTTAGAGTCATTAAAGTGCATGAGTTAACCAAGAGGAAGAGTATATAGTGAGAAGAGAGGAGGCTGTGTGGTGAAGATTTGAGGGCATCCAACACCAGAAGAGGAAGAGCTGGGAAAGAACACTGAAAAGGAGAGTCCAGGGGAAAATTCTTGAGCTGTGGTGCCATGAAAATCAAGAGAGTATTTTGAGAAGTAAGTAGATTCCAAGTGTGTTGAATAGTGCTAAGTTATCGAGTAAAATAAGCCTGAAAAAGCGCCACTGATTTTGGCCACTTGGAAATCATTAGTGATCTAGAGAAGAAGAGTTTGAGAGAGCTGTGGGGGTCAAAGCCAGCCTAGGATGGAATTAAATGTGATTAAGTAGTGAAAGAGTAGAGGTAGCATCTTTATACCAGACTTTCAAGAAGTGTGACTATCAAGGAACATAAAGAGGTGTTAGTCTATGAAGGGAACTTATTGTACACACTTTCATGTCACTTCAGATCCTCTTTATCCCTTTCTTACTTTCTTTGGTAAGTTTTTAGGTAGACATCAACCAGATTACTCCAAGTGTGACTTGAAAATACTTTGCCTTGCGCCCTGCATCTCATTTTAACTTTTCTAGGGCTTCTTTGTCTTTGTGGCTGGGAATGCCTGAGTGAACCCTTTTGGCATTCATGCCTGTGCAACTCAGAAGCCAGGGAAGTTAATACCCAAAGGACATGCCCTGAAAAGGGAGCTGATAAATATGTTTTCTCTCTCATCTCTTGTGTACAATTTTGAGACACAGTTCACAAGTCTCCTCAGAAGTTCTCATGGGATTGAGCATCAGGGACCTGTAGAGGTGGTCAAACTCTTTGACTTTACTCCTTTCACTGTTGTACTATTACCACACGTGTACAAACTCTTGCACTGCATCCTGGGGTAGCCACTAGGTAAACCACCTACATGTAAGACTTTTGACTCACACTAGAGAATGATGGGAAGGATCCAGTAAAAAGGAAAAGAAGAAGAGGAAAGGATAACTATGGAGGAACGCCTTTGAGAAGGTGAAAGGTGATGGGATCCAGAGTACTGTGGAAAGATGAGCTGTTAAAAGGAGGCAGGATATTTCCTCTGCTGTGAGGAGGAGAGCAAGGGAAGGTGATTTGGGGGCAGATTGATGTACAGTACTAGTAGGAAACTTACATTAAGAGAGTTATTGCAAGGAATTAGCTTATGTGATCATGGGAGATGGCTAAGCAGCTCTTAAATCTGTAGAGCAGGTTGTCAGGAAGGACAAGCTGAAACTCTTAGGCACCAGCTGAAAATAATGTCTACAGCAGAAGTTTTTCTTTATCAGGGAAGCTACAGCCCTGCTCATATGGCCTTTCAACTGATTGGATCAGGTATTCAACTGATTATCTGGTATAATCCCGTAACTTAAAGTCACTTGATTATGGATTTTAATCACATCTACAAAATACCTTCACAGCAGCACCTAGAGTAGTATTTGAATAACTGGGAACTGTAGCCTAGCCAAGTTGACCCATTTAGTGACCATTATACTATGTTTCTTTTTTTTTTTTTTTTTACCTCTAGGGTGGCACTATCTAATAGAAGTTTTGTGGTGATGGAAATGTTTTATATCTGCATTGTCTAATATGACAGCCACTAGCCACATGTGGCTACTGTTTGATATGCTATTCATACTGAGGAACTGAATTTAAGATTTTATTTAATTTTAATTAAATTTAAACAGCTAACAATGTCTAGTGGCTACCATATTGGACAATGCAGCTTTAGGGCACAAGGCACTATTGCTAGCTAAAAATAATAAATTAGCTGATCAAAACTGATGAAACAAACATAGGATATTCTCTTTTGCCCTTTGACCTATGCAAGCAGGAGTCCCTCAGTCACAGCTATCACCTTTGACATTGACCTTACAGTTTGCATGTATCACAGTTGCAAACATTAACAACAAACACAAGCTGGTGGTTTTAGCTAAGCATTCTACTATGTAAAGTAGGTGTTTATTCCAGCACTGAACAAGCCACAGCCCATTTCTAGTGTGCCCAGAGCCTGTACAGATGACACCACCCATTATAAACATCAACAGTCTGTGTTCTAAAAATTATGCTCTCTGATTAATGGATTGCATTATATCCCATTAGCACTTAGAAAACAGATGTGGTAGCAGAAATGCCTCTTCTACCACAAAGAAAACTCAGTAATTTTTTGAATAATGGAAAGCAGACAGGCCACATTCCTTAGACAAATGCAATAAAACTCAAACTTAGCAATAACAAAAGACAAAACAAAACAAAAAAACTATTTGCAACATTTGGAAATGAAAAAACATTATCCAAAATAATTCCTGGATCAAAGAGGAACTCAAAACTGAAATTAAGATTTATTTAGAAAAACTTATATTAAGACTATGATATAGTAAACTATAAAGGATGCAGTCAAAGCCATATTAAGATTCTTTCCTTAGATAACTTTAAAATACTTTTTTTTAGAAAGCTGAAAAAAAATCATAACTAAATATTCAATTCTGGAAGCTAGAAGAGCACCAAAATAAACCCAAAGAAATTAAAGCATAGCAAAGTATGCATATTTCTGCAAATTTTTACATTAAAAAAGAAGAAAAAATAGATACACTGTTTTAGGAATGAGAAAATATAGATAAGGAGTTATGGGGATATTTGTATGATTATAAACAGTAGTCAACATTTATTAAGAGCTTTTATGTCCTGGATACTGTTCTAGTGCTCAGTGAGTATTAACTTGAGATAAGAGAACAGAGACAAGAAAATAAAGGCATGGAGTGACCTGCAGAGTCACTGAGATAGGGAGCTAGATTTACACACAGGCACTCTCACTCTAGAACCCTGGAGTCAATCCCTGCAATCCAAAAACAGGTGCCATGTACATCTATTTTATGAATAAAGCAAACATCTGAATTACCACATTAAAATGAGAAGAGACAGAAAATCTAAATAGGTCAACTGGATGGAAAATTGAATTTTTTTAAAGATCTACCCATAATATGTTATGTTTTTCATTTAAATCAAAAATTCAAGGAAGAGCTAATTTTTGTTACTTAATCTATTTTGGGACATGGAAAATGATGAGATCTTTCCAAATCATATAGTGTCAATATAACTAAATGAATAGGAAGTCTGGAAAGAAATCCATGGGGGTATGATAATTCAGTATATGATAAAGGTGGCATATACAATTAAGAGGAGTTGGGATTGTTGGATTAATATAGTTGGAATAATTGGCTTACTATTTATATAAAGAATTATCAGCTCCCTACATAAAAGTATACAAAAAAGAATCCCAGATGAATTAAAGATTTCAATTTAAAAAGAAAGACCATATGTTTTTCATATTAGAAGTTTTTTTTTTTAATCCAGAATGGGAAAAGCCTTTCTTAGTGGGACCCAAAACTTGGAATGCTAAAAGGAAAACCTGGACAAATATAACTCTATAAAATTGTAAAAATTCTATAATACAAAATCACAATATACAAATTTAAAATATAATGACAAATTGAAAGAAATCATCTGTAATCTAAAATCAATTAATACCTATCCTATATAAAAAGTACCTCCAAAATGGTAAAATCATATAACCAAATAGAAAAATGGGTAAATAGATGTTTTTGGTCTGCTAATGCTGCCAGAATGCAATATAGCAGAAATGGATTGGCTTTTACAAAGGGGATTTATTAGGTTACAAATTTACCGTTCTAAGGCCATGAAAATGTCCAAATTATGACATCAAGAGGAAAATACGTTGACTCTGAAGAAAGGCCATCGGCTTCTGGAACTTCTCTGTCCCATGTGAAGGCACGTGGTGATGTCTGGTGGCCCCTTTCTCCTGGGTTGGTTTCAAAATGGCTCTCTCAGCTCCTGTGGGTCCTTCCTTAGCATCTCCAGGGTGTTTCTCTCTGAGCTATCTCCAAAATGTCTCTCCCTTGCAGGATCTAGTAAATGGATTAGGACCCACCTTGAATTGGCAGGGTCATATCTCCATGGAAACAACCTAATCTAAAGGTCCCACCCAAAACCAGGTCTGCCCCCACAAGACTGGATCAGAAACATGGTTTTTCTGGGGTACGTAACAGTTTCAAACCAGCACAACATGCAATTAATGTAAAAATATATACAAATGTTTAACAAACATCAGAAGATGTCTCATCTACTACTAATACAACATTGCCAATGAAATGTGTTTCTTTAAACTACTATATTGGCAAAAACTAAAGATTGATACCCTCTGTCGTTGGTGAGGATGACAGAAAATGGGCCTCTTATGCACTTTGGGTGAATATTTTGATGGTTAATTGGGTGGTAATTGGTAAAACCTTCTGGGAACCAACTGATAATGTTTCTGCATATCTTTTGATATGCTGATTCACTTCTATGAATTCATCCTAAAGAGCTACATATATATGATGGGAAAGATCAGTGACAATCCAAAGGTTGTTGAAATAAACTATGGTTAAATAAACCATTCATACAATAGAATACTGGGAAACCATTATATGGAAAAAGGCAGATCCATACATACAAAATATTGAAAGTTGCCCACAATATACTGACAAGTGAAGAAGGCAACTTATAAAATTGAATGAACCTATTTAATTTTTTTTAAAGTAACTATTTGTCTGTATCTATATCAGATCTCTCTCGCACTCTCCCTCTAGATTTTAAAATCCAGAATAATTTGGGATTGGAATTGAATTAGAGGAGAGAACTGTTGCATTCTACTTTATCTACTACTGTATTATTTGATTGTTTTAACAATGTGCAAGAATTACTTTTAATAAGTAAGCAGATGATATTTTAAAACCCGCTATGTCAGATACAGTATCAGTTCCTGAAAGACTGCTGGTTGGAGAACACTATTTCACTCAGGGGGGGTATCCAAAGCAAAGCTTCTATCACACTTTCCCTTCTGCTCCATACTACCCATCACCCTCACTTAAATAAGACACGCTTTGCTGACTACCTGGTGTACTTTATGGTCATTTTCTTCAAGCATGGTTGTGAGGTAATGCATCTTGGTGAGGATAATTGGGGAATTTCAGAATGCTCAAAGAGCTGAAATTGAGATCTACAAGAACTGCAGCCTCTAGAGGGCTATATCAGTTAAACCCCATGAGATGTGGCTGTGCGGGGATGGTTGGGGGACTGAGGCTGAAGGAGACCGAGGCTGTGGTGAGCTTTGACAGGGCTCAGGTAGGGGCAAAAGGCTGTTCCTCTCCAGTTGACCCCACTGCCGAGTGTCTCAGCCATTCACCCTGGCTTGGCACCCAGACCCGTTTTATATTATGGCATAGTCATCATGGTTTCATTTTCCCCTGTGCTGATTTCACATCTGTTTCTTGCTGACAATATTTATCAATGATTGACTGACTTTCAGACGAATTTTAAGCTTAATAGGGTCCATAGAGATGAAATCATTTCTTCACAAAATTTATCAAGGCCCAGTTATGCTCTGGACATCACCTCTTTCCCTTGGAGCTATCTCCCTGGGTGGTGTATGAATTAGGATCATCTGGAGGGCCTGTTGAGCCACAGGTGGCTGGCGCCATCACAGAGTTTCTGAATCAGTAGGTCTGCGATGGGACTCGAGGATTTGCATTTCCAAGAAGTTCCTACCTGACACTGATACTTCTGGACCGAGGGCCACCCTTGCAAAACCCTGACTCCAGGGCAGTGCTGTGCAACAGAGATAGAATGTGAGACACAGGTAATTTTAAATTTTCTAGAAGGAACACTAAAAAAAGTAAACAGAAACAGGTGAAAATAATTTCAATAGCATGCTATTTGACCGAAAAGATCCAAAATACTATCATTTCAACTTAAAAAGTTAATGGCATATTTTATGTTCTTTTTCTCTGAGGAAGTCTGTCAAGTCTCGTGTGTGTTTTATACTCATAGCACATCTTAGTTCTGACTAGCCGTGTTGCCAGGGCTGGATACTGCATGTGGTTAGATGCTACTGTGCTGGACAGTGCAGTTCTAGAGTTTTATCTAGTGTGTCTTTAACCATTTTTTTTTGTTGTTGTTGTTGTTTTGCCTCAACATACCTGAGGGGTGTGATATATTTTTCCAAATAATAGTGGCTTGCGAAGGCTGCATTTTCTGGAAACTGTGTGGGCAGGCCAGCCCCCCATCCACGTGGAAGGGGCCGATGAGCAGGTATAGCTCACTGGACTCAGTAAGAATGCTGGGTGGGTCAGCTGGAAGGTAGGTGGATTACAAGTACAGAACAATCTCTTGTCCACATTGACCTAACATCTGAATATCTGAATCCTATGGATTCAAAAGATATCTGGTGAGAGTGCGAGGTGGGGGACAAAACAGAAAGAACTGTTTTACAGGAATTTAAGAAAACTGGGACATCAACAGCATTCTTTGAGGAGCCCTGTAATAGAGTGGCTCAGTAAGGATGAGTTATGAATTCTTTGTATAGCTTATCACAGAACACAGTACAATGCTGACATGGTAGGGGCTCAGTACCCTGAGTATGGCAGAAGCAGGCTTGGCGCAAGATGGCAGAGCTATGGCAAGGCCTGAAAGGGGTGTCCTTGATCTGTGAGTACATGTGAGGCACTCTGGGAACTTCCAGAAACACTGATAGAATGGACTTAGCAGGTGGATGAAGTCCATATAAGCTTGTGTGTCAGAGCCAGCAGCACCTGGTTTTTTATTGTTACGGTGGCCCCATTATGTGGATAACATCTATAAGGGTTCAGAACAAAGATGAGCTAGAGAGGCAAGGGAAGGCTGCATAGACAAGGTCAAGCTTGAATTAGGCCTGTGGTTTGGGGTGTGTAGAGATGAAGGAAGGGAGGCAGAGGAAACAGTGGAGAAAAGTCCAGGTAAGAAAGAGGCATGTTGGGCAGGGCAGTGAGAACCAGAAAGGAGACAGGGAGAGGGAGAGCTGCAAAAGAGGATAAGAGCCAGACCACGTTGGGCCTAGAATATCAAGCTTTTAACTTTGAACCTTGTTTCAGAGAAAATGGGGAGCCCTAGAACATTTTTTAATGATTAGAATGCTGTTGTGGAGGAAATAATTTGGCAGCTGCGTGTAGGATAAGATATGTTGAGAAGAGTTTGGAGTCAAGAAGTGACTGGGAAGGGGAAGGGATGACCTGGACCTGCAATAAGGTATAGTGGACAGGATTGGGAGGGAGGATGTGAGAGGCTGCAGGCAGACATGGGGTAGTATTTAACACAGGGTGCTGCTGGGGCAGGAAGGAACAAGGGAAGAAAGTTTGAAAGATGTTGTAAAGGGATTAGAGAGCACAGAAGCAAGGAAAGTATGGAGATGTTGGGGAGAAAGAAGACAAAGACACATAAGAGAGAGAAAGAGAGGAGGAGAGAGGCAGACGAGAGAAAGGCACAAGTGACACCAAGGTTTTGGAGCAGAGTAGGTTCAAGGGTAAAGTCTTTCTAGAAATTGGGAAACTTTCAGGGTAATCTCCACAAAGCATTAACTCAGATTAGTTAATCCAGGTCTTGGAAATGATGCCTCATTAGGATCATGCATTGATTTGGAAGGCGAATGGCTTAATTTGTTCTGACTTTTCTGTTAGTTATTGGTAGTGCTGTGGGCAGCAGAGCAAGTATTCTTTATGAGAAAGCCTTATAATACAATGGTGAAATATCCCTGTTGCTAGGAGACATATTCCAGCGTCTTCTACTGAGAGAGGGAGAGATGCCTAACTCTTAAGCAGGTCAGCTAATTTTCAGAAGAGGTTTTAAAATCTATCCATGGAAGATTTTTCCCACCTTTCAGATTGCCCTTGGAGAGACTGCAGTCCTCTAACTCCCTCCCCATCCTCACCACCAGGGCAGCTGCGTCTGCCTTTTCTTGCCCACAGCTGTCCCTTGGGGAACTCTGCCTCTGTTGCCCGAGCAGGTGGGTGGGCCACAGATGCAGCTGTGGAAGCAGCTGGCCTTGTCTCAGCCTCAGGTATTGCCACCCTCCCAGGCCTTCTCCGTCACTCCCAAGCAACAGATTCAAAGCCCAGACTTAGAGAAAGGGCAGAAATGATAGCAATAATCAGTTGGGGAGAAAACTCCCAGCCCTTCCTTCACATTTTTGAACCAAGAAAGAGAAGAAAAAGTACCCTGTGGTATAATGAAGGGGGCTGGGAAAAAGAGAAATTTTCATTTGTGCTTCACTTTGTCTGTGGACCGCATTTTGACCTTTTTTTGGTATACTTTGTTGAAGGGAGATACTTAATATGGCTTTTTAAAACCTTTAAAAACCTGGCATTTATTTGATAAGAAATTTACCCTTTTGTTTCCCTAGAAAAAAACAAACAGTCCTGGAGAGTTGACAAATATTCCCTTTTCGCATCCTGGCAACACTTGAAGCCAAAATGAGGTAAGCAAAATTTTCTAAGCAGATATGTGGCCACCCTAATTTGCATACTATTTGCATAACTAGGGATACAGGGATTTTCTCCTGCTCCTATGAGAGAAATGCTACCACAGACTCTTCTTGTGTTCATTTTGTGTCTAATTTCCTGCTTTAGACACAATGCTATGAGGATTTCCCCCTGCCTTACTATAATCTGATTGCCCATCTCCAGCCATTCTTTAATGATCCACATTAAATACTCAACTCCTCATCCTGTACAACAGCAGGAAATCCATTCGCTTCCAGGATATTCCAAAGGACTCCAGGGAGTGGTTTCTTACTACCTAGTAACAGCTTCTGCAGGCTGCTGCCTCTCTTTCCCGGCTTTGCTTAAGAATAAATACAGTTAGTTCCTGCTTCATTCCCTTAAGACATTGCTAACACAGGGCTCAACCTCAATTGCAGTGGTTATTCAGTTTCCTGATGAGGCTAGCAAGGAGAATTACATAACAGAAAAGGAAATTTAAAGCCATCAGACATCACAGTTTGTCTTAAGCCATTCCATTTCACAATGTGTCCTCTCTTCCTTTTTCCTGGGGTTCTGACTAGTTGCTGGGTCCCATTATTTCACCCACATCCAGGCCATCTTTGCTGTTCCCCACATCCCCAGGCCCCCAATTCTGCAGAGGAAAATGAAAATCCATTAGTTACACAATTCTCTTCCACAGAACTCCAACCCACCACTCTCTGCTGAAGAGAGGTCCCTTTGTACATTAAGATGACATTTATCTCCTTTTCTGACAATGTTCTCCATATCAGATTAGCCTGGGCCTTATCTAGACAACCATAAAGTCCTTTAAAGCTTTTCCCAAACAAAATGAATTGACCACCCCCACCCAGAAATAGACACACTCTGTAGGTAGATTTTTGTTCCCACCAAAAAACCGTATTGAAATATTAGAGTTTTTCACTGCTGCCTATGTCCTCATTTATATTCAATGGAATGGCCAGAGAGAGAGGTGAGAGAGAGAATATTTCTGGGATTAGAGAATCTGTGAAGGAGAAAAGAGCCAATTGGAAAACCACTGTAAGTATTAAGTGTGAAGATTTTCAAACTCTTTATATTGAGGAAGAAGGTATATTGGGGAAAATGACAGACCCGTATTCAAATCCAAGTCCAATGATTTACTGTTTGTCCTTAGGCAAGGTACTAACTTCTATGAAACAGGAATGAACATTCATACATCACAGGTTGTTGTGAAAATTGAGAAAATATATGCAAAGCACTTGGTCCCTAACAGGGGCTCAATAAAACATCCTTCTCTTCCCACTTAGCCAAGTAAGCTGCTATGGCTACTCTTTATAAATTGGTATTTTAAAATACTTCAGGATTAAATCCATTAGTAAAAATGTATGGTCCAGTGGTGATTTAGAAGCCAAAACTGTTCTATCACCCATAGCATCTATGCCATACTGCCTGTCTTCTCCCCACCCTCCTTTCTCCTCATCCTATCATTTTGATCTTGGCATATGTATTAGCTAGGATTCTCTAGAGAAACAGAATCAGCAGGAGATATCCATAAATATAAAATTTATAAAAGTGTCTCATGTAAGCATGGGGATATAGAGTCCAAGGTCTGCAGGACAGGCCGCAAGCTGGCAACTTCCAAGAAGGTCCTCAAGAAACTCTCAGCAGAGGCTGGCCGGCTGAAGCAGGAAGAGTGACTGTCTCTTCTGAATCCATCTGTAAAAAGCCTTCTGGTGATCAGATTAAGCATCACTCATTGCAGAATACACTCACCTTAGATGATTATAAGTGCAACCAGCTGTGGATGCAGCAAACATGATCATGATTTAAGTTCATGAAATGTCCTCATAGCAACAGACAGGCCAGCACTTGCCCGACCACCTGGCCAAGTTGACACACGAACCTGACCATGACAGCATATAATGGGAAACTAGCCATTGGTTGGAGCCACAATATAATTAGTGCTTGTTTTAATTATTGAGTAACATTTTATATTCCCTCTTTTTCTTAAGCTCAGTGAAAAAAATTAGAGTTCTCTTTCTAAGAAACCAAATTCAGTACATTGATCTCAGTTAAGTTTTGAGGTGGGGATAGAGGATTGATATTAAAAAGAAGCTGCCTTCAACCACTTTGCTTCCTGTTTTATTTAATTAGAATTTACCAAACAGCTGCATTTCTGCAGGCTTTGTAGAGAAACAAGCAAGCAGAGAAAACTACACTCAGCCTAGTGCCAAAAGCCTAGGAGACATCCTTGATGTTTTTCTTTCCTTCCTACCTCACACCAGTGCATCAACAAGCTCTTTTGGCTCTACCTCCAAAATATATTCTTTACCAACCTACTTTCCTACGTTTCTAGGGCCACCACTCTCATCACCTGGACTGCACAAATAGCCTCTTAAAGATTGCTCTGCTTCCGTTCTCCCACCCCTCCAAACAAGCCCCTAAAACAGCAGAACAGGGTGGCTAGATTTACTAAATAAAAATTCTATAAACAACTGTTTATTATTTATTTGAAATCAAATTTAACTGGCCATCCTGTATTTTATCTTAAATCCCTAAAATAGAATAATCCCTTAAAAATATAAATCATAGCATATCAATCCTCCATCAACTTCCCATTGCTTTGTAAATAAAAATCAAGCTCCTGCTATGGCCTGCTAAGGCCCTGTGGACTGACCCTGTCTGCCTCTTGGGCCTTAGCCTTACCATTCTCCTTCTCTCTTTCCCCTGTCCCCCACATGAGCCCTCTGCCTCTTCCCAGACTCAGTCAAGTCCATTAGGTATGCCACGCCCTCAGCCTCGAACTTTCTTCCACCAGATCTTCACCCAACTGGCTCCTTGTTGCCATTCAGGTCCTACCTCATTTGTTTCTACCTTAGTAGGACCTTCCCTGACTACCTTTACTGGTTTGAAAGTATTATGTACCCCAGAAAAAACATGTTTTAGATGTGATCCAATCTTGTAGGAACCACTTATTCTTTTAATCCACTGGAATTTAAAACACTGGAATTTACAGTGTTTAATTCCAACACTGTATGTTGGAATCTTTTAACTAGATTTTCCACAGAGATGTGCCACCCATTTGTGGGTATGACCTTTGATTAGATGGAGATGTGACCCTACCCATACCAGGTAGGTCTTGATTAGTTTACTGGAATCCTTTAAAAGAGGAAATATTTTGGACAGAGCCAGAAATAAAGAGCCACCAGAAATGACAGAAGCCTCAGAGCCGACAGAAACTTCACAGCAGAGCTGACACAGATGCCGACAAATGTAGAACACAGACATGGATACTTGGAGATGCCTGGAGCCCAGCAAATGTTGCCATGAGATATTAAACAAGCCAGAACCTGGAGAGAGCTAAGGGAAGCCAAGAGATAAAAGCCAGCCCCAGAGAAGCAAAGTGAGGAAGCCCCACAGGAACAGAGGCCGAAAGCAACAGAGCCCAGGAACAAGGGACCAGCAGATGCCAGCCACATGGCTACCCAGGTGACAGAGGTGTTCTTGACCCATCGGCCTTCCTTGAATTAAGGTATCTTGCCTTGGATGCCTTAGTTTGTACATTTGTATAGGCTTAGAACTGTAAACTTGTAACTTATTAAATTCCCCTTTTTAAAAATCATTCCAGTTCTAGTATATTACATTCCAGCAGCTTGCAAACTAGCACACCACCCAATCCATGGATCTCTACCACATATTTTATTTTCTTCTTAAGACACATTCCACTCTAAAATTATCTTATTTATTGTCTGTCTACTTCACTGACCTCTATAAGATCAGGGAATTTTCCAACCTTTTTCCTATTGTAGTCTCAGCATTTCAAACTGAGTCTGATGCACAGTAGGAGTTGAATAAATATTTGTTCTGTGGGTGATTCTCTGTAGCTGAGCAGAGGGGTAAGATCTTTTCATCTTTGTAGCACTCCACTGTCAATCCATGTCACCAGAGTCTCCATCAGAACAGGGTATCAGCCCAGAAAGGGTGTAAGAGACCACATTATTGTGTGTTGAATTGTGTTTGGAACTCTTTTGACTCAATGGTCTGTACTGACAGGCTAAGAGCAAAATTTCCATGATCCATTGTTCAATGAAAAAAGCAAGTTACAAAAATGGTATATGTAGTGTGACCCTTTTAATACTCATAACACAGTAAATATTTGTTGGATGAATCACATTTTTCTAAAGCCCTGTCTATATCCAACGGTTTGGAAAATGGCCTGGAAAAAAAGACACACAACTGTAAAAATGTAGGTATTCTTGGGCATGAGATTATGAGTAATTCCTTTTATTTTCTTTATATAAATGTTTGGCCCATGAGCTTGTAATCATAATTATTTGTATACTCAGAATAAGCAAAGCCATTTCCATTTTTAAAAAAAGAGAAAGGGACTTATCCACAAAAACTTGATATTTGGAATAAAGTGCATCAAAGGATATGAACTGATGGTTGACCAAAAAGAAACAACGAATGGCTTGTAAGCATATGCAAAAATTCATTCTCAGAGAAACACAAATTAAAATTACTCTGAAATATTGTTTTGACCTGATTGATTGACAAAAACTCAAAAGCTCCATAATATACTCTGTTGGCAAGACTGATGGTGAAATAAGCAACCTATATATTACTGGTGGAAGTATAAAGTGATAGAAACAATGCTATGGATGAAATTGTGTCCTCTAAAAAGATATGTTCAAGTATTAACCCTGGGTCCCAGGAATGTGATCATATTTGAAAACAGGATCTTTGAAGATGTTAGTAGTTAAGATGAGACCAAAATGAATTTGGGTGGGTCTTATAAGATAAAATACTTCTGTTGTTTTAAATCCAGTTTGAGGTTCTTTGTTGTGACAGCCCTAGAAACAAGGTAGCCTAAATGAAGGGCCATTAGGTAATGTTCAATGAGATTTCTATTGCATAAACCAGAAGATGGCAGACTACAGCCTGTGGCTAACACCCGTCTTAGTATAGCACATGAGACAAGAATGATTTTTACCTTTTTAAATGATTGAAACACAAAATTGAAAGAAGAATATTTTGGATCATGGAAGGTATATGAAATTCAAATGTCAGTGTCTGTAGACAAAGTTATACTGGAATACAGCCATGCTTGTTCACTTATGTATTGACTGTGTCTGCTTTCGCAGTACAACTGAAGTATTGAGAGTGAAGGAGAGAGAAGGTATAGCCCACAGAGCCTAGAACATTTCTATCTGGCCCTTTACTGAAAATATTTGCCTACCTACTTCTGGCAGAAACACTTTTTGACATTGAGGAATTCATCTTACATACTAGGTATAGTGAGTTATATTGTGTCTCCCAAAAGATGAGGCTAAGTCCTAAGCCCCAGGACCTGTGAACTATAGGCTATAGACTGCCACCCATCTGTGCAGCACGAGACAAAAATGATTTTTACCTTTTTAAATGGTTGAAACACAAAATACACAAAAACAAAATAGGGGCTTTAGATGGACTCAAGTTAAGGTGAGGTCCTGCTGGATTAGGGTGGGCACTCAATCCCATGACTGCTATCCTTATGGGAAGAGGAGAGACCTACAGAAACACCCAGGGAAGGACACCATGGGAAGCCAGGGGCAGAGATTGGAGTGATGCAGCTACTAGCCCAGGAGTGCTGAGGATTGCCGGAAGCCACCAGAAACTAGGAAGAGCAAGGTAGGAACCTCCCATACAGCCCCCCAAGAGAGCATGGCTTTGCTGACACCTTGGTTTCAAACTTCTAGCCTCCAGAACTACAAAAGAATAAATTTCTCTTGTTTTAAACCACTCAGTTTATGGTAATTTGCTGTAGAAGCTCTAGAAAGTGAATACTTTTGGACACATGCAAAATGAAATATTCAGCATTGATTGTAAAGCATGTAATTGGGAATAACCAAAATGTCCACTGTAGCACATTTAATAAATTATGGTACATCTACACCATGGCATAGTAGGCAGTTTTTAAAAAGGGTGGAGGGGTGTTTTAGGTACTAATATGGAAAGATATCCAAGATCTACTTTTTAAAAAAAATTTAATGCAATTTTATTGATATATATTATATATTCACATGCCATGTAATCATCCAAAGTATAATCAGTGGTTCACAATATCATCATGTAGCTATGCATTTATCATCACAATCAATTTTTTTTCTTTTTTTGTGAAAAAATAACATATATACGAAATAATAAATTCGAAAGCACATTGCAACAATTAGTTGTAGAACAAATTTCAGAGTTTGGTATGGGATACAGTTCCACAATTTTAGGTTTTTACTACTAGCTGCTCCAAGACATTGGAGCAAGAGCTACTTTTAAGTGAGAAAAAAAAATAGTTGCCTATGTCTTCGCACATTTTCAAGTTGAATAATTCTTGGGGCACTATCATTAGTCTATGTAAATGTAAAGTAAATGTCGCCCCTTGGAGTTACACAATATCAGCAGCTCAGGTTATGTGATGTAACTATGTAAACAAGAGGAGGATCATATTCACTTATCCTTACATGTGCGCACAAAACCTTTACTCTTTGAATAGTACATGAGACACTAATATATAGCTATTGAAATGATAGGAGCTGGGAAAGTAGGGACAGAAATGGAAAGACTTTTGACTATAGGTGTATACCTGTTAATATGTTTGTGATTGTTTTAGTTTGTTAAAGCTGCCAGAAATACACTATACCAGAGATGGGTTGGCTTTTTTTTTAGAATCACAGTCTGGGACTTGAACCTGGGTCTCCCACATGAAAGGCGAGCATTCTCCCACTGAACCACCCATGCACCCTGGGTTGGCTTTTATAAAGGGAATTTATTAAGTTACAAGTTTACAGTTCTAAGACCATAAAAATTTCCAAACTAAGGCATCCAGAGAAAGA
Source organism: Tamandua tetradactyla (assembly GCF_023851605.1). Taxonomy (NCBI): domain Eukaryota; kingdom Metazoa; phylum Chordata; class Mammalia; order Pilosa; family Myrmecophagidae; genus Tamandua; species Tamandua tetradactyla. The sequence continues at coordinate 101,332,163 of NC_135327.1, forward strand.
TACCTTGACTTCAGAAAGGGCTCATGACGTTTGGGGTTTCTCTGTCATCTAGGAAGGCACATGGTGATATCTGTCAGCTTTCTCTTCTGGCTTCTTATTTCAAATGACTTCCCTGGGGGCATTTACTTTCTGGCGTTTCTGTGTCAGTTCTGAAGCTTTTTCCAAAATGGTTCCCTCTGAAAGGACTCCAATAGGCGGATTAAGGCTCACCTTGAATGGGTGGAGACATATCTCCATGGAAACTACTTAATCAAAATGTCCTACCCACAATTGGGTGGGTGACATCTCCATGGAAACAACTTAATAAAAAAAAATCCCACCCTACAATATTGAATCAGGATTAAAGAACATGGCTTTTTTGGGATACACAATAGGTTCAAACTGGCACAGTGATAATTAAACCATTGAAGGTACAGCTGATTGAAAAATTAAGTAATTTTTTTTTAAGAAATGAGAAAATGATATATAATGCTTTTATGATGCCATCCGTTTTACAGGAGTCCACTGATCTGGCCTCCCAGAAGGCAGCTATCAGTCAGCCTTGTTCTTCTCTCTCGCACACAGTGCTGTCCTGTCTTCTGCATCTTCCTCTCCTCAGCTTGTAAACTGAGTCTCTGTTCTCACCACCACTATCTCCTATAAAGTTCTCTTCCCCACCCCACAAACATCTTTCACCTCTGTCTTTCCCACCACTTCTCACATGCTTTGTGCTCTGAGAAACTCCTGCCTTTCGGGACAAGCTCACCTTAATTCTAATCAATTTCATACCCCTTTCTTGGCTTTGTGGAGAGTCTGGCTCTCAGGATCTCTGAAAGCCTGGTGTCCACTGCTGCTTTTTCTTGAACAGATCTCATCTCCTCTCAGTTCCCCTCTTTGCCTTGGCAGTGGAGGGGGTCGGGCAGGATCTCCTCAATCTTCAGGGCCATTCTAGGTGGTCAAAGCCCAAGTGTCCTTTCTGTTTCATCCTTTGCACTCCATGCCATCAGCACACTGCTCCTGTCTACCCATGGACACCTCCACATGTCTTCACAATGTCCTTTCCTCTCCCCATGTAAGTCACTCCATCCTTCCTGATTATGCCACATCCTTCTCCTTCTCCTCCAGGATGTGGCAGGCCTCCACCTTGATTTGACAAATCAGAGAAGCAGCACCCTCACATCTCAGATTGTGTTATTCCAAAGCCCCCTTGAGAATCCCCTACTTCTGAAATCCATTCTTGGGCTTGTCCTCTCTGAACACATCTCTCAGCTCTCTGCTCATCCCATTTCTCAATTCTATTCTCCCCACTCTGATCACCACAGTGAACTTGCTCAGCACTTCAGTCCCCTCTGCCTAACCCCCACTGAGTCTGCCACACCAATCCCTACCATGGTGCTATTCCACGCGCATTCTTCCTCTGCCACAGGCAGTACTGGTGGAAGCTACAGACAAGGCTTATTCCAGGGTCCTACTGTCTGAGTTCAATAATGTAATATGCTCTGCTTATCAATCTTTTATTCTTCTTATGCTCCCAAAACATTACCCAAATGGTTATTTCACTCTTACTTTCTTCTTTAATTCTAGTGAAATGGTTCCCAAACTTTTCTCCTTTAGAACCACCTGGGGAGCTTTTAAAAATCCTGATCTTCAAATTGTGTTCCATACCAACTAAATCAGAACATCTGGCAGTAGGAACCAGGTATCAGTATTTTTTAAATGCCTGCAGATGATGCCAAGGTTCTGCAAAGTCTGGAACCCGTGCTTTCTGCATCTCTGTCATGCTCACTCTTAAGAAGACCCTTAAAGTTGGGAACCAAGACTGCCTGTGTTGATAGAGCTTAATTCTCAGGACTGAGAACTAAGAACACCTCCAATAACATGATAATTGTTTTTTTTGTTTTTTTTCTAGGAATAACAGGCTATAAAACAATAACTAACTTCACTGGTTGCTTTTGACCAGGAAAGAGTATGCTCATCTGGGCAAATAGCTTCTTTCTCAAGACAATAGATCACTTACGTAGACAAATAGTTCAAACAACTGATTACTTATGTAAGACTCAGCTCACCTTGCTGTGTCTACCAATCTTAAATTAACATTACAGACTTTGCCAAAAACCAGTAGAATCCCTGTCACCCACCCCCAAAAGAAAGACCTGTATTATACTACTTGAACCCAGACCCCCAAACTCTGAAAATATCCTTCTTAGCTCTGCTTAACAGGTTTCTCTGTGGTCTTCTGGGGAAGTTGACTTTTAATAACATAACCTCCTTCACTTTCTTCCCTGTCTTTACTTCAGAATTCTACTAGCCCTTTGCCTGCACCCACGTTTTGTCCCTCTAGCCTAGGAGGAAGAGGTTTCTGACCTCCAACATCTGAATTCCATCCTTTCCTATAAATCCTGAACTTCTCTTTGGAACCTCCCCCTCTCCTTTAGCTCGTTTTCTCCTACTAACAGGTGTGTTAAGATTTACCCAAATTGAAAAGACCTTCATTGGATTCTGATGTTTCTCCTCACTGCAGTCCAAGAACTCTTTTCTGCCCACATCCTTAAATGTGTGAACTGCCACCACAGCTCTCCTGGCTGCCTTCTGACTCATATCACTGCATGGCTGAACCTTTTTTTCCTGTGTCTTACTAATGACCTCTCTTTATTGCCACATAGAGTAGTATTTCCTCAGACTTCACTTTTGGTGACCTCTTTGTGATATGACACTATTACATCCCCTCTTTTTTTTCCCCTGGCTTCCATGACATAGCAGTTTCCCAGTGTGACTCCCTTTTATTCTTTTTTTCTAACTTTCTTCCTCCCCATTGCTAGTGCCTCTTCCTCCCTCCCACTTTCCAACTGTAAGAATCCTGTCTGAGTTTGCCAGGTTGCTATGAAAAATACAATATGGTTTGACTTAAACAACAGGAATTTATTGGCTCATAGTTTTGCAGCTGGAAATCCAAAATCGAGACATAAGCAAGTGATGCTTTCTCCCCCAAAGTCTGTAGCACTCTGGTGCTGGCTGCCAGTGATCCTTGGGGTTCCTTGGCCTTCCTACCACATGACAATGCCCTTTCCTTTCTCTTCCTTATCCTATTGCCTTCTGGCCCCTCCCTATGGCTTTCTCTGACTTTGGCTTCCAGTTTCTTTCTCTTTAGAAGGCCTCTAGTAATCTGGACTAAGGGCAACCTCCTTCAGTTGGGCAACATATTAACTTAAAATAACCTCTTCAAAAGATACTATTTACAGTGGCTTCACATCCTCAGGAATGTAGATTAAGAACATGTCTAAATTGGAATATGTCATTCAATCTGCTACATCCTTCCATGCTCCAGTATACTCCCACAACCCCCTAGGAGGCATTTGCTCTTATGGCTTCAGCTACCACCTTTCTGAACAACTTCCATGTCAGTAATTGAAGCATAGAATTGAGCAGGTGCTTCACAGACAAACATCCCGAAACTAATTAACCAAGTAGCTGATGAGGGTTTCACACTTCTTTCCCAGGGAGTGTCTCATAAGGCCAGCATGGAATTGCCAGCAGAATTGGCAGCTGGGTAAGGTTGCCCAGCAGTGGGCCTGGGACCAACAGAGGAAATTGCCCCACAATCACTGCTCTGCTGGGTCATGGAGGGCTGTGACTCCATGGCTGTCACTCCATCCTGGTAGCATTGTCTTCAGGACACCAGCTGAAGATCTCTAGCCAACCATCAGCATAACTGGAAATGGATTTACAAGAGGAAAATGGGAAATTCCCTCTTGAGAGTGAGATTGTAGAAGGACAACCCTTCGCTCTTACCCTTCTTAATGCTAGCCTGGGACACGTGAGTGATCTTTCTGCTGCAGCAGAGGCACTGTGGCTATCTTGCCCTGGTATAGTCATGGCATGAGAACTGAAATAGAGATGGAAGAGTAATTCCTCAGAGTCATAAGTGATCCCTGAAATAACTCCAGAGACATTCAGAACTGCCTTTGGAAAAGTTGTATTTATGTTTCATCCACTCATCCATTAACCCATTGTATAACAAATATGTTTAAAGCAACTTTTTAGGAAACACTGTACTAAGTGCTGATGATACAAACCTAAATAAACATGTCTTCTGCCTCCAAAGAACTCACACTCTGGTACTGACACAACCACATGTTACACTAACATGGTAACAAAGTTTGATAGGCCTTTGAAGAGATAAGCACAAAGTGCTATCACATTTGTAATTGTGTTTTATGTTTCACAAAGTCATTTCACATTCATGAAACTTATTTAATATTAATGACCACCCAATAAGGTGGACAGAGAAAATAGTGTTGACTGTGCTTTATGAAAGGATATCAAAGCAAAGAGAGGTCACACAGTTTATATAAAATTGTGTGTCTAGCAAGTAGCTGAGAGCTGTGTCTGGAACCCAGGTGCCCAAGTTGAGTACCATGCTTATCCCAACATCTCATTCTGCCTTCCTAACTCATTTTCTTCCTCTATAAAAGGGAGGTTTGAGGCTGGGTATCTTTCTTCTGTGCTTCCTTCCAGACATGAGTCACTCTAACTACAAGTGCCCAGTCCAGGGAAGGGAGAGATGACCAAAATCTAACAGTATTATTTCTGCTGCCTACCTCATAGGGTTGTTGTGAAGAATCCAGTATATAGTGCACTAGTCCGTTGAGAGCATTTTGAGATTCAATGCACCAACATGTAATGACCTTAGCACTTTGTACGCATCACTTTATAGCAATTATTTTTCCAGGTTCTCATTAATTTTCTGACTATCTGCCTCCTCCAGGAGACTGATGGGGCAGAGAGCATGCTACACCACTAAGAACGCTGTTCTCAGCATGGATTTTTGAGGAAACAATGAAACTGAGACAGGTTAATCTTAGAAAAGAAAGTAGCCAGATCTCATGCCTTATGTTCTTTTCACCTCAACCCACATTCTTTTCTGTTACGTGATGTATCTAACTTAGTCTGTTGGTGGAAGTTCACAGTGGAAGTTCAATGACTATAAAACGGGAGGGCAGGAAGGAGGAAGAAGAAGGGAACAATAGAGGGAAGAAGAAAGACCATCAGATCTATAAAATGCTTTTATCCCCATAGTTGGAGGTGCTGGGACTTAAATTTGGCTTGTATCCTCACATTTTTCAGTACCCCAAATGTACGCACCAGTTGCTCCAGTCTCCCAGGGGCCAGGACAGAAGGGGAGACAGCATGACGACTTCAAGTTCCAGGAAGTCAAGCGTAGTTGCAGCCACAATAGGTCCCCTCCCCCCACCCCCACATTCCTCTGGAAAGGCTGGAGCTTTGCTTCGTGTTGTTTTAGGCTCCGTCTCAGGAAGCTCTTGGGTGAAAACACTCCACCCTCCTCCCCTCCATCCCCCAGTGCCGTCCTGTGGTCAGTGAAGTAAATTAAATTTGTGCCTCTTAAGAAATGCAGGACGGGAGCGCGCTTGGGGTGCTGGCCATATGACAGTGGAGGTGCGTCAGCTGGCTCAGGGGGCAGGCGGCAGAGGCCAGGGGCTGGGGAAGCACTGTTACAGAGGCTCCTTTTGCTCCATTCACTAATGGGAATGAGGTAGTGAACAGCCAAGCCACACAACAGGAATAGAGAAAGAAATCCGGAAATTTGCAAATGAGTTTCCTTGTTCAAACAACTGTTCTAGTTTGCTAGCTGCCGGAATGCAGCACACCAGAGATGGATTGGCTTTTAATAAAAGGGGATTTATTTTGTTAGTTCTTCAGAGGAAAGGCAGCTAACTTTCCACTGAGGTTCTTTCTTACGTGGGAAGGCACAGGATGGTCTCTGCTGGCCTTCTCTCCAGTCCCCTGGGTTCCAACAACTTTCCCTGGGGTGATTTCTTTCTGCACCTCCAAAGGCCTGGGCTGAACTGTGAGTGCTGAGATGAGGTATGCTGAGCTGCTTCAGCTGTGCTACGTTGAGCTCTCTCATTTAAGCACCAGCCAATTAAGTCAAACATCATTCATTGCAGCAGGCACGCCTCCTAGCCGACTGCAGATGTAAATCAGCAACAGATGAGGTTCATGTAACATTGGCTCATATCCACAGCAACAGAACTAGGTGCCTTCATCTGGCCAAGTTGACAACTGAATCTAACTACCACAATAACCTACACAGTAAGTCAATATCTCTGAGAAAATTCGCTGATTGACTGACATTTATTTATCTGAAAAAATAAAATCTCTTAAGATGCCTCTCTTGCTCAGGCTTGTATTCTTTTAATACTGAAGTTCTACCCTCAATGAATTAGGAAGGAGCTGGCTTTGAACTTGGGACAGGAGCAGGCACAAGGTCAATGAGATGGTGAGTTCATTTTGCAGACATGTGAGGACAGAAGGGGTACCATCCAAGGAAGAGGGAGAGGTCTGAGGGACTAGATCTGCAAAGCTGGCAGTCCTAGGGCAATGAACAAAAGATAGGGTTGTGGAAGGCTACAGTTTGAAAAATCTGCAAATCAAGAGTTGCTTATGTGCAATATGGGGTCTGTATTGATTTCCCACATGGAGCTAGGCAGTGGTGTACTGGTAAACCAGCTGTTTGGGAAAAAAAAAAAAGAGAGAGAGAGAGAGAGAAAGCCCTGATTCTATAGTGTTAGCCAGTTGTCATGATGTAAAGACTCCAATTTCCAGCTATCAATGGTGGACCTGCCTGCAAAATTCTTGAATATTTAACCATCAGCTCTCAGGATGCTGGTACCAGGCCTACTTTACCACACTGTGCTCCCTCCGACACTGGTCACCCCAATAAAAGATTTTCTTCAGCTTCGCAACTTTCTAGCTATGTGTTACTTGGCAGGTCTCTTATTCTCCTCAATTACAATTCTCTTTTTTGGAAAACAAAACTTCAGGTGATGTGGTCAAAATTGTTTGGGGTCTCTGTCAAACCCATACCACTCTTCTCTGAGCGCCACACCCTTCTCCCACATGGTGCCATATGGGACTCAGGAATTGTGCACCCTTGGCTCAGGCTGATTAAATTGGGGGGAGGCACCTGCCCTAGGGGGAATTATTTCATTGCCTGGCCGGTGGCCAGTTAGGTCTCTTCCTTGATCATTTAACTCGAGCAACCCAGAGCTCAGATTTGGGAACTGAGAGGGAGAGAGACGGAAGGTTCCCTCCCTCCTTGTCCCGCTGCTGTCTTCGATCTACTTGCTCTTAGGCCTGATTGTTCAACTGCGTCCTGGAGTCTGTGAGATACCTCAGCTGCTTCCAATAAAGTCTCTCCTGGGCTCCTGCCAGCTTGAGTGGGCTTTTGTAAATTGTCACCATTAGAGCTTTAAATTAAGCAGAAATGATCCTCAAGGGCTCGTTGAGTGCTGATATTACACCAGAAGTTCTCAAAGAGTGGTCCCTGAACCAGCAGCACAAGCTTCGTCTGGGAACTTGTTAGAAATGCCAATTCTCAGGTCTCATCCTAGAACTGTTAAACCAGAAACTCTGGAGGTGGGGTCCAGAATTTCCTGTTTTAACAAGCTGGGTAGGTTGAATTATGTAGCCAAACAAACACATGTTCTTAATCTTAATCAGCATCCCTGTGGGTGAGAGCTCAAATAGGACCTTTGGAAGATGTTATTTTTGTTAAGGCATGATCAACCAAATCTGAGTGGGTCTTATCCAAATTACTGGTGAACTTATAAGGAAAAACTGGAAGTTACAGAAGCCAGAAAGGAGAGGATAGCATTATGTGACAGGAGGCAGAGATACAAGCCAAGGATTGCCAGTAGCCAAGCACCAGAAGGCTATAGATTTTCAGAAGAAAGCAAGCCTTGCTGATATCTTGATTTTGGACTTCTAGCTTCAAAACCATGAGCCAATAAATACTTGGTATTTAAGCAAATTATGTAGTGTTTGCCATAGCAACCTAGCAAACTAAGATACAAGCCTTCCACGTGATCCTGAGGCATGCTCACATTCGAGAACTACTGAATTGCTGTGCTAAGGGGAGTGTGTTTTACACAAGAAGGGTGTTTTCTGCTGCAGTTTTATTTTCTGATTAATTTATTAGATGAAGTCCAAAAAATCATGTTTATTGGCAAAAAAGTAATCTTATAAGCAATATATATTACTTGTATAACTTTAAAGAAATTCCAAAAAATTTCCTCTTTTCCTTTTTTTTAATTTTAATTTCAGCAGACCGGGACTGACACTTCAACTAGTCTAAAGGACTGTAAGGGGAGAAAAAATGTAACGCTGCCAATAAATGAACAGAAATGGAAAATATACAGGAGACAATTTCAAAATTGTGAAGGCCAGAGGGAAATACAAAAGAGATAACCCAGATGCCATGAGGCTTTGCCTTGGAGAGAATTTCACAAAATTTGCCATTAAGCATTGAAATGACTAATAATTTTTGGCATCAGAAAACGGTCTGAGAGTCCGGTAGTGATAGATTTACATAAGTACAGTAAGACGTGAAACAGGAAATTTTGACTTGACTTCATCCTGACGTACACCAAAGCAAAGTTTCACTGTTAGGTTTGGAAAGATGTGGTCACAAAGGAATTTTCCCCACAAAACGATCTTTTACAGGCAGTTCAGAACTTGGGAATGGACAGGGCTCATGTGTAAGTTACTTAAGTGAAACTCACATGATTTTTCCTGTGGGAAATCTTGTCGTTGGAAGAGGCTGCAGGTGGAACAGCATAATCCTAAAGTAAATCAACTGCAATCCTGGCAGAAGCGTAGGTCCCCGGGAAGGGCTGGGCCCAGGAATTGAACTGCACTCTAACATTTCTCCATCAACCCTGAGAGGGCAACCCTTGGGCTGAGGTGGGAGAGAGAGGCAAGTGGAGGGAGGGGAATGGGGGAGGTGGGGAGTCTTTGAGTGGAAGGCATGGGGGATGGAAGGGCTCCTTTTGCAGAAGTGTCTACAGTCGGGGAACTGAGGTGAGGTAAGGTTCCACAGTTGAGTGGTCACATGTGTGTGTTGTTAGTAAGTTGGCTAATCAAAAGCTGGCAACTGCCCCTTCTTGCCCTCAGATGCTGTGGCCCTACACTGTGGGTTGTGGACATCAGAAGAAATTTTGAATAACACCATGGTTCTGTTTGCTGTCTCTGCAGTCAGATGGATTCTGGTTTGTGTCCCAATTTTAACCAGTTCCTTAGTGTGTGACCTTGGGCTAGTTACTGAAACATGCTCTAATTTCCTCATCTGTAAAACGAGGAGGAGGAGGAGGGTGATAGTACTCCCTGACAAGGTCGTTGTGAGAATTCAGTGAGATAATTCATGTGAAGCACTTAACACTCCAAATATTTAATATATTTTAGAGACTGTCATTGGAAGCTAGTCCCTGAGATACCTTAGTTAAATGATTCTCATTCTTTAAAAAAAAGAAAAACAGTTAGAATTTAGAGAGGTAGATTAGTCAGAACATGTAATAAGTAAAAAGAGGACTTTAATAGTTATAGAAAACTGCATCTACGTGCTTATGTGAACCAGTAACCCATATCTCTGAATCTCCATAAAAGATCCCACCAATGGGAGATCTTATTAAGAGTATGTTTCATAGAAATTTAAGAATTCTGGAGAAGATAAGAATAGGGAAATTACTCCGTAATAATTCATGATGTAGAAAGGGACATCTATCAACGTAGTGCTGATTTCTTCATTATTACTGTTGTTTGAAGGAGTTAGGATTTTCAGACAAAACAAATCCTGCCTAATGAAGCAAGGAAACCACCTGAATATGTTTAGTTGTGTGTCTAGCTTTTTCTGACAGCACCAAGTGCCGAACATATTGGTGAGCGTGGTTTTCGCCCTCCCTGTGCTGGGTAAATGCAGATGACACACTGCTTTGAAAAGCCTGAACGTTAACAGCAGTTTGGCTCCCACATTGGGGTTTCCCAAAGCCCTTCACAGCGTGTGGGCAAAGCATTGCCAGTTAGCACGGTGCCCAGTGGTGTGCTAGCTGTGCCCAGTGTCATCTGGAGAACCGCACTGAGAACTTGCTCCCAGTTGCCATCTGTCACAGGGATTTTTGAGCACATCCCCATATAGTGCTTCAGTCTTCCAGCAGGGAGATTTACGTAGGTTCTCTTGGTGGTACCATGTTTACTGAAGAAGACTCCATCTCAGTAATAAATGATAGACACACCTTGAAAGTCTAAGTATTTAAAGAGTGAAAGAGCAAACTTGAAACTCACCTGAATCATTGCACCAGATGGGATTTGAAGGCTCCCACCCTCATTTTCTGGGTACCTCCTGGTTGGCTATACATCCTCTGGCACTACCCAGGTGCCCCAGGATGATGGATACAGATTAGAGCAAGCTCCAGGCAGTGTGGCTGGGTCACACAGAGACAAAAGTACTGTCATCAGGTCATTAGCTAATGAGTTTCAGTCAGTTAAGGAACATCTCTAATTGCAGTACAGTGTAAGTAGTTTCCTGAAGTCATCTGTGCTTGGAACTTTCCATCTGGATGGCTTATTTTGAAAGCAATAACCCTTTCTGCCAATCTCCCAGACCTTGATAAGATGGTAGCTGACAATTTGCTGGGGACACAAGCCCTCTTAAGAGTACTTTCATTTTAATAAGAAACGACTGGAGATCTAAACATTCATCAACTAAAGAAATCATCTATGAGAGTAGAACATTGGATACAGTGGTGACCAATATGAGAAATACTTGTGAGTTCATAGTCCTGCCTGGTGGTTTTAAATCACTTGTACTCCACTTCTCTAATTGGATTGAATTTTTCTCTTCTGTGAAGTGGGGAAAATGACACCAGACTTTGCTGACTCAGAAGAGTATATAAGAACAAAAACAGATAATAGACATGCACCTACTTTTAAATGGGTAGACACCAGGGCATTTTACAGTAAATTTTAATAAGCAGCTATTCAGTGATGAGGAAAAGGCATAGATTTTGTAGTCAGGTAGAAATATTAGCTGTGTGCCAAATGGTTGAACTTCTGTGAGCTTCTGGGTTTTTATGCTGTAAAATAGGGATGATTGGCCCCACCTTCTGGGTTTATTTTGAGGAGTGAGTGAGAATATTGCTGTTGTGTGTCCTTCATGGTGTACCACTAAAGTCCATTGAAATGCTAGCAGTTATCACTCTTCAGAGTAAGATGCAGATGTAAGCTTTTGTTATCTGCTAAGGGCAGTTACAGCAGGAAATCTGCTTAAGCCTCAGGTTGAAGGAAGACTGTAGACCTTTTGAGGATCCAGGGGAGCTCCAGGGGAGCCTGTGGAGTCCAGTATGAACTAAACTGGGTGAACTGTGAGATCATTTCAGACCCAGAGGTTGTGGTTATAGGTGGCTTCCTTGGCCATCTCTTCCAGCTGCATTATCTTTCAGGTATTCTTTAAAATGTCAGCGTTGAATTAATGGAGCCCACTCTGTCTTCTTCACTGTTGTATCCCCAGCCCCTCATACTGGGTCTGGGTCACAGTAGGGACTCTACCAACATTTATGAAATGGATGAATGACCAGAGTTGTCCGTCTGGCTTGCATGGGCTCCTATCAAAGTCTAGTCTCTATCCAAGGTCCAAGAATCTAGAATTGGAAGGCAGATTGGGATCACATACTGAAAATACCTGCCCAGATAATATCAAGGCCAAGTGAAGTGGGTGAGAATCATGGGGATGATGTGCCTTCCTTTCCACCATATTCCAGCCTAGAAGATGAGGCTTGATGTTAGAGGTGAAGGAAGTGTGGAAATTGTTAGTTCAAATGTGTGGAAGGCGAATGCATGTCAGTACTTCCTGGCACTTTGAGAAACAGGTTCATGGATCATTCATTCATTAAACAAATATTTATTAAGGGCCTACTGTGTGCCAAGAATTTTCTAGGCATTAGTGATACATCATGAACAAAAGAGACAAAATCCCCATCCTCATGGCACTTGTTCTAGTGGGGCAAACAGATAAGAAGCAAATAAAGAGATCAATAGCAAAGGTGGGTGACACAAATATGAAGACAAAGTAGTGTTAGGGGATGGAGAAAAGTAAGGGGCATTATTTTAATTAGAATGCTCTGGGAAGACTTCCCTGAGGTGAAGAAATTTGACCGGTGACATGAATGAAAACATCATTATAATATCTAAAGTATTCTAGACTGCAGGAGGAGTGAGCTCAAAGAGCCTGAGGAGGGTGTGTGATTGGCTTACTTGCAAAACACCAAGAAGGCAGGTCTGGCTAAGACCAGGGCAAGAGGAGAGCAATAGGAAATGAGGTGGATAAGGAGGCAGGGAACAGATCCTGTAGCACATTATAGGTCAAGGCAAGGACTTTGAGTTTATTCTAGGAGTTGGGAGAAGATTTTGAGCAGACAAGTGAGTTCCAGTTTTAAAGGACCACTCTGACCACCAAGTGGAGAAGAAATACCAAAGAGGCAAGGATGAGAGCAGGAAGATCAGGTAAGCAGTTACTACAAAAGCTCTGGTGGGAGATATCTGTGGCTTGGGCAAGGATGGAGGAGCAGAAGTAATCAATGAAGACATTTGGGATATGGTTTGCAGATGGAGTCAGCAGCATTTCCTAAAGGGTTGGATGTGGCATGTGAGAAAAAGAGTAGATGAAGTATAACTCATAGCTTTTGACTTGACTTGACTGAGCTGTAGTTTTTTCCTAGATTGGGATACACAGAGGGAGGAACAGGTTTTGTGAGGGGAAGTGGTGGTCTTGATTTGAGGCACTCTAGTTACCTATTGCTGCATAACAAGCCACCTGAAACTCAATGACTTAAACAACATTTTATTATGATCTTTCATGTTTCTATAGTTTGACTGGGCTCAGTTGGGTGATTTTCAGTTGTGTTTCTCTTGCAGTTGCAGATAGATGTCATTTGGTACCAGATCATCATCCAAGATGGCTCCCTCACAGGATGCTGGTCATCATCTGGGAGCTCAGCTGGAGCTGTCAACTGCAACACCAACACTTGCCTCTTCCCGTGGCTTGGGCTTCTCACAGCATGGTAGCTAGGTTCCAAGAGGGAATGCCCCCAAGCATTAGCATTCCAAAAGACACAGGTGGAAATTCCAAGGATTCTTATAACTTAGTCTTACAAGTGCAGTCTTGGTACATGCCAGGCCTGCTATGACAAACAGCACACAATGGGTTGACAGGAATTTATTGTTTCAGGGTTTTAGAGACTAGAAGTCCAAAATCAAGATCTCAATAGACCACAATTTTCCCAGAGTCTGTAGCATTCTTTTGTTGACTTGCTGCAATTTTGGGGGTTCCTTGGCTTTCATCTCTGCCTCTATAATGTAGAGATTTGTCTCCTCTGTCATTCCTGTGGCTTTCTCTGATTTCTGGCTTCTAATGACTAATTGTCGAAATTCCTATCTTATAAGGACTCCATTCAGATGGATTAAAGCCAACTTTAATTCAGTTTGGCTTCAACGAAATAGGATCTTCAGCGATCCTATTTACAAAGGATAAGAAAATCATTGTAGGGAGTAAATTTTTTCCCTCCTAGAGAGTTGACGAGCTTACAAAATTCTGGGTCTAGTTGTTGTTGTTGTTTTAAGATTTTGTTTGTTTTGCCTGTGTGGAACAAAGCATAAATTTAAACATGCATCTCCACATGTGTTTTATGATTTTCTAGAGAAATTTGTTCACAGTGCTCTGACTATACCATTCTACATTCAGTTTCAAGAGGATTCCAAGCTCCTTTCCACCTCAGCATCTTTGTACTTGCTGTGTTCTCTGTCTAACCTAGAGCACGTTTCCTTGCCTTTTCCTGACTCATCCTTTTTAACCTTTAAGTCTCTGCTTAAATGTCACTTCCCCAGAGTGGTCTTCCATGTCCACCTTGTCTAAAGGAAATTCTCCTCACCATCTTTAGTTCCTTCTAAAGGAACTAAAATACTTACAGGAGCTCATTTAAATGTTTATTTTACATGTTCATTGCATGCCTCCCTCAACAGAGTATAAGTTATGAGGGCAGGTTCTATGTCTATCGTTTTGGCTTTGTATTGCTAACACCTGGAACGCTCGCTCTATGGCACACAACAAGTGACCAATAAATGTAGGTTGAATTTGAAAATATAGTGATTCTTGTTTTTGTGACATGGTGTGTTCCTGAAAACCCTAGCATCAAGGAAGCCATTGTGAATGTATTGAGCTCTTATTCAATGGTGAAAAACATCCTGTGAATGAATTAAGGTAACCAGTAAGAAGGTCTAGGTGTATCAGTTGAGCTGAGTAATACAGAGCAAGTAAAAGTAGGGACCAACTTTCCAATAGAGAGTAGCTTTGCTATTTGAGCTACAAAGACTCGGTTGTTCTCCTGATTCCCAGGGGTTACCTCTCCCCCTGGATTGATGAGGTCCTGGGAGCTAGAACCCAGGCCTTGTGGACCTGGAACCTAGCTACCGTGCTGTGAACATGCTCCCAATGGCCTTGTTCTATTGGACCTCGGGGCAGGATGAGTGCCTTAGTCAGGATGAGATCTATGCAAGTTTGAATTCAGCAGGGTCAGTGATCAAAATAATTTCTAGCTTTCAAACCTCGAATTTTTATCCATTGTCTCATAACTCTGCTGAGTTGTGTGTGTTGTATAATTAACATTTTCATTAACTCTAATATGTAAATTTTCTCCTTTTAAATCTCTGAAATTGAGATGTAGTCTTAACAATTTATTTCATGTTGTAGTTCCATTGGTGGTATTTTTCTTTTTAAATGGTACATAAAATAATGTGCATCTTACAATTCATGGTATTCTGGACTCAATAAAGTAAGGTAATTCTCTCTATTCCTTTGAGGCAATTGCTTAATATTAATATTAATTAATTACAAGAGATATCTGTAAATGTGAGATTTATAAAAGTTTCTCACACAATCATGGGGATAGAAGAGTCCAAAATCTGTAAGGCAGGCTGTGAGCTGGCAGCTTCGATGAAGGTCCTTAATGAACTCCCAGAAAAGGCTGGCAGGCTGAAATGGAGAAAGAGGATTCTTTCTTCTGAATTCTCCTTAAAAGCCTTCAGGTGATTAGATTAAGCATCTCTCATTGTAAGAGACACTCCCCGTAGCCATCTGCAGATGCAATCAGCCATGGATGCAACCAACATGCTCATGATTTAAGTCCACGAAATAACTCCCAGCAACAGATGGGCCAGTGCTTGTTTGACCAGACGTCTGGACACCATCACCATGTCAAGGTGACACATGAACCTGACCATCGCATGGAGGAACTTAAGAGCACATTGGTCACCAACAAGTCCTGTGCACCCATGATGCTCTTTCAGTCAAGGCTAGGAGAAATTTCTCCTCTCTTGAATCTAGGTTGACCCCATGATTCACTTTGATCAGTAAAATGAGGGAAGAATAACAGTGTGTGATTTCTGAGCCTTCAAAGGATTTCCAATCCCTTTGGAGAGCCAGCTACCTCAATGTAAATAAACTGCTGAATGGTAAGAGTCCATGTGGAGAGAGACAGTGGCCCTTAGAGAAGAGGGTGCCCTAGCCTGTAGCTAGCACCAAAGCCCTATGCATGTGAGTGAGGCTGTTTGAATCTTCTAGCCCAGTTAAGCTACCCCAGTTGAGGAACATCATGTGGAGCAGAGATGAGCCGTCACTACTGAGCGCTGTCTGAATTCCTGGCCCACAGAAGCATGAACAAGAAAGTTTTTTATATTTAAACTGTTACATTTCAGGGTGGTTTGTTACATAGCAATAGATAACTGAGACGGCTCTAGAACTCGAATTTAAGTCCTACAAACTATCCTCCCTGTTTTCCCCAATTTGTAAGATAATCTCCCCTGTCTGATAAAGAAATATATTTCAATGACATGAATCTTAGGAAAAATTTCCCAGGTTTCTCCCAGACCAGATTTCCTGGTGTTAACAAAAAATCCAAGTGCTATAAGAAGTTAGCATCCAAAAACAAAGCCTGCTGGGATCACCATTTCCTCAAATCACCTCCTCACTCACAATTGTTTCCATTCAATGTGATGGTGCTTCATTGAGTGTCTGAAGCTCCTAAAATATGTCTCTCTGCAGAATCTAATGTAAAACAGCATCTACCAAGGTGTGACTTCTAAAAATGCCTAGTGCTTCTAAATAATAACTGATTACCTAACCATGGAAATTACATAAGATAGCAAATTTTGCATAACAAACGTTGTTCAAAACCCTGTTTAGTTCAAGAGAATGATTGTCATCTGACAAACCTCAGAACTTCTGGGGCACTAGGTATGCCCCCAAGGCAACAATGGGGTGTATACTGGAGGCATATCTCCTGAGAAATGCCACTCAGAACCACCAAGCCTGCTGACCAAACAGGATATCCTCAGTGTGTGCAGCAGTTTCTCAATAGGAAATATGAAATTCAGGAACATTGCAAAAGGGAGGTCAGAGTTTCTGAAAGATTAATATCTGGTGAGGTATGATAGAGAAACTAAACTTACTTACTTTGCAGTAATAACCTCAGAATGGAAACCTATTTTGATAGCCAAACGTGGAAGGTTAACATTAACCAAAGAAAACCATAGGGTCATAAAGCTAGGAATGTGCGTGAATTCATACATCTGGTTTTCCTAATTGATTTGCTTTTTGGATGAAATTTTCCCTTATTGCTCCATGAATATGACTGTGTGTTTATGTGTGTTTATACTTCAAAATAAACCACAATATCTCTTTAGGTCCTATTATCCCTGTTCCACACCTCAATCCATGTATGCAATCCAATAATTATAATAATTACCTAAACATTTCTTTAAAAGTAAACACAGCATTTTCTCTGTCCATGTCTGCATAACTTTTTAGTGGGGCACTGAAATTGAGAATGAAATATCTCCTACAGCCTGTGACCAGCATACGAGATCTCTAGGGACTAGCTGTGGTTATAAAAACTTCTGTAAATTAGAATTCAAATCAATCCATCATCCCAGACAACCCAGCAGCCAGTTCCACTCCTTATGGCATCTGTCTGAACACCTATACACAGATGGATGCCATCAAATCCAAGACTAATACCATCTTTATTCAGTAGAGTGCATACTTGGCTTTGGTTTTCTACATAACATGCAAGAAATTCAGAAACCCAGAAAGAAAACTACAGAATGGAATCCTTACCAAGAAAAAGCAAACCACAAAGGAGAATGCAGTGTAAGAATAGTTCAGCCTGACGAATTCTGCTGTGCAGACAGTGATTTGCAAGGAGAAGCAGGCCAAGAGAAAGGTACCCTTTTCCTAGTAAGTGTGAAAGTACATTGTTATTTTATCATTGCTGCAAGAACACACTGACTGACACTCAGTAGGCAGCACCCTCCTGAGGCCTCCCTTTCTTCTGGATCCCATCACCAGGTCAGGAGAAACATGGCCAGAGGTAGTTCATGGCTTACAAATCCTCCTTTGAAACTAGAAAATCACCGTCCATTTTTTCTTTAAGTAAATCTAGATAAAACATCTCACATTCTTTTCTAGAAAAGGAAATAGGGGAATTCACACAAAATCAGAGGCCTAAAGTCAAGTTTCATGGGGCATGACCCTTCTCTCTTGACAGGAATAGCTTAAAGTAGCTTTGGGGGTGGGAGTGAGAGATGTCCTCGTGACATCTCTCCAGTCCCCAACGTTTCCCCTCACAACACCTGAACTGTTTTCACTTCTCTTTGTGAAGCTCTACTGCAGGGTCACCAATTATGGTGGCCTTTGAAATTTTTCCTATTTCAAAAAATGCAAAATGCTCTGAGGAAGGAGGTGTGAAGATAGTAACCCTGCTTTCAAGGCTGAGCCCAGAGCCTGGAGCAGAGCGGGCTTGGGAGCTGTGTATTGAAAGCTTGGAGGTACAATGTCCATAGAACGGTGATTTTGTAGGGGCCCTCGGATGGCTGAGGCTCAGGGAAGCTGAGATATTGAGGCTAGGGCAGATAACACTGGGGCACACAGAGGCCAGGGTGCGATGGGACAAGAGCTTAAGTCAGAGAGAAGAACTGGGCATTTGGGGAGAGCAACCTTCACAGGGGGTCAAAAGGTTGGTGGAAGGGGCCTTCCAGAAGGAAAACACTGTTTAAGGTCAGCCCTACTTGGAGGCAGGGGATAGGAGAATGCTCTTTTTCCTCCTATCTTCCTCTCTTCTGTTCCCAGGGTACAAGACTTGGGGTGGAACCACATGCCCTGAGGCTTAACGTTACTCTGGGCTCCTTCAGCCCTTTTGGCATCTGAGAACTGGTCTCCTCAGAACTTAATCACCCTTGTTAACCATATGGACAGAGCGCATTTTATTCTGCAGACTTCTTAGGCTTATCTAAGCAACGTGTGGCCTGTTTTCAAGATGAGACTACACCTCAGGGATAGGTGGTCGCATTGTAGCTACACCCAGAGTAGGGCAACTACATTCCCTCTTGGTTGGCTTAGGGAGTAATGGGTTGCTAATCAGGGCTGGGCTTGAAACTGTTGGGCAATGAGAGAGTTTCCTTTATCCTCCTATATATCTCACAGGTCGTGATTCATCCGACATCGTTCCTCGAAAGACCCACAAAAAAAAGATGATGAAACAAAGTAGAATACTTTCTCTTGTATATGGTTTATATATTCATATTTTAATATTATTTACAAGTACAGAGTTAACACTTTCAATCTTCAGTGTTGGAAACATAAAGAACTGTTTCTGGTAATTAAGTGTAAGTACTGAATAGTTGTGTGCTTCTAATTTGTTTTTTAACTTTTTTACTGCAAACCAATCTATGAATAAAGACTTTTAGTACAAGGCTGATTACTCAAATGTGAAAGTAGATAGAGTTGAGATTTTATAGCTATGTGCATGACAAATTTTACATTATGGATTAAAATCCTGAGCTTTGAATCCCTTGTAGCAGTTCAGTTAGAAGAAGGTTCCAATTGGAATGTAACAAGATAATAAAACCACTAGTCCCGCAGTTCTCAAAGTGTGCCTGAGGGCTTGCGGGGGCTCCCCAGGTTCTTTTCAAGGGAGCCAATATTCTTCCCTTTTCCAGTGACACATCTGTGCAAGGCCAGGTTTCCCCATACACTGCAGTCAAAGCGACATAGGCAACAAATTGAATGCTGTCTTCCGTGAGGCCTCAGACATCAGATTTCCAAAAACGAAACACAATGCCAATCTTCTCACTACATTTTGGGGGGGGAATGTAGTTACTTTTATTCATACACATATGTTATTTATGTTACTATGTACAGGGTTTATTTTAAATGAGTGAATAAGCATATTAAAATTTTTGTTTTAATTTCTAGCATAAGTAAATATCGATGCATATAACCCATACAAACAAAAGCTCTTTAAGGTCCTCAATAATTTTTAAGAGTATAAAGGGGTACTGATACGAATATGTCCCAGAATTGCTGCACTAATCCTGTCTCATTTCTCTCAAGCTAATTCTCTAAATATTGTACCCATCTAAAGCCCATATCTTTAGCTTAAGTTTGTTACCACCTCCACTCTCCAAACAGTATGCTCATGTGCATGGGTGATATAAAAACAGCTAGCAACTGGGTTGGTGTGGAAACCAACCAGTCAAAATGTTCTCACGAGTAGTAAACAAGGGGTTCACCCCACTGTCTCTGAGCTTCTCGGCTCTCCCACGTCTAAATCCCATGTGCCTGTGGGTGAGTGGGAACCCTCTCTCCCACCCAGGAGATGACTCTGCTCACAAGGACATCCCCAGTACTTAGTGCAGTACCTGGAATGCTGCAGGTGCTCAGCCCTCACCAATGCATAAGCCCATATTTACTTGGCCTGAGGGCCCTAGCAGGGCCCGTACCCAAACCAATTCGGAGGAGCACAGTATAGGGTTTCACTGCAATGACAACCTAACTTGCCCCCAAGGATGGAGTTTCAACTGGTCTGACATTGCACAATGTCTTCAATGCCTGGATCAGATCCCTGTGGACTTAAAGAAAGGGCAAAATGTCACAGAGGCTCTTATTTTAACTGTACCAGTTAAACCACTTTCGTTAAAACCTAGCTAGCAAATTGCAGAGAGTGCAGCAGAGTGAGCCTCTCACCAGACATGTATGGAATGTACTTAGATGTCTTTTTCCACGGGATGAGGTTACAAAAACTGGGAAAACCAGATGCAGGGGATTTCCGAAGGCCTGAAGCTAAGAAATGACAGCCAAGTCCATGCACACTTTGACTTTTGTGAACTCTCCTGTAACATGTGCTTCCTCAGGTTCTTGCTCTTTCCTTCTTACTTGCCGACAGGTTTCCAAATCACAACCCCATTTTCTCTGGCCGGAGATTTTTCTCTTGGAGGAATAATGCTGAAGGGCTCTTTATTAGGATAAGTGAGGTACAGGAGAATATCAAGCATTTCCCCCTGAAACAGCTCTGACAACTGCCTCAGCCACACAAGTGAGGTTGGCTGATGAGGTTGGGTCATCCTCCACCTTCAGACTGAAAGGGACTTCAGCAGTATATGAGCCTGAAGTATTTGGTCTCCTCAATAGTGGAAACTGGGGAAGGTGCTTCAGCATACATGGAAACCAGGTCTCTGCAGCCTTCTGGATACAGCCCTCATTTGGGGACCTCTTTCTCAAGGAATTCTTCCTCTGCTCTTCAGCTTTGCTAGAACCTGACCCTAACATGTATCTTTTCCACACATCTTGTGCTAGCTATGCTGTCTCTATTCTGTCCCAGAAGGAAGCTGCTCAGTCCTGACATTACCTCTGACCTTAGCCTGCCCCAGTTCAAACTCATCCTCTTCCCCCTGTTTGCCACACCCTCTTCTGTTCCCACTTCCTGTGTCTTCACTGTTCATATTACATGCTGACCAGAGAGTTATTTTAGCCACTCTCTATATCCTTTCTGAGATGCCCATTCTGTTGCCATATCCTGTGGGTTTTTCCTTCTAATTTTCTCTCCCATCTGCCTTTCTGATGTGCCCATGGCCAACCACCCTAGGTCAGGCCATCGGTCTCCCATGTGTGGACATTTGGATGACACTGTTGGGACATCAGGCACATTTTGATATTGGAGCACTTGGAAGGATAAGGTATATAGGGAGGTGTGAAGAGGGGATGGGTGAGTGTCAAAGAAGGGCGATGGGGGGGCAACAAGGGATGGAATAAGGGTACCTATTGCACAGATTTTGTGATAATAAAAGGAGTTAAAGTTTAATGGTTTGTTTGGGGGGATTAAAAATTGCTGTGAATGTCAAATGTCAACAACTACCACACAATGGCAATATCAGAGTGTCATGGATCATTGCAGAAGCCTCCTCTTAGTTGCTTGAGTTTCCTTTCTCTAATCTTTTACACACTACTACCATATTTAAATATGTAATTTTGGTTAAGTGCGCCATTTCTTCATATAATCAAAAAACATTTACTGAGTACACTTATTGACGTTAGGCTTCAGTAGGAAACAAGACAGACCATGTCCCCGTTCTCTTCCCACCATCCTTTCTAATAACTTCTATGACATATAATAGTTTCAGGCTGACTCATAAAGAGTAAGTTATCAAGTGTGTGTGTGTGTATATATATATACACACACACACATATATAATGCATATATATGCCAAACATCACTAAAGGCCACAGACAGAGATTTTTCACTCATTTATTATAAACCAAAATGAAGATACTAAGGAGATATTAATCAAGCCACTCTGATTACCGAGGTGACAAGCACTGTGTGAGTAATATTATTTCCTTCTGATTTTTTTTCATATGTAAGATGTAATGGAAAAATTATGGAACTTTTCCCCAAAATATTGGAATTATCCCCTTTGTAATACCATACATTTGTTTTTATTGTTTACTCTTTCAGATTTTTAAGCTGGAAAACTTTTAAGCTTGCTCATTAAAGGTCATGCAAAGAAACCAAACTTAATTGCTTGGTTTGGCATTCTACTAAGCCCTTAAAGTTGTAATAGAAACAGCTTTCAATTTTTAATTTTGAAAGGCAAAGAGATGTGCTGTAGCCTCCATCTTTCTCCCAGCTCCCCTTGTCTAGATACTCCAAAATGAAAAAGATGCAGGCAGTTCTCTCCTTCAACCCAAATACAAGAAACTTTCAATTTTCTCGCTCAACTAATGATCATAAGTTTTTGGAGATGCCAGTCAATTAAAATATCGTATGACATTAAAAAAGATTACTCACACAGGCCTTACAGAGTGGTCAAAGATAAATTATAAACTGCTGGGCATTTTCTGGATTTAAGCCAACTAAGGGGAAAGTTTGGTCCATGTTAGGCAAGCATGAAGATGAACTCCATCTGTGATTGAGAGCTTAATTCATTATGCCTCAAGTCTCCTTCAGCCATCTACTTGTGTAGGCTTGGACAGGGACCAGGAGAGGAAATGGGGGAGAGAGCAAGCCAGAGGAAAATGCCCAGTTTTCATTCTCCTGAAGGGATATGGCTTGTCTGGACTTGTTTGAAAACTTTTGGAGAAATACCTTGCACATGACAAATGGAGAAGTTCTGGTTATAGGAACAGGAACTTACCTGGATTGTAGCCCAGTCATGGGCAGAAAGGGACAGGAAAGAGAAGCCTTTGACTAAGGTATATATATATATATGAAAAGGAAGAGATATGGGCATAGAGAGATGGGTCCCTGGAGACTAGCTATTGCCTTATAAAGCCGGACACCTTGCCTTCCTGCCAAGTCCTCATGCAGGAGGCTTGCCTCACATGCAGGAAAGTCTTCAGCCACACGTGCCACATGATTTCAAAGCCAGCATTTATCAAGCATTTGCAGGTGCTGGGCCCTGAAAAGTGCACTTTGCAGGCTTTGTCTGATTTGATCCTCTTAGGGCCCAGGGACTATTAGCTCCAGCTGATGGTGGAGAACACTGAGACCCAGAAAAGGAATTTTCCACAAGACACAGACTCAGTCTATCCATCTCCTAGAGCTTCTTAAATACCACCCTACTTTCGCTAATGCTAACACTAGCTCTTCCAAATTTTTCTGAACTGTATGGAATAAATGCAGAAACCTTTCTGTATGCCATTCATTCAAAATTCAACAAGCATTTCCCAAGAATTATTGGGCGTCAGATTTGATCTAAACAGATGAAAATGTATAGCCCCTGGCACTGAAATTGACATTCTCATTCATTCACTCAGCCAACCAGCCAGTCAGCCAGCTTTTCCTAAGCACTTCCCATGTCACAGGCACTGTGTTAGGTGCCAGGAATAAAAAGTCAAGTAAGATATCCTGGGTAATGTTAGTACTGATAATAAAACCAATAATCATGTCTGACATTTATTGAAGACTTACTGTTTGCCCTGTGCTGCTCTAAGCACTTTGTATGTATTAACTCAGTCAATCCTCACCACACCCCTGTGAGGTGGGTTCTCTTATAATCTGTCCTTTTCCGCATGAGGAGATGGAGGCCCAGAGGGATTAACACACTGTGATGCAGCTCACATTTAAACACAGGCAGTCTGAACCCTGTATCTGGGAGGTGAATGCAGTGAAATTAGTGAGAATCGGGGCCAGCCTTGGTCCTCAAGACCAAGGGGAATCCATGACTATACATGTCTGTCTCCAGCGTCCAGGGAAGGCATCTGGTCTTCAAGCAGGTGTGTGGCTGTCAGCAAGGTTGGACCAGGACAGTGGCCAGGGCGTGGTAAGCTGGGTGCTCAAGAGGCGGAGGGGAATCCTTACACCTTTTGCTTGAGCTTCATTTTGAGTACATGGGACTCTTTCTATAACGAATGAACTGAGGGTCACATGGAGAAATGGCTTTCGTTGAGTTTGGAAAAGGGCCAGCAAGATGCTTGAGGCCTCATATAAGTCCAAATCCCTGGATGGTCATTTCCCTTCTTAAGTTTCAAACACAAGGACTTTGTGTAGTGTTCATTCTTCCAACAAATATTTATTAAGCACCTACTATGTGCCTAGAAACTGTTCTAAGCTGTTGGGACACATTGGTGAACAAAAATATCCTTGTTTTCATTGGGCATACATTCTTGTGGGTGAAAGACAAGAAATCACAAGAATAATAAATAAATTATAAAGTAAGTTAGAAATGTGTTATGATGTGGAACAGAAATCCCAGGATTAGCCGGGACATGGCATCAAGGGATTGAGAAAGCCTTCTTGGCCAAAACAGGAACAAGAGAAATGAGACAAAATAAAGTTTCAGTGGCTGAGAGATTTCAAACAGAATCAAGAAGTTATCCTGGAGGTTATTCTTATACATTATATAGATACCCCTTTTTAGTTTATGGTGTATTGGAATGGCTGGAGGAAAGTACCTGAAACTGTTGAGCTGTGTTCCAGTAGCCTTGATTCTTTAATATGATTGTATAAAGGTATAACTTTTACAATGTGACTGTGTGATTGTGAAACCTTGTGTCTGATGCTCCTTTTATTCAGGGTATAGACAGTAAAAAAATAATGGATAAAAAATAAATAATACAGGGGATAAAGGGTAAATTAAATTGGGTAGATTGAAATGCTAGTGGCCAATGAGAGGGAGGGGTAAACTGTTTGGTGTGTATGAGTTTTTCTTTTTTCTTCCTACTTCTTTTTCTGGAGCGATGTAAATATTCTAAAGCATGACCATGGTGATGAATACACAACTATGTGATGATATTGTGAGCCATCGATTGCACACCATGTATGGAATGTATGTGTGTGAAGATTTGTCAATAACAGTATTTAAAAAAAAAGAATTTAGTAGAAGTGGTTGTCTAAAGAACTATTAAAAATCCCTTAGAATATGCATGATTGTCTTGTAAACCCACAACTTCTCTAATAAAAATTAAACCCCTTAGAAATGTAAAAAAAAAAAAAATGTGTTATGAAAATATACAGCAGATAAGGGTGTGGGAGTGCAAGCACGGGGGTCTGGAGTCCGTGACTTAAGTGGAGTAGCCACATGAACCTCACTGAGCAGGGACATTTGAGCGAAGCCTAAAGGAGATGGGAATAACCAAAGCCCAGAGCCTAAGGCCAGAGGTGCCTGTGTGTTTGGACAACAGCCAGGAAACCAGTGAGTGACAAGGAGAGTAGTCAGGAATGCAGTTGGTGAGAAGATGCCTTATAAGGCCCTCTAGAAAATCGTGAGAACTTTGGCTTTTAGGCTGAGTGAAATGGGGAGAAGAGCTCAAAGGATAATTCTGGATGCTATATTGAGACCATGATGAAAGCAGGCTGGCCATTCAGGAAAGCGTTACAGTTTACCTGCGCGAGCGGTTACAGTGGCTTGAACCAGGCAATCGTATGGAGGACCTGAGAAACAGCCAGACTTCCCGACAGATGGTAGGTAGGGAGCCAGAGGAGAGAGGTCAGGGACTTCTGTGCTTTAAGCATCTGCAAGCAAGGGGCTGCTGCTAACTGTGTTGGGAGGACTTCCTGTGGAGCGACTTGGGAAGACCTGGCATTCAGTGTTAGACCTACCGAGTTAGAGTTGGCCATTGGACCTCAGAGTGGGAAGTAAAATCAGGGCTTGGAGATGTGCACTGGGTCCAAGCTGGGGGCACAGCTATGGGAGTTCATGGCATGTAGGTGCTCCTGAAAGCCACAAAACTGGGTGAGCTTACCAAAGCAGTGAGATAAAGAAGCAACGAGGACCCAGGCCTGAATGCTGGCGCTTCAGGGTTTAAGGATTGGACAGGAGCTCGTCAAGGACACCAAGAAGAAGCAACCACTGCAGCAGGAGGAAAACAAAGAATGTGGGGATCTGGAAGCAGGAGGGGACACATGTCCACAAGAAGGAGTATCCTGACCTGTCTGTGTCTGCAGGGTCGGCCATGTTCCGGGCAGAAGTCTCGTCCATGCCACACGTGGGGTCCAGGGGCCAGGACTTAGGCAAAATGGTTTTAAGTGAGGGAAACAGCTTCTCTTTTCCTGCCAGAGGGAGAGAAAGACTACTTCAGCAATTTGCATAAGTGGGTTCAGGGATGAATGGAGGAGATTTTAGCAACATAAGTCAGTCATTACATAAGTCACTTCTTCATTTGCTATATACATGTGGTTTGCAACCAAGCTGGTATTTGTTTAACAGAATAATCACAATCTCCATTTCCCCCAAAATCCTTGAATCTAAATATGATCTTTTTTAAATGTTAAGTCATGTTATAGAATACTACTAGAGCTACCCTATTTCCATTCTCCTAATTTTACAGGGGAAAAAATGGAATCTCAAGGAACAAACATGAAATTCAAACCCAAACCATTCTTTGTGTTCACTAATCTCTTCAACCTTCTTATGCCTCCAAAATATATTCTCCAGCCATCTGTGGTCCTTAGTGTCCCCAAGCTGATTCTTACAGCATTTGTGATGTAAAACGGTCCGTTCCTCAAACTGTTTCAGCATTCTTTCATCCATCCTGTCTGGTTTGGACTGGATCCCAAAGGAGCCGGGTTCAACTGCATCACAATGTGAGCTCAGACTAAAGTTTGAGATCTGAGCAAACACTGTCAGGAGACAAGAAACTAACTGAAGATTCAAGCCCACAGGGGCCTGCGAGGCCAGGCAGCAGGCCAGCTGGTTTGGTGTGCAGAGCCTGGAGACAGCCATGACGTAATGGCCTTCAGGCACCTGGGCTGGGGACGCACTTGCACTGAGCCTGTGGGTGGAGAGGGAGACACTGACAGTTCCAGTCCACTCATCCATTCAACATTCACTTTCTGAATATCTTCCACACCTCATGTACTTTGCTTCTTTATGAATTCATCATGCACTTCGTTTATTATATTTAAAAACCCAAACATAGCCCAATAATGAGAGGTTGGAAGATAGTAGATGCTGCGGGGAAGGTAAAAATGGCACCTGCTCTTGAGCCAGGCTGGCTTGGGTTCATATCGTGGCCCTAGCCAACTCTACTTTGAGGTGTTGCCAAACCTCCTTGAGTCTCGGCAGTCTCATCCAAAGGGGGCATTGTATTTTTCTTGAAGAATCGTTGCAAAGATCACAGGTGATGTGGGAAAAATATCTGATACAGTGGTTTTCACGTAATAAGGACTCGATTTATTGTAGCTGTTATCATGTTGTTTGTTTTAGCGTGAAGGTGTTGATGTAAGTAGCCTGAATGGGCCTTCCAGTGCAGAGGCTGAGAAACCGAAGAATTATTGCTCCAGAAGAGATCTGGTGAATGTGCCACATTCAAGAAATTGTTTGTTACTTGTTGCCTTCAGTGCATACTGCTAATCAGTCACCGCAGTCCTGCCACTCGAGCCCAAGGGCGGCCTCAGAGTTACAGCTCTAGGCCAATACCAATTATTTGGAGTTTGCTTGGGAGACAAAATATCTTTGCCACAGTCATCCAGAGCTGGAAGCCAAGACAGGTATTTCTGAGCCCTTGTGTGTTGACACCCTTTTTAGTAAGGTGAATGATCTGACTCCAAGACTGCTCCCAACAGTGAAAAATCCTGAAGAGCCTTTAAGCCTAAGAGATAGCTTGTACCTGCCAGAAAGAAGGTTCAAGGTTCTCTCCATTCTCTCCTCAACTGTGAGTGATGGTAGGTTCTCTCCACTGTCCATACCCTAGGAAGGAGGATACGTAGCTACAGACAGCCCTGCATGCTGAAACAGCATGGTGTGAGTCCAGCCTTTCCCAGGGCCTGGACCTCCCCAGGAAGAGGTGCTGCTGCCTCCCTCCGTCCCTCACTTTCTTAAGGCCCAGCCCTGGCTGGGTTCCATGTTGACAGAAGGGTTGCCCAGTCCTTAGCTGGGGAAATAGGAAGGACAGTTTCTTCCCTTCCTGAAGGTGGTTTACTGCTTAGTCGAAATCTCCGTAGGTTACGCAGTCTCAGCGCCGACGGACACACCAAGTACAGAAGGAGGGAAGTAGGTCATTAATAGTGCTCACTACCTCACAGAAGAAGGGAGGCGAGAGCCAGAGCACGCTCGGTTTCAGATTCCTAATCTGGCCTGATCCTAGGTGTTCCTGCTGCTTGTTGGATAAATCACGGATTCTGCCCGAACAGGTAGGGTATGGTGGGGCCAAACTGTGGGGTGTATTTTCTGATGACTCAGCCAATCTCAGGGTTTTTTTAAATGATATTTTCTGATATATGACCTCTTATATAGGTCTCTGCAAAGAGTCTCCTTCAGAGACCAAGGAAAGAAAAAAACTAAGAGCGAAACATGCTGCTTCTAGACCCTGGGCGGATCCTTCCATACTCCAGTATTAATGATGTCAGCAAACATCCACTGTATTCAGGCACACTACGTATTTTATGGGATATACTTAGAAAAGCAGCAGATAAGCTGGAATGAGCTCAGGTTTCCCAGTGCCTAAGTAATAGGCAAACTGATTTCATTTCATCACGTGAGTCTTAGAAGCCATGTTATTAGGGGGCAGGGAACATGGGAATGCTCAATAATTTGGGGAGTTTATTGAGGTCAAATCTGATTCAGCAAGACTGGGGAGATAAACCTTTAATGAGTCCATGAAGCAAGAATGAAAGTTTAGATACAGTTGTTGTAGACTGACTGATTAATAATGGAAAATTAAGCAATTTCTCTGAAGAAAAAACACAAGCTCGCTATGGCTACGGATAAGATAATAACAGTGGATAGAGTGGTGCTATAAAAGCTCTCAGAGCTGCTTTTCTTAGTTTCACATAACTAATAATAACCTCTTTCTCTGTACTAAGAACCATGTGCAGCCTTTTCCTCACATTAGCTCATTTGATGCTAATAATAACCATACACAGGCTGTATTATTTCCCCCATGTTTCAGATGGCGGAACAGGCTCAGAGAAGTGTAGCAAGTCTGGGTCACACAGAAGGAAATAAGCCTGACTGTGAACTCAGGTAGACTTGACTTTGAAATCCAGACTCTTGACTGACTCACCAAACAGTTCTCCAGTGACAGCAGGCGTGAGAGAGAGCAAGGTCCACAAGTGGCCCTCCGACACCCTCCAGCCTCTCTATGCGGTCTCTTTCTCTGGATCAGGCTTTCTCATCACAAACACCTGGAAGGCTGGTAAAAGTTCAGACTGCTGGGTTCCAGCCCCGAGTTTCTGATTCCCAAGGTCTGGGGCGGAGCCTGGGAATTTGCATTTCTAACAACCAGGGAGTACTCAAGGACTACTGCTAAGAATAAGCCCACTTTCCTTTCTTGGAGCACAGTGCTACTATTACAGAGAGGCTATTTTAACACACCTTTTCTTATTCTAATAAGTAAATAAATCACAAACAAATAAGTAAGGTTGTGTTTCATTATCAGCCGTTTTCCTCCATTGCAAAAGAAGAGTTTTCCAGCTCTCCTACACGTTAAATAGGGCCCGGTAGGTTGGCCCCATATAACAGCAACCATTTGTAACCAAGTATTTTTCCTATGTGAAATTGACCTCTGAGTTCTGGCAAGGAACGGTTTCAGTCTGTGTCAGAACTCAACCAGTCTGGAGAGTAGATGCTCCCAGAGTGTTTGCAGTAGGCTCGCACTCAAGTTGGAACTGACCCGCGGAGCAGCTGTTGTCGTAGTGCTGCCCCAGTGGGAAGGGCCAGCCAGTGGCTGCAGGGACGTTTCTTTTCCAGGTCCAGCTGCCAGGGTGTGGGCCTTAGTTGGGGGAATGCTGTCAGAACCGTGGGTGGTCAAGACTTCTTCCCCCCGCCGAGCTTGGCATTTTTTTTTTCCAGTCTTGCCAAAGTTTCAGCAAGTTAAAGTTAATCCTCTACCCAGCACTGCCAATAGAAATAAATTACGGGCCAGAGATGCAATTCAATTTTTCTGGTAGCCACATTGAAAACATAAAAAAAAAGCAAATGAAATTAATTTAACAATAAAATTTTATTTTACCCAATGTAAAAGGATATTTCAACATATCTCAATAACTTTTTATTCCTTTCTCCCCCCTACCAAGTCTTTGAAATCTGGTATTATTTAACACGAACAGCACATCTCAATTCAGACCGACCATATTTCAAATGTAACTCAATGGCTACAACATCTGACAGGGCAGTTCTTCTGTATTTGGTACTATGAGAGGCCTTGACCCCAAAAGGGCCACATTGCAAAAGGCAGGACTATCTAAATATTCATACCTAAGCATCGGCTTTATGCTTATTATATGTACAGCTACATGTATCCACTGGGAGGCCTGTTAAAAACGTGGATGCTGACACCTAACCCCAAAGTTGCTTAATTAGAATTGGGGAAGGCAGGGTCTGCATTTTTCATAAGCTCCTTGGGTAATTTTGATACATCTAGCCCAGAACTTTCCACAGAGGAACATTTCAGAATCATCAGCCAGAGAAGTATGAAATCCTGCCCAGAGGTGTCAAGCCCCAGGCCCGAGGCTGCACAGCATATTAGCTCCTTTTTTCTGTCTCTCAGTGTACTATTCTTGTACTTGAAGCCTGACTTGCATGAGTATGTAATTTTTATAGGTAAATGTCAAGATTTTGTTTATCATGTTTAAGTTCACATCTCGTTTATAGAATAAACGCTGTTCACATGGTTTTCTTAACCTTGCTTTTGTAACTAGATTTTTTAATCCATTTAAATTGAATGCCCGAGAGCTACAGATTTGTATGCAGGTGCTGCCACCTAACGATGTAGGATGCGACTGGCACATGTTAGAATCGCTGTAGGTTTGCCCTCTGCTGGTAAAGTGTGGGCATATTGGTCACAGCTGCTACAGAAAATCCTAAGGCGAGAGTTTCCAAAGTGTGGTCTCGGGAGCAGCAGCAGCATCTCCCGGGGAACTTGTAAGAATGAAAATCCTTGGACCCATGCCTAGGCCTACTAAGTTAGAAACTCTGTGGGTGAGGCGTGGTAATCTGTGGTTTAACCAGCTCTCCAGGTGATGTCAATGTACAATAAAGTCTGCAAAGCATTGCTGCAGTCTGAAGTAATGGTCCTTGATCTATCTGGAATTATGGATCCTTTTGAAGCATTCTATGAACATCATGGAGAGTGGACTTAGGAAAAATAGTACAAATGCACATACATGCAGACTTTTGCAGCCACTTTTGGGGAGTTCATAGGTCACATGAAATTGGGCCCCTGCTCCAAAGCATGTTTTTAGTAATAGATGGGGTGAGGGGTGAGATTGAAATAAAGGAGTGTACATGCTGGAAGATTGCAGGAAGATCGTGGAGTGGGAAGTTCCAGGAATCAGTTTCTCCACTAGAACAACCATTAAATAGGCAGGAACTGTCGGAATCAACTGTTTCAGAACTTGAGCCCAGCAGGACACTGCAGCATCCAGGGTAGAGCAGAAGGAAGAGGCTGACAAATTGCAGAAAATAACCAGTGAATTGCTCTCTCTGCCGTGGCTACCAACCCCCAGCTCACGGCTGACAGCAGTGAGGTGCTCAAACCCGGCCCCTACTGAGGACTCTGATGCCAGGGTGGGCACGACCTCTGTGCTGGAGCTGTGTGTGATTCCTCTGCTGATCACTTTTGATTAGCTACTTCAGATCACGGGACTCCTGGCCCTGAGGGGAGCCAGTGTTTGAACCCACCCCAGACACAGGTGGGCGAGGAGACGCAGGGATGGTATGCCTCCTCAGCACTGCTGAGAAGAGTCGAAGGTCTACATTTATGAGGCAGGTGCCAAGTCAAGCCAGCGTGGCTTTGTGGAACCTTGAGACAAGCTCCTGGCACCCTTCCTGGTGCCTCCTTCGTCCCTTACCCCAGGGCAATCGGGAGCCTGGCTGGTGCTCCACGTGTGGGTCCCTGGCCTTGCTCTGACTTGGGAAACTCCTCTCTGGCTTGCATGCCCCCCAGAATTTTCCCTCCAGGAAAAAATAGCCTGAGACAGGGAAAGCAGAGGGAGAAACAGTTTAATTGGGTGGCCTAGGGCAAAGGCTTGCTTGCATTAAGTCCTGAAGTGGAACACCTGGAAGAGGGAGCAGCCCTGTTTCCTGAGTGTGGAAGGGGCATTCAGATTCCTGTAAACAATCAGGCCTATGCCATGAGATCCCTTGTAAACTTGAGTTCAGGTGAGCTTCCATGACTGATAGTATGCAGGGTGTCCAAGAAGGGACTCACTGGGGCTCCAAGTGCAGGACAGAGAGGCTTGCATTAGAGATCCTCCCAGACCTCACCCTCCGGGTCTCTTCTTTCGGCTTCTTCTGATTGTCGGAGGATGTATTCCTTCCCTCCCGGCAGCACAGAGTCTCAGCAGGCAGCCGCCCTGTGGCCCTCTCCCGCTGATGCTGCCTGCAGGACAGCGACCTGAGCCCTGGTTGGCTGCGAGAGGAGCCGGGGAGGAATTCCAGGAGCATGGACAGGCCCTGTCACCACCTTAGCCCCTTAGTTCAGTTTGGACTATACACGCAGCACCATCTCCTGCGATGTGCTGTGCAGACACCAAGTGGAGAAGTGAAAACACAGGAGAAAAGCTCCTGAAGGGAAGCTAGGTTCTAACCCAGGGGCCAGAATGAAGGAGGGTGCGTGGTCTGGCATCACAGAGAACATAATATGCCACAACCCTGACTCCAAGGGCACAGGCAGCCACCCGCCTTCAGTCATATTTCTGTGTCCACTGCTGGAAAACCCACGAGGAGGCAGAACAGACCGTGTGAAGCCTACACAGAGGCCCCCCCCCCCCCCCCCCCGGGTCTGCTCAAGTCTGCTCACGAACACGCCCTTGCTCCGGAAGCAGCACCACAAATGCCTTAAGACTGAAACTTGGGAAGAAATCTCATCTGCAAATTCGGGTTTGGGCAGAGCCGTAAGAAGGGACCGCACATTACGAAGGAACACAATGATTTGAGCGGCACCCCTCCCCCCTCCTTCAGTCTCTGAGCACGTTGACCAACCCCACCCCACTGCAGGCTGCTGGCTCCTCTCTCGGTAGCTTCGCGGGGCAGCCTCCCGCCTAGGTCAGAGGACGCCTGCAGGTTCCTAACGTGCTGCAAGCTCAGGCTTCTCTGGACCTCAAAGCCCGTTTCTGCAGCCACACTCCGGACTGACGAGCCTTCAGAGTGGCAGGTGGACCGTCACCGCGGCTCGGGGCATCATCTTGAGCATGGGCGGTGCCACGTTGTTTTCTGGGGGGCAGAGAGGAGGGTCGTCTTTAAGAAAAGTGATAACAAAGTTACAAATACAAAAGTAGCTATTTAGAATGAGAAAAGAAGCCACCACAAATTACAATTTTTTTTTGTTAAAAAGCCTACAAATATCACAAACCATAATAAAATCCGAAAAACAATATTTTTATTAATTAACTGCCTGGCACACCTCTATAATTTTTCCCTATATATTTTTGGCTGCATATTCATTGGTTGCCTCTTCATATGACAACAGTTTTGAGATATTTTCTATAACAGAGAATAGAAAGATCAAAATTTGTTTGGATTACAAAAAAAAAAAGTCCTAAAAACAAGGAAACTCTTAAGGTCACTAGCAAACACCAACCCAGGACAAGACAGAACTAGAAAAAACCAGGAAGGACCAGCACTTTGCATTTGCCTTGGACTTCTTGATAGGAGAGTTGAACCTGGCAGGAGAACACTGGCCAATGCAAACCCAACTTGCAAAGACTATGAAAGGTGTTTTGTTTGTTTAGGTTTGCTCAGGTGTGTTAACTCCTGATACTCAAGAAAATCTGACATGTCACCAGCTGGGCACAAACTCAAAAAACAGACATCTCAGGGAATAAATCCCAGAGTCAACATTTTAAAATATCAAAATGTACAGTGTGCAACAAAAGATTGCAAGATGAACAAAGAAACAAGAAATGATGGTCCATTCAAATGAAAAGGATAAAAATCCAGAAAACATCAATGAAGACAAGTCTGGATGTACTGGACACAGACATGTAAAACAATAATCCTCCAAGAAATAGAGAAGGAGATATGATGACCAAAACTGAGGTCAGAGTGATGTGATTCTTGGCTGGGACCACAAGCCAAGGGATGCAAGAAGCCTCCAGAAATAGAAGGGCTTCTTTTGTGAAGCTTGTTTCCTGCAAGTGATGGTTCATGACTATATCAACACCAGCAATGGCTGTGCTTTCAGTGCCTTCATCCTCGGGGCCCTTGGGGGGAGGTATTTCCACCATTGGATGGGTCACCAATGCCACCCTCTGTCCTACTGACCATCTTTCCTTCCTTCTCCAGGCACTGCTTGCTTGTGATCTCCTGGATCTTATAAATGGCAGAGAACATCTCATCATGGCTAACAAGGTCCTGGTAGATGATTGTATTGGCAGCTGGAGGAAGGCAGCAAGTGGCAACTCTGGCATGCGAAGAGGCAGGAGCTCAGAGCAAGCACCGAGTGGCCAGAGCTGCTGGGGGTTGGGGGGAGTAGGCAGAAAAATTATTAATAATTTTTTTTTTTGCATGAGCAGGCACCAGGAATCAAACCCATGTCTCTGGCATGGCAGGCGAGAACTCTGCCACTGCACCACCATTGTCCGCCCTGTTAATAATCTTTTGAGACAAAGAATACCACAGAAATGCCAAAAAAAGTGAAATATGGAATGAGATATTCTCTTGTGCTTTAGGAGGTGTCCATAAGACTCTATCTTTTTTTTTTTTTTTGCATAGGAGAAAGTTGTTGAATGGGATAAAGTTGAGATATGATGACAAAATGAGTTAAAACACTTCATTTGGTTCTTCGAACATTTAATGATTCAAAGGAAGAGTTATCTATCTTTCCAAGTCAATTTTTGACAGACTATATATTGCATATATGGTAGACAATGATAAGATACTAATCAAGCTGACTCTTCATCTTTCATTTTGTTAGTCAACTACATTTATTGGGTATAAAATATGCTAAGCACCTTGGGGAATAGGAAAGGAAGATGGAGGTCTTATTGTGGAGCATAAGTAGAGTTTTCTCCAGGCTTTTGTTACAGAATTTGGCCCGTCTTGGGCTTTCAGATTGTAAATACTTCGGGAACTACAACCTTTTCTTCCATTTCCACCTTCGCTTACTTATTCATGCTCTGTAGAATGCCACTTTCTCCAGGGGAGCCAAGCTATCCATTCTTTCTTCACTGTGGAGTACCAGCAGATTTGTTTCTCCCCATTTTATTGAAAGCTAAATAGATTATAAAGGTCACATCTGGTGAATTCATCTAACTCTGAAGTCTTAAGATTTCACTACAACAAGTGACAGAAGGAAAGGGTCATAAATGAGGAATGCAGGGTCTGCTTAATATTAAGTTCTCTGTTTTTATATGTAGTGCTTCCTAGAAGAGTATACAGAAGCAGAGTGGTGTCTCTCTGCACTCATGAAAAAGAGAAACCTTCAAGAAATCAGTGAACATGCACACCACCTCCTATGACAAAAATGAGTCCCCTGACTTTTCAGAGTGAGTTTTAAAGTCATGTACATTGGGCAAATGCTCACATAGCAGACGCTGCTGGCCAGACAAGTACGCAAGCAATTCTGAGTGATGGAAATCAGGCTGCTTAGTAATGGCGCTGGCAACCAAATCTCTCACTCGCATCAGACACTGCCGCAGATGGAGGTGGGTCAGTGGCAGGAGGTGGGGTGGTGGTGGGGCAGTGCCTCGGCAAATGAACAAGGAAAACGCTTGTTAAACAGAAACAGTCTGAAATGGGGAGAGGTGGGAGAGGTGACCCGGATACAGGATTTTCAGCAGATCTTGTAAATACTCAAGGCAGCTCTGGCCTGGACCAGCATGGTATTTATTTCAAAGCAATTTAAGCAATGGGATTCCCAATTCCCAAATCAAGGATGTTATTAAAATGAAGAACAGAGGCAGTTTGTCTGCTCAGTGGTACCTGAATCACAGGCCAGCCTGGCTGCCGACTCCTCATCTCCCCTTGAGAAGTGGCTCAGACTCTGGTTTTCCAAGTCCCCCCCACCCCGCCCCAGATTCCTGTTTCATTTGCTTGGGCATTTTTATTTGGGGAGGGTACTATTGCGTGGCTCTGATGGGTTGACCAATGGAGCACCCTAGGAGAGGGAGGTTGGTCTAGGTTTTTAAAAACTTGAGAATGGAAGTCTTTACCCTCCCCACTACAGGAGACATGACATTCAGGGGCGGAAGTCTCCCTGACAATGTGGGACATGAGCCCCAGGGTTGAGCCTGGCTATGGCACCGTGGAATCAACAATGCCTTCCTGACTAAAAGGGGGAAAAGAATTGCAACAAATAAGGTATCTGTCTGAGAGAGTTCAAATAGAGTTGAGAGGCTGTTCTGAAGACTACTTTTATACAGCTTCATTTAGATATTACTATCATCATGGTTTGTCAAGCCCCAACCAAAACCATTCCTGTTAACCTAAAGAACACCCAGGGCTCTATCTGAGAGTTTACAGAAGTTTCATGCACTAAGTTTACTTTCATGAAACCTACAATCTCCAGAGGGTTCCTAGGTTGGGTAAGTCCTGAAACCTAGAGGGCCCAGCCTGTCCAAGAACATCAACTAATTCTAACCCTCTATCCTATATTGTGGACACCCCTTTTCAACATGAAAAAGTTGGAATGGGCATAGCCCAAAGACCCCTTTACTGGGAGTAGGATCAAAGGAGAAGGAAGAGCTATAACACAGAAGAAAGGATTTAACAAATGAGTATGACTGCTGAAATCACTATAATGACATTTCTTTTAGCGTTCAGTGTTTTGGAGTAGCTAGAAGGAAAAATCTGAAATAGCGGAATGGTAACCCATAACAAACTCTGAAATCTGATCTATAACTACTTGTTGATGCTTCTTTTCTTTGTATACGTGTTTATTTAACAATAACAAACATTTAAAAAACTCATGTACGTACCAACTTGAAAGGCATAGTAACAAAAAACCTTTAGACAATAGACATATTTGGTAGAATTCTTGAGGAACATTGTTTGACAAAACAAACCTAAATATTTAAGGAATGCTAAGCCTTCCCAGAGGAAACTTCTTTCCCTCTCCAGCATGGCATGTGATCTGTCTGCAGGCTTTTCTAGTCAAAGAAGCCACCTACATCTCTCACAAAGTGAATATTTAGAAAGACTCTCAATGTGTCTGCTAATTCATGTCTGTGTGATTAACATTTATTGGAATATTGCACAGTAACATAAAAAAGCCAGGGGACTTGGGAACAGCACAATAAACCCAGAAACCCCTCTGATGGGGTGGATGCACATTAGAAAAGATCACACATCCCTTGTCAGTTAGTTCTTAAGATTCATGTTCTGGGAAAGCAATTAAATCAGTCTAGTGCTTAGCAATGGCAAGTATAATACAGTAAAATATTTCATCATGAATTTAGCTCAATTCACTTGGAAAGCAGAGGGTAGAGGCCAAGAGAAAGACAGAATAGTTGTATAGTTCAGACTTTTCTGAGAAATAATAAATGGACTTGTTGACTCTCTCAGTATGCCTAGATAAAATGTTTCATTCCAATCGTACCATAATCAAAGTCTTAAATAATTGGGAGAAGGATATAGGTAAAAAGGAGAAATTTATTTACATTAAATTATCAAGACAAAAACAATAATCCTCAAAGAGATAAAGGAAAATACAGAAAAGAAACTAAAGGATATCAGGATGACAATGAAGGGACAACATGAGAATCTCATAGAAATTTTTAAAAGAAACCGAAGAGAATGGAGTTGAAGTTGACAATAACTGAAATTTAAAAATTCCCACGAAGATTTCAAAAGCAGATGGGAGCCAGCAGCAGAAAAGATCAGTGAACTTGACAACAAGACAATTAAAATGAGTCAGGCTGAGGAACAGAAAGAAACAAGAATTATAAAAAGCAAAAGTAGCCTAAAAGACATCTGGGACAACCATCAAGTGTCCCAATATATACAGTATGGGAGTCCTAGAAGGAGAAAAAAGAGAGGAGCAGAAAGAATATTCAAAGAAATAATGACAGAAAACTTCCTAAATTTAGCAAAAGATGTGGATATGCACATCCAAGAAGCCCAGAGAACATCAAACAAGGCGAACTTGAATAGACTGTGCCTCGACACACACTGGTCAAACCGTCGAATACAAAGGACAAAGAGGGAGTTCTGAGAGCTGCAAGAGAAAAGCAACATGTTATGTAGAAAGGAGTACCAATTAGATCAAGTGCTGATTTCTCATCAGAAGCCATGGAGGCAGAAGAAAGATGGCGGCAGCCATGTGGCAGGATTTGACTCAGCTCCTGAATTCTAGCAGCTCTCATAAAGATCTGGCAGGGAACTTGTTGTGTTCCTCTTTTGAGGGAGAATTGGCCCATTCATCTTGTTGACCATTACTGTATCCTCAGATTTTGGAAGAGGCCATTCAGTTATCTGGGGCAGAACAACTAAAGCTTTGAAAGCCTTCATGGAAGCAATGGTAAATGAGAATTCCAGCCTCATGATCTTTCAACAGTAGCTGAAGGATTTCTGCACACATCTCCCTAACCTGCCAGGCAACACAGCCAAAGAAATCTATCATTTCACCTTGGAAAAGACTCAGACTGGAGTCATTTCATTTGAGGAGCTGGTTGCTTCAATAAGACAGCATCTTGCATCCATATATAAGAAAGAAGAAGGCTGGAGAAATGCAACCCAAATGGTGGTGGGAATTCCTTTGGAAACAGGCCAAAAGCAGTACAATGTAGGTTATAAACTGGAGCCTTACCTGAAGATTGCTAGACTATATCTGGAGGATGATGATCCAGTCCAGGCAGAGGCTTACGTAAAAATCGAGCATTATTGCTTCAGAATGCATCAACCAATGAAAGTTACAAATACATTATAAGGTGTGCTGTGCTTGTGTTCTTGGTTATGGAAGAAAATTCACTGAGGCTGTGCAAAGATACAATGCACTCTTTTACAAGACAACAGCCATGAAAATGAAAGAGTAGAGGCCTTAAAACATGATTTGCACCTTACCATCTCAGGATCAGCAGGCTCCGGCATCTTGGACAGAGCAGTTATTGAACATAATTTGTTGTCTGCAAGCAAATTATATAATAATATTACTTTTGAAGAACTTGGAGATCTTTTAGAGATCCCTGCAGCTAAGGCAGAAAAGATAGCATCTCAAATGATAACAGAAGGACATATGGATGGATTTATTGATCAAATTGATGGAATAGTTCATTTTGAAACACAAGAAGCCCTGCCATCATGGAATAGACAGATCTGATTACTTTGTTTCCAACTGAATAACCTCTTGGAAAAATCAGACAGCACCAGAATGAACAGCACAAGCCATGAAAGCCCAAATGGCTCAATCACTCTGCAAAACTTCTACACACATTACATCTTTTTTCATGTTGTGCAGATTAATTTCACTATGTCTCCAAAGCATTTGCATCATGACCTTGCATGTTTCAATTCTTTTTATGATGGATTCCTTTGAAAGAAGACATTATTACAGCAGGAAATACAAGCATTTAAAAATATGTCATTTCCATATATTCAGGGTCTCTTTGTAACAAGCTACCTCAGATGTTTTGGAAGCTTTTTCTTTAAATGGAATAAGGGAAATATCTGTGGCTATTTGGGATTCATGTTAACTTTGTAGTCCTGTAAAACTTAAGTGCTTTGTGCCTCTGCAAATGTGGGTTATTCTAATAAATGGAGAAATGAGAAGAAAAAAAGAAAAGAGACCATGGAGAGCGGTCGCAAGAAGGAATGAAGTTGTGAGGCATGCAACTAGGTGTATGAACCTTAAGGACCGTATGTTGAATGAAATGTCAGGAACAGAAAGACAAATGTTATCATGCCTCAATTGTATGGACTAACTATAATATAAAAGCTCGGTGAGGGGGTACGAGGGTAGTCAGTGATAGAATTCTCACCTGCCATGTAGGAGACACAGGTTCGATTCATGGTCCATCCCCAAACAAAGAAACCAAACAAACAAACAATTCAACAAATGGTGGTACAATAACAGGATACTCACATGGAAAAAGAATGAAATGTGACCCTGCCATACAGCATACAAAAAATAAAAAACTCAGTGAACTGAAGTCAAGAATCTGAGTTATGGGTGGGCCACGGTGGTTCAGCAGGCAGGAATGCTTGCCTGCCATGCCAGAGGACCCGGGTTCAATTCCCGGTGCCTGCCCTTGTAAAAAAAAGAAAGAAAGAAAGAAAGAATCTGCATTATCAGGTTGGGGCCTATTGGAAAGAGTCCTAGATTGTAAGCTTTTACAGCAGTCACATATATTCAGGAGTTGTAACTGTTATT
This sequence comes from Tamandua tetradactyla, assembly GCF_023851605.1. Taxonomy (NCBI): domain Eukaryota; kingdom Metazoa; phylum Chordata; class Mammalia; order Pilosa; family Myrmecophagidae; genus Tamandua; species Tamandua tetradactyla. Next base: position 101,372,070 of record NC_135327.1, read on the forward strand.
TCTAAATTCTGAGATACTGAGCTGTTTGTTTATAACATGGTTGTACTCAGAAATTTTGGGTATTTATGTGACACCTGAGACTTAGAATTAGAGCTCTGAAACTGTGAAAGTCAGCAGTACCACATGTAGGAACTGTTTAAAAAGTTGAATAAGTGGTCAGACTTTGAGCAGAAAGATGAATGGATAGGACTTAGATAAATCAGAATACAAGGTAAAGGCTGATATGGGCCACATTTTAAAACTTCAACTTCTGTGTAAGACTAAAGAGAAAGATGTTTATTTGGTGCAAAATTTATATTTTGGGTAGCGCATTTCCTAATTTAACTTTTATGTTCAGTTTAGTTGAACACCATAATTACATGGAATCTTGAATAGGGCATGAGATCTTGTTGGTTTGTCCAGGTTAGTGTGATGCCCCAATATATTCCAGAGTAATTTGGGCAGTGAATAAAGAAGTATTTGCAAGGTCCCCCTCAGGGACTGGGAAGAAAGGACGAAAAATTCAACCTCCCCATTTGGAGAATTTCTGATATTCTCGCAAGCAGTGGGGACAACTAAATATAGGCCAAACCCTCTATCTTGGGGTTTGCCCGTATGAAATTTATTTCTGCAAAGGGTAGATAAGCCTACTTCAAATTAGGTCTAAGAGTCACCCCAGAGAACCTCTTTTGTTGCTCAGATACGGCCTCTCTGTCTAAGCTAACTTGGCAGGTGAACTCCCTACCCTCCTCGTTACATGGGACATGACTCCCAGGGGGTGTTTATCTCCCTGGCAATGTGGGACAGAAATCCCAGGATAAGCCAGGACCTGGCATTAAGGGATTGAGAAAGCCTTTCTGACCAAAAGGGAGAAGAGAGAAATGAGACAAAATAAAGTATCAGTGGATGAGAGATTTCAAACAGAGTGTAGAGGGTATCCTGGAGCTTATTCTTATGCATTCTATAGATATCCCCTTTTTAGTTTATGGTGTACTGGAGTGTCTGGAGGGAAGTATCTGTAACTGTTTATCTGTGTCTAGTAGCCTTTACTCTTGAAGATGATTGTATAAAGATACAACTTTTACAATGTGACTGTGGGATTATTTAAATCTTGTGTCTGATGCTCCTTTTATCCAGGGTATGGACAGATGAGTAAAAAAAACATATGGATAAAAATAAATAATAGGGGAGGCAAAGGGTAAAATAAACTGGGTAGACTGAAACACAGTGGTCAAGGAGAGGTAGGGGTGAAGGGTATGATATGTATGAGTTTTTTTTCTTTGTTTTTATTTCTTTTTCTGGAGTGATGCTGTCCTTAAAAATGATCATAGTGATGAATATACCACTATGTGATGATATTGTGAACCACTGATTGTACACCATGTATGGAATGTATGTGTGTGAAGATTTATCAGTAAAAATATTAAAAAAAGAAACCATGGAGGCAAGAAGACAATGGGATGAAATACTTAAAGTATAAAGAGAAAACAGTTGTCAACCAAGAATTTTATATCTGGTGAGACTTTCTTTCAAAAATGAGGGCGAGATGAAGACACTCACAGATAAACAAAAGCTGAAGGAGTTCATCACCACGAGACTTGCCATATAAACAATGCTAGAGGGAGTTTTTCAGACTGAAAGGAGAGGACACTGGACAGTGGCTCATAGAAGCATAAAAATAAAAGAAAGGCTTCCAGTAAAGGTAAGCATGTGTGTAATTATAAATGCCAGTACTATTGTACTGTGTTTTTTTATATGTAATTCCACTTAGTAGTAATAGATCTATAGTTTGGGACATACAGTGTATGAAGGTATAATTTGTAATAAGTACAAAAACAGTAGAGGGGCATAGGAATAGCATATGTGTATACTAATGAATTCAAGCTGGCGCCAAATCAAATATGATTGGTATATATTTTGGTTGTTAAATTTTAAATCCCATGGTAACTGCAAAGAAAATATATGAAAAATAAACCAAAAAGCAATGAGAAGAGTCTCAATATGACACAATACAAAAAGTCAAATAAATATGAAAGCAGGCATTAATGAATAATTGAGGGACAAAAATGTATTAGATTTATATAAAGAATAAGCAGCAAAATGGCAGAAGAAAGTCCTACATTATCAGTAGTTACTTCAAATGTCAATGAACTAAACTCTCCAGTCAAAAGGCAGGGATGGCAGAACGGATAAAAAGCACTTCCTAACAATATGCTGCTTACAAGAGACTAAACTTAAATTCAAAGTCATAAATAGGTAGGAAGTGAAAGGATGGAAAAATATACCATTCAACTAGTAACCAAAAGAGAGCTGGGATTAGGCTCATCCTATCCTTGGCTGAGCGTAAGTTTTCAAAGCAAGCTAACTTTTGATAATTTGACCTAATCTTTTTCTTCAGTATAGTCAAGACCAACTGAGGCTGGCACCAGTTTGCCATGTCTTATGCCAATGAAAGCATGACTCAGTATGAGGCTCTTCCCAGAGGAGCTGTACAGTGTTTCCAAATAATCAACATGTTAATTCTTCTGAGAAGACTCCAAAAAAAGATGGGATCACTTGTGTGCAATTAACTAAAAATAAATTCTACTATATGTATATATATTATATATATATAATAGCTATACTAATGTCAGATAAAATAGACTTTAAGTCAAAAAACGTTATAAGGGACAAAGATTGTCATTATAAAGAGATATAGGGCCAATTTAGAAAGAAGATGTAACAATTTTAATTATACATGCACCTAACTGGTAGAGCCCTCAAATATATGAAGCAAATATTGACAGATTTGAAGATAGATAAAGATGGGTCTAAGTTAACAGTAGGAGACTTCCACATGACATTTTCAATAATGGCTAGAAATCTGGTCAGAAGATCAGTAAGGAAATAGAAGGCTTGAATGATACTCTAAGCCAATCAGACCTAACAGATGTATATAGAACACTTCACCCACCACCAATATGCGCATTCCTCTCTACTGCACGTGGTTCATTCTCCAGGATAGATAGGTCACAAAGCTAGTCTAAATAAATTCATAAACATTGAAACCATACAGTGTATCTTTTCTGACCGTCTTTGCTTCTGAGCGTCCCAAGTGGGCACAATTTTCCACAGAAATCACAAGGCACGGGGATGCCCTTCTTTGGATCCCCTCAGCACTAGGAATGCTGTTGTTCTAACCTGTGCAGAGATCATCGCTAGGAGGTTCTAGTACCTGATAAAGAACATATGGAAAGATAAAAGAGTTTATAGAATCTAAGTAGTGAGTACTTGAGAGTATCAGTCAGGGACCAGACAGGAGATAGAAACCATCTAGTGGTCTGAATAGGGAAAATTTAATATAAAGAATCATGAGTAACCATGTACTGAGTACTAAGGGGTAAGGAGAATTCTCAAGAATATAGTAAAACAGCAGATTTAGGGAGCAGGCACCATCTTTAGGGCTGAAGCAGAGCACCCAAGGAAGGAACAAACTTGGAAGGGAGCCTCCCTGTTGGAAAGGGTGTGGTTGTGTCCCTTGAATGGTGGAGAAGTTTGCTAAAGTGCCTCAGGCCAGGGCTTGCAAGCAGGGAACTCAGTTAGCAGCTGCCCACAAGTGGGCTGCTGGCACATGCTGGGGCAGGCACCGCTGGGCGGCCCTCATGCTGCTGGCCAACACGTGCCATGGGAGTTGGTCACAGAGAGCACACCAGGATCAGGTGGTGAAGCCCCTTCCTTCTCCAGGATACCCTCAGTACTGTACTATCACTGACAAAGCTTAGCACTATGCCATTTGGCATAGGAGAAATATTCACAGAGACCAGCAGGACAAGGGAGATTTAGAGCCGAGAGAAAATAAATAGAGAGCTGGCACAATGGCTAGTCACTGGACTGTGCCTGATACAGTAATTCCTGGTGAATGCTCATTAAATTGTTTTGGGAGGAGAAAGGGAAGGACAGTTCAGGATCTAGAGAAAGATATGCTGCCAGAAAGTCCTTTTTCTCATTTCAAGTTAGAATGCCAGGTTTTCTTGTTCCCTGCTTCATTTCATACCATCTTGAGAATTCCCTGGTTTTCAAGGCCCCTTAGCTTTCATTGTCCAGGTGTCTGAGGGGACCCAGCTGTGCAGTTGACATAGCTTGTCAGGACTATTCCCTTGCCTCCAAAGAACCCTAGGAAGAGTGAGGTCCACTGGGGAGGTGGGAAAGGACCATGAAACATAGATGGGAAGAGACAGTTTGGTTCTACCATTTCTTGACTTTAGGTCAAAGGTTGGCAATGTCTTAGACTCCCTGCTCAAGACCGATGGACTCATGGTGCCACCTGAGCCTGTGGAGGGCAGAGAACCCAGAGTCTCAGAGTCCACAAGAGCAAGAGACCGCAGGAGGAAGCTCCTTGATTTACACATGGATGAGGAGACCAAGTCCAGAGAAGCCAACAGGAAAGTGGGAAATATGTTCTAAAGACTTCCCTGGAGCTTCTCAAAACTAATCCAAGGCACTGACAATGAACCATATATTGTTAACACTATAAGGCAATCAAAAGCAAAGCTTCTGGAAATATCTTTTACTTTTCTGTTCATGAGCACAGAAAGCCCACATTCAGCTTTTTCTGATTTCCTAGCATCCAGTTCACCACGTTCTGACTTTCAGGCTCCAGCTCCCTAAAAGTAATGACTCACAACAAATGGAAACACGGCCCAGGGGTTGCAAGGCATTTGCTTGTCACCCTCCCCTGCCTTCAAGTGAGACTATTACCATTCCAGCCTTCAGTCCTTTGTCTTTACCCGTTATGAGGCTTCCTCATATTCTGTTTATAGATCATAACTAAAAGCAGGGTTTGTCCCCACCAAATTTGATTCCATATGCCTACCTGGCATCCTAAAATAAGTAAAAACATATATTTTAGTTACTGTGACCAAAGAACTTGAAAACTTTTTCTCTTGTGGCCTGCAACACCCTGTGGAAGAGAATAGGAGGAGTGTGAAATCTGAAATATGTTTATGCATCAACGTATCTGCCATTTGAACAAGGAAACTGGTCCAGATGGGTAAGGAAACTATTGCCTAAAATATACTGATTAGTTTGTTAAGTTGCCAGAATGCAATACAGCAGATATAGAATGGCTGTTAAAAAGGGAACTTAATGAGTTACAAGTTTACAGTTCTAAGGCCATAAATAGTCCTAACTAAGGCATCCAGAGAAAGATACCTTGGCTCAAGGAAGGCTGATCTGAGAAGGCACATGGCTGGCATCTGCTGGCCCTTGTTTCCAGTTCCATTGCTTCCAGCTTCTGATGCCACGGGTTTCCTCTCTAAGCATCTGTGGGCATATACTTAGCTGCTCTGGGAAAAAATTCTGGGTTTCATCTCTTAGCTTAGCATCTGTCAGGACCAGAGATTTTCTTTTTAGGTTGTGGCTATTGCTCTGAGTCCTTGCTTAGCACCTGGGCTATTTCTGTCTCGATCTCCAAATATCTACATAGGCTCTCTCCGTTGGCTCTGAGGTTTCTTCAAAGTGTTTCCTCTTTTAAAGGATTCCAGTAAACTAATCAAGACCCCATCTTGAATAGGTGGCGTCAAATCTCCATCTAATCAAAAGATCACACCTACAACTAATCTAATCAAAAGTTTCCGCTCTATGTTATTGAAGTTTTAATCAGGATTAAAAGTTTCTATGGGTACTTTATTTAAATATGCCTATGGTTAAGCTAACTAAGATATCCATTGATGGTGGTTCTAAGTGTATTGTTTGTTTTCTTAAATAAAAAAATTAACAACAACAAAAAAAACAACTCATGATAGACAAATTTATTTAGCAAAAAAATAAAATAAAATAAATGACTGCCCCTACAAGATTGGATCAGAGTTAAAACCTGGCTTTTCTGAGGTACATAACAGCTTCAAACCAGCACATGGGGTCTGGGGTTGTTTGTGGATTTCAGTTTTCCATGAGTGCTGGTTATTTAGAACCAAGGTGTCACAAGTATAATTTCCAATTTTTCTTCATCTCAGCAAGGATGCTGCAGTTCTGACTGTAAAATATATTAGGACATGAGAGGAGGGTGAAGAAAGTAAGGAGAATTATATAGTTCATCTGGAGAAGTTAGAGGTTCACCTTTGTTTTTCATGACAGTGATATTGCCACTATCAAAATGAGATCTTAGAAACATATTCAAGTTGTACTTCTATGGATATTGTAAGAATGGGGGAATTGATTAAATGGATTAGTCAGGATAGGCTAAGCCATGCTATAATAACAAATCAAGCCCCAGATCTCAATTACTTCACACACTAAAGATATATTTTTCTATTAACCTAAAACATAGTGGAATCAGATTTCCATCTTTCCATCTTGTAAGTCTGATTTATGGAACATATCTCTTCCAAAATCACTTTGGCAGAGGACCCCATGGAATATTTTTAAGGCCCTGGCTTGGCACATCTGCCCACATTGCATTGGCCAAAGTTTATTCACATGGTACTAATCTAAATGCAAGGGAGGCTGGAAAACACAGAGGCAAAAATAACATTTGGGAATCAAAAGGCCACATCCACAATTGGGTAGCCGCACATCTCCGTGGAAATAATCTAATCAAAAGCTTCCAGGGTGCACGGGTGGTTCAGTGGTAGAATGCTGGCCTTCCATGCGGGAGACCTGGGTTCAACTCCCAGATCATGCACCTCCCTCCCCCCCAAAAAAAGTTTCTGTCCTATGGTATTGAAGTTTAAATCAGGACCCTTAAGGGACACTATCAATATTGTTTAATTATCAGCCCACCATATTCTGAGATGTATCTGGGTATTACATTAAGCTATACAGGATTACAAGCCTTTATTCTCATTGTGGACTCCAGGAGTTTGGGTTGTTTAAATGAGCTATCCAGATAGGTTGATTTAGATTGTGTGCCACAGAAAATTTAGGTTCTAGACACAATAACCTCTGCCTTTGGTCTGAAATAGTAGGTGAAGGTCTAGAGTACATATACCATGATCTTTTACCTGTATTCTGCTTTACCTTAGTCCCAGCCAGATTGGCTTCGTCTTTACCTCTACTTTAGGCCTGATCTCTTTTTTTGGTTACTTTAACTGTTATTGTATGTAGCTGTGCTGTGCTAACTTTTAGGGCTGCAGCACTCCATTTCTGGGTCTTAGGTATGACAAAGGTACTTAGAGTTCCAGGGAAATATTAGGTGATACACATATAGCTCAGTGTCTCAGAACCTATAAATACACTTACAGCTTCAGACTAAGTGTGGCTGCTGTTAAGGCTTATAATCTAGGCTCCAATTATCATATTATAATTATTTTCTGAAAGAGGCTTTAGCATATTTTTTGTTTGTTTCTGGCTTATTTTGCCCAAGACATGTCCCCAAGGTTTATTCAGTTCATTGTGTGCCGCTCAACATCCTTCTTTTTTGTAACCACACCGTGTTCTGTCATATGAATGTAGCATAGTTCATGATTCTGCTTCTCAGTCATTGTACCCTTCAGCTCCCTTCATCTAACGGGCATCACGGATAATGTCCGAAATAAACAAACCACGTCTTACAGTACCCTCACTTGGTTGTACAATCAGCAGCACTCTGAATTTTAGGCAATTTTCATTGATCCCTAGAGACAGAGTCAAAAACACAGCCTCAACAAGTATCAAATCAAAACTACCTCTTATTACTTGCCCCCCTTCCCAATGAATTACTCCTGGTAGTCTGTGGTTCTGTTGATGTCTTCCTGTTAACTACTGGCCATAGTATGCGATTTTAGTCTACCCTCTATACCCCTCTACTATTGGCTCTTTGTCTAATATCAAACCTTTGAAATAGTTCATGCGAGAACTTTTTTATAACTGTAGATTTAATTAGTGGGATACACAGTACTGTATATCACCTTTCAGCCATTTTCACCTGCAGTATGGCAATGCCACTTATAACCCCACTAATTAGTTACCATCACCTCTATCTGTTCCCTTGCATTTAAAGTTCACCTTCATTGGGTAGCCTTTCACTATCTCTAGCTTCTCTGTACTTCTAGGTCTGCTATATTTTACAGTGTAACCTCTGAGATTACCTTTATCAGAGTCAACAGTGAAATCACTCAGTATTTGTCTTTTTGTGTCTAACTTATTTCACTCAACATTATGTCCTCAAGTTTCACCCATATTGTCATGTGCTTCAGGACCTCATTTTGTTTTAAAGCTGCATAATACTGCATGGTGTACACATTTTGTTTATCTACTCATCTGTGGATGGGCACTTGGATTGTTTCCATCTTTTGGCAATTGTGAATAGTGCTGCTATGAACATCAGTGTGAAAATGTCTGTTCATGTCACTGCTTTCAGTTCTTTTGGGTATATAGGGAGTATTGGTATTGCCAGATCATAGGGCAACTCAATACTTAGTTTTCTGAGGAATGCCATATTGTTTTCCACAGTGGCTACACCATTATACATTCTTACCAACTATTCCAATTTCTCCACAAGCTCTCCAACATTTGTAGTTTTCTGTTTGTTTAATTTCAGTCATTCTTATAGGTCTGAGGTGATATCTCTGTCATCTTGAGTTACATTTCCTTATAGCTAATGAAAATGAGCATCTCTTCATGTGCTTTTTTAGCCATTTTATTTGCTCTTTGAAAAAGTGTGTATTCATATCCTCTCCTCATTTTCAATTGGGTTGTTTGTTCTTTTGTTATTGAGTTGTAGAAGTTCTTTATGTACACAGGATATCAAGCCTTTGTCCAATATGTGATTTCCAAATATTTTCTCCCATTAAATTGGCTGCCTCCTCACCTTTCTGATAAAGTCCTTTCAGGCACAGATGCCCTTGATCTTAAGGAGCTCCCATTTATCTATTTTTCTTTTGTGGCTCATGCTTAGATGTAAAGTTTATGAAGCTTTAGATCCTATTACTAGATCTTGAAGATGTTTACCTACATTTTCTTCTATAAGTCTTATGGTATTGCTTCTCACATTTAGGTCTTTAATCTATTTTGAATTAGCTTTTGTATAGGGTGTAAGGTAAGGATCCTCTTTCATTCTTTTGGCTATTGGTATCCAGTTTTCCCATGCCCAGTTATTGAAAAGACTAATTTTTTTTCCCAGTTCAGTGGATTTGGGGGACTTATCAAAGTTAAATTGTCCATAGATTTGGTGGTCCATCTCCCCACTCTCAATTTGATTCTATTGGTCAATACTTCTACCTTTGTGCCAGTACCATGCTGTTTTGACCACTGTAGCTTTATAGTAAGCTTTAAAATCTGGAAGTGTTAGTTCTCCCACTTCACTCTTCTTTTTTAGGATATCTTTAGCTATTTGGGGTCTCTTTCCCTTTGAAATAAATTGACAACAAACTTTTCCAAGTCTTCAAAGTAGGTTTTTGGGATTTTAATTGGTATTGCATTAATCTGTAGCTCAAGTTGGGTAGAATTGACATTTCAGTGACGTTCAACCTTTCTATCAATGAGCATGGAATGTCTTTCCAGCTATTTAGGTCATTTTTATTTTAGCAATATTTTCTGTGTACAAGCCCTTGACATCCCTGGTTAGGCTTAATCCTAGATACCTCTTTCTTTTGGTCGCAATTTTGAATGGCATTTTTTCCTTATTTGTCTCCCTAGTAGGTCACTACCTGTATATAGAAACATTACTGATTTTTACGTGTTAATCTTGCATCCCATCACTTTGCTGAGTTTGTTTATTAGCTCAAGAAGCTTTGTCATAGATTTCACAGAATTTTCCTAGTATCAGGTCATCTGCAAATAATGAAAGTTTTATTTCTTCCTTTCTGATTTGGATACTTTTTATATCTTTTTTCAGCTTGATTGCTGTAGCTAGAACTTCTAATACAATGTTGAATTATAGTGGTGACAGAGGGCATCCTTGTCTTGTTCCCAATATTAAGGGGGAGTACAATGCTGGTTACAGGTTTTTCATATATGCCTCTTATGATATTGAGGATGTTTCCTTCTATTCCTACATTTAAAATTGTTTTTATCAGGAAAGAATGCTGAATTTTGTCAAATGCTTTTTCAAGATCAGTCGATATGATCATGCGAATTTTCCCTTTCAATGTGTTAATGTGCTGAATTATGTTTATTGACTTTCTTGTGTTAAACCACCCTTGCATTCCTGGTATAAGCCCTACTTGGTCATGATGTACAATAGTTTTAAAGTGTTGTTGCATTTGATTTGCTATATTTGGTCGAGAATTTTTGCATCTACGTCATTAGGAAGATTGGTCTGTAGTTCTCCTTTCTTGTAGCACCTTTATCCAGTTTTAATGTTAGAGTGATGTTAGCTTCATAAAATCCATTAGTAGCATTCCTTTTTCCTGGATTTTTTTGAGGAGTATGAGCAAGATTGGTGCTAATTCTTTTTGCAATGTTAACATGCCCTTGTGAAGCCATCTGGTCCTGGGCTTTTCTTTTGGGGAAGATTTTTGATGACTGATTGAATCTCTTTATTTGTAATTGGTTTGTTGAGATCTTCTATTTCTTCTCAAATCAGTATAGGTAGTGTGTGCTTCTAGGTATTTGTGTATTTCATCTAAGTTGTCTAGTTTGTTGGCCTATAGTTGTTCATAGTATTCTGTTATGTTTTTTAATTTCCTCAGGATCCATAGTAACGATCCCACGCTCATTTCTGATTTTGTTTATCTGCATCCTTTCTCCTTTTTTTCTTTGTCAGTCTAGCTTGAGGTCCATCCATTTTATTGATTTTCTAAAAGGACCAACTTTTGGTTTTGTTGATTCTTTCTTTCTTTCTTTTTGTTTTTCAGTTCATTTATTTCTGCTTTGATTTTTGTTATTTCTCTTATTTTATTTGCCTTGAGGTTTGTTGTTCTTTCTCTAATTTCTTTTGGTGCGCAGTTAAGTCCTAGAGTTTTGATCATTCTTATTTTTTTATATAGGTATTTAGGACAACAAATTTCCCTCTCAGCACTGCCTCTGCCTCATCCTGTCAGTTCTGATATGCTATTATCAGTCATATCCAGATATTTACCAATTTCTCTAGCAATTTCTTCTTTGACCCACTGATTATTTAAGAGAGTGTTGTTTAATCTCTCTGTATATGTGAAAGCTCTGGTTCTTTGTTGATTATTACTTTCCAGCTTCATTCCATTGTGGTTATAGAAAGTGCTTTGGATAGTTTCAGTCTTATTATATTTATAAAGACTCATTTTATGAGTCTTTATAAAAACCCAGCATATGATCTATCCTGGAGAACATTCCATGTGCACTAAAGAATATACATCCTGGTGTTTTGGTGTGAAATGATCTATACATATCTAATAGGTTTAAATAGTTTATCACATTGTTTAGGCTCTCTATTTCCCTGTTGATCCTCTGTCTGGTTGTTCTATCTGTAGAGGAGAGTGGTGTATTGAAGTTTCCCACTATCATTATTGAAATGTCTTATCGCTTCCTTCAGTTTTGCCAATGCTTGACTCATGTACTTTGCAGCTTCTTGATTGGGAGCATAAACATGTATGACTGTTATTTCCTTTTGCTGAGTTGCCCCTTTTATTAATATGTCGTGTCCTTCTTTGTATCTTATGATGTTTTTACATTTAAAGTCTATTTGATCTGATATTAGGATAGCTACTCCTGCTTTCTTTTGATTACAGCTTACATAGAATATCTTTTTCCATCCTTTCACTTTCAATCCATTCATGTTCTTGGGTCTAAGATGCATTCCCTTTTGCACTTGGTTTGTCAGTAATTTCCCAGTAAACAGCATATAGATGATATTTTAAAATCCATTCTGCCACTCTGCATCTTTTAATTGATGAGTTTAATCTGTTATTGTTCAAATTCATCACTGTAAAAACAGTTCTTGAGTCTACCATCTTATCCTTTAGTTTTTATTTATCAGATCTATATATTTTTTTCCTCTTTCTATTTATACACTTTAAATTACTCTACTGGTCCACTTCAATTCTTGTGCTCTCCTCCATTCCTCTCTCCTGCCTTTCTTTCTTTCTTTTTTTTTTTTCAGCTAATAGGGCTCCTTTTAGTATTTCTTATAGAACAGGTCTCTTGCTGATTAATTCTCTCAGGCTTTGTTGGTCTTGAAGATTTTCATCTTTCCCTCAATGCTGAAGGACAGCTTGGCTGGCTAAAAAGTTCTTGGCCGGAAGCCCTTCTTGTTCAGGATCTTATATATATCATATCACTGCCTTCTCACCTCCATGGTGCCTGTTGAGTAGTCTGAACTCAGTCTTATGTGTTTTCCCTTCTATGTAGCAGATGGTTTTTCTTGTGCTGCTTTCAGGACTTTCTGCTTCTCTTTGACATTTGACAGTCTGTTTAGTATGTGCCTTGGAGTAGGCCCATTTGGATTTAATCTATTTTGAGTTTGTTGGGCCTCTTTGATTTGCATATTTACGTCTTTTATAAGGGTTGGGGAGTTTTCCATGATTATATCTTCAAATAACCTTCCCAGCCCTTTACTCTTCTCTTCTCTTTCTAGGACACCAATGGTTTTTAATTTGAATACCTTTTGTTGTCCATCATTTCCCTAAGATCCCATTTCACTTTTCCCATCTTGCCATTTGTTCCTTTGTGCATGCTAGTTCAATTGTTCTCTCTTCTAACTTATTTATTTTTCCTTCTGCTTCTTTGAATCTGCTATCATGTGTCTCTAATACATTTCTAATTTGATCTACTCTATCTTTTATCTCTGTGAGATCTGCCATTTTTCTATTTAATATTTAGAACATTTAGAATTCTTTTTTTATGTTCTTCTAGTGTCTTCTTGATATCCTCTATTTCTTCATAAATATCCTTGAGTAGTTTTTCCATATTCTGTGTATCCTCTGGTGTTTTGATTTGGTCACTTGGCTGGGTATTTCTGCCTGGATCTTCACATGCTTTGTGATTTTCTGTTGTGTTCAGGGCATTTGACTACCTTAATAGGATTATTTTGCAAGTTAGCTTCCTTCACTTGTCTAAAGTTTTGCATTTAATTGGCTTTGCATCGAAGGTTCCCTTTTGCACTGGTTTGTTGGTAATTCCCCACCAAACCAAGGCCCAGATCTCATGAAGGGGGTACAATACTACTTGAGGGTCTATTAAAAGCCAGGGAGGGATGCATGGGCAGTTTAGTGACAGAATATCCACTTATAACATGGGAGACCTAGGCTTGACTCCCAGACTATGCACACCTCCCAAAAAAATTTTTTAAAGGGATAAAATAAAAAATACATTAAAACAAAAATACACCTCAGCAGTAGCATGCCCTGAAGTCAGAAAGAGACATCCCAACATATATTGGGAATAAACTCTGACTGTGCCCACAGAAGAGAGAGAAAAAATTTTAAATATAAAATAAAAATGTAAAAATATATAAAAATAAAAACACTACTAATACAAATATAGAAAGAACATATTTTTTAAAAACGAAGCAGACAGGGAATTTTCCAAGCTGTACTTACTGCTTCTTCCCAGCAGGTGGTGCTATTGAGGCTCCTCCTCCCCTCAGGCCAGCCCCTCCCCAACTGCAGTGGCCAGCTGGCAAGACAGTGTGCACAGTGGGAGCAGCGGGGAGGGGACTGCTCCCAGCATGTGGCAGCGAGATGACCATTCCCATGTGTGGGATGGCGGAGCTGACTGCAGCACTGGGAGGAACAGGTGATCACAGTGCCCTGGCACCCAGCAGATCCACTGTTCATTATGCCCAATTGGATGGCTATTTGTGGTGCCCAGCTGGGCAAATGATCCCAGTGCCCATGTCCAGGGGTATGACTTTTCATAGTAGACGGCATGAAAAAAAAAGAAGAAAACCCTGGATCAGTGGTTCTCAAACTTAGGTGGGCAGGAAAGCTATATAAGGCCATGTTAAAATTAGATGCCCAGATGGGACTCCACTTAGAAATTCTAATCCCTGACAACAACCATCTCTGAAGATTCGCTGCATGTACCTACACATCTCAGATTGAGAAATATAGCTTTGGGCTTCACAGATTATTTCCTTGCACATCACCTTATTTAATCATCTCACAAGGTTTTTTGGGGGTTAGGAAAATATTACTACTTCCATGAGATAAACGGAGAGGCAGAGGGTCAAACACAAAGCAAGACTCTAATTCATTTATATGCTCTTCGATCCATAGTCCTCATACTTTAGCATATACAAGAACAGCCTTGGCAGACAGTTAAAAATGCAGATACCCACGTTATATCCCCAGAGGCTTTATCAGTAGATCTCATGCTGGTCCCAGGAACCTGTATTCTAACAATTTTCAGGTGATTCATCTCAAACATTCTCCTAGAGCAAACTCAAGAAAATAGCAAATTGAATAAAGAGTTCTTTTCCTGTAGTTAATTCCTTAAAAAGTTAGAGGGCAAGGCCTTGTGCTAGGACGTTCCACACTGAGGATTACGGGCTCATTCATGGAGATGGACAAGTCACGTAGTCTCTAGCTCAGTTAGGTGACCTTGTCCCAAACCCTGGGAAGAATCACGGCTCTTATAGTAATGATCCAGGAAAACATATGGGATCAGTAACCCCTGGTTTTTGGACAAGACCCAGTCTATTTAGAGGAAGCCATGTGGTACCATGGTGGTTGAGAGCATTAGGGTTTTGTCTCAAATTGCCTATTTTGAATCCTCATTGTAACATTCCCTAGATGTTTAACCTTGGCCAAGTTATTTAACCTCTCTATGCTTCTTATAACAATAAGAGAACTTGTCATAGGACTGCTATGAGGATTAACAAAAAATACTGTAATGAGGAACAAGTAAGATATCAGTGACTGAAAGAGTTCAGAGTCGAGAGGCTACTCTGGAGGTCATTCTTATGCAAGCTTCAGTTAGACATCGCTACCATCATAACTTGCCAAACCCCAACCAGGACCATTCCAGCCAATCCTAAAGAACACCCAGGGCATTAAATAAAATTCTGCAAAGGTTCCATGCACTAGGGTAACTTTCCAGAAACTTACAACCGCCAGATGGATCCCTAGACCAGTAAATCCTGAAATGCATCAGGGCCAACCTCTCCAGAACATCAACTAGTTCCATCTCCCTAACCCATATTACTGCCAGCCCCTTCCAACATGAAAAATTTAGAATGGGCATAGAAATACTCCTAAAGAGTGGGAGAAAGATCAAAGGTGATGGTGGAGTTAAACAGAGAAGGTAGGCTTTAACAAATGAGAATGATTGCTGAATCATTATACTGATACTTCTTATAGTCTCCAGTATCTTAGAGCAGCTAGAAGTAAAAACCCGAAATTGTGAATTGTAACCTACACCAAACTCTGAAATCTGTTCTACAACTAATTGTTGCACTGTGCTTTGAAATTTATTGCTTTTTAGTATATATGTTATTTTACACAAAAGGAAAAAAATTCTTCTAGCCTCCAGTGTTCTGGTGCAGCTAGAAGGAAAAATACGAAATAGTGGAATGGTAACCCATAACAAACTCTGAAATCTGTTCTGTATCTACTTATTGTAGTGGACTTTGAAAATCATTGCTTTTTTCCCTTTTCTTTGCATATTTGTTATATTTAACAATAAGAAATGTTTAAAAAATTAACAACAACAATAACAAAAAAGAAATACTGTAATGAGTATGAAGTGTTGAGCACATAGTAAATGATCATAAAACAACTAACCATTATGGCTAATTCCTGAACCAAAGGAAACAGAGCTTTGCTCTGCATCTGCCTCAGTGTATAATTGTCCCACCTCTACCCCCTTTCAGGAGCCCTGGATCTGAGGTTAGAAAATCAGAGTTTAGGTTACGGCCCATCATTCTCCCATCTTGACTACCCCTTTTCTTCTACCTCTGCCTTGGCAGTACGACAAGGCTTCACCCTAGCCGTGGCTGCAGCTGACTTTAACTCCCACCCCCCTGTCTAAACAAGGTTGTCAACTCACCTGTTTTCCCTGCAGCTTGACAGCCTACCTCCCTGGGAATGCAGAACCCAGGGCAGGGGCCCATCCGCTGGGAGCTTACCCAGGCGGGCTGAGGTCGTCTGTAACACTGCTGAGTCAGGGGGAACCTAAGGTCCATGACTGGGGGTAGTGAGCATATATTCTCAGGAGACGACACACTGGGCTCCAATTCTCTCTCTCTTCCCTGCAGCTTTCAGATTCATGGCAGAGGCTGTGCAACTTCATTACTATTTACACCCACAGCGGCTCTCAGACTTTGGTAAACCCAAGAATCACTGTGGGAGCTTATTAACAATGCAGCCTCTGCATTCCTTTCCCTGCAATTTATAATCTGTAGGTCTGGGGTGGGGCTTGGGGAGACGTATGCTCAAAACTCAGCTATTCAACATAATAAGTGGATTATGTAGTTTATGCCAGGTGGTACTCTCAGCACTAGTGATACATCAAAGTGAAAAACAGAAATAAACCTCTGCTCTCATGCAGCTTACATTCTAGTGTGGGAGAGGAACAGACAATAAACAGAATAAGTGAATTTTATACTATTTAAAAGGTGATGAATGCTATAGGGAAAATAGAGCTGGATGATGGGGATGGAAGAAATAGAATTTCTTGCATTTCTATCGGAGCTGGCCTCACTGAGAAGGCCTTGAAGGAGGACAGGGAGGGAGCTGGCAGGTATCTGGGAAGGGCACAGACTCTGAGGTGGGGAAGGGCCTGGTTGTTGAAGGAGTGGCCAGAGGGGCTGGAGGGCAGTGAGCCTGAGGGGAGAGGTAGGAGACAGGCCAGAGAGGAGAGGGCTGCTTCCCATGGAGTCTGGGGGTGTGGTTGGGACTTTGGCTGTGTGAAAGGGGAGCCACTGCAGGGTTCAGGGCACCCTTGCCTAAGTTTGCCTTGCTGCATCCATGTGCCCTAGTGGCGGTGGTAGCTGTGGTGGGTGAAATAGCATATTTTAGCCCTAGCAGAACCCATCTGCATGCCACCCATATGCACAGAAACAGAGTATCATATTGCCATCTGGACATGGCCATGTTCTGGTCACCCTGGTACATTTCCTTTTGAAGCCTGAGTCATGGGTTCTCTGATAATTCTCTGAGTCTACGGAGTTACCCAGCCCAACGCATACCTCATCAGCACCTGGACCCTCTTTGTTAGTAAGTCAAGTCAGACATTTATTCTGTGACTACCAGACCCTCCATCTCCCTGCACTGGCTCCAGACCTGTCAGTTCTTGCAGTTTGCAGCCTGCAAGAATCAGAGGAGGCCAGAATCCAAGCTCTGTGTCACTGCTTCAGCAACTGACAATAACAAGTGATGGCGAGGATGTGGAGAAACCGGAACCCACAGAGATCACTGGTGAGCAGGTTAAATGGGCAAGCCCTTTTTGAAAATTGTCTCAGTAGCTCATAAAGTTAAACAAACGTTTTACCATACATACTACTAATTCAGGTATTTACCAAAGACAGATTAAAAACATACTTTCACAAAAATATACACAAAATTGCTCATAGCAGCTTTACTCATAAAACCCCCAAACTGGAAACCATCCAAATGTCCATCAACTGTTGAATGGATAAACAAATTGTGGTAGCCCTCCTTACCATGGACTGCTAGCCAATAATGAAAAGAAACAAAATATGAAGACTGCAACATGGGTGAATTTCCAAGCATTATGTTAAGTGACTGTATGATTACAGTTATATGACATTCTGGAATAGGAAAAAGTGTAGTAACAGAAAGCGGATGGAGGGTTGTCCCAGGCTGACTGGTGGTACAGGGAGACAATGAAGTACAAAGGGGTACAAGGAAACAGAATAATGGAACTGTTTCATAGCTTGTTTTGGTGGTTAAAAATTCTAATCACCTACCAAAATTTATCAAACTGTACACTTAAAATGTGTGAACATTATTGTATATAAATAATGTCATAAACAAAAAATCAAGGGCGTGGGGGAGGTGACAGCAGGCAAAATAACTGGTCAAAATCAAACCAGTAAACCAAAATTCCTGGACAGTCCCGGGCTTGAATTCCTACCAACCATGTGGCTGGAACCCCAGTCTCCTGCTGCGTGTAGGGCTCCAAGCCAAAGCGTCCCGGCCCCCATCTCATTTTGTAATTCAGTTTAGCAGCTGCGCCCTTCTCTGGCCAGCTCCTGTTATGGGACGTTGCTGGGGCCGGCCTCCACTCTGAAGGTCGCAGCCACCTGTGTGGCTGCTACTTCCTTGGGGCCGCAGCATCGGTTTCGCCTGCTAAGAGACAGGTGCACACCTTAGACCGGGCGGGGGCGTCTCTGCTGGGTTTGCACTCGGGCCGCGTTTTCTCGGCCGTGGGGGGTGGCATTCTCCCTCCTCCTGCCTCCCACCTAGCTCCTTTGCTAGTCGTGGCACCTACCCTCAGGTGCCAGGTACCAGTGCGCATCGCGCAGCTTCCTCCTCGCTCCAGCCCGAGGCTCAGGGTCTGAAAGTCAGCTGGGGCCGTCCTCCTGCGCTCAGGCCCTGTGTGCCGCCCCTCCACCCCCACCGCCCGCTACCGCCCCGCATACTAGCCTCTGCCCCACCCCCTACCCCTGCAGCACCGCCCTTTTCTTTTCCCGACTCCGAGGGCAGCAGTGGTTTCTTTTCCCTCCCTTGCACAGAGAAGGGTTGGGCTGCTATTCTGCCCCCTCTCCTAGGCGGATTTGCAGATCTTTGCCCGCAGGGCGAGTGGACTTCGACCCCACCGGGACCAGCGAGGCAGATCCAGCACTAGTCTGGCAAGTTTCTGCTCCCCTCCAAGTATACTCTTTCTCAGGGAACCTCTCGCTATGGCTGGATGAGAAAAAAACCTGCTACAGCCAGCACGTTTCCCAGGAGGGCCAGCACCACCTCCCATTGCACCACCTGGGCAAAGCACTTGTTCATTAAGACCATTTGAGCCCTGAATGCCCTGCTTGGCCCCAGATGGATAGCTCATTTCAGCTAGTGACAGACGCGACGTCTTTACTACTACTTTTATTATTGCTGTTAGTTTAATAATCAAAACAACCCATGCATGTTGTCAATTGAAGCAGTATAAAGTGGGCACAAAAAAGCCTCTCCCTCTCTCATCCCTGCCCACTGCCCAGAAGAGAATGTTGTCAACTTCCTGTTCCATTTCAGCCACTTTCTGAGCAGGTATACATCTATTTGGATTCATAAGCAAATGAGACATGCCTATCAGTCTTTCGTTTGCTCTTTTTAAGTTACTGTGTCTTGGGAATTTTTCTACATCAGTGTTGTGATTTATATAAATGAGCCAAAGCTGGCCTCTGTGTAGTGTCCCTGTGTAGTCACATCTTCACAGCTGCTGGGGTCATTAGAAAAACCCACCAGCACCAAACTAAAACTCTTAACACATCCATTGTTAGTGAATGGATGTGTGTGTGTGGGGAGGGGTGTCTTGTGTGTTTAAATAGCCCCAAATAAGCAACTTTTCATAGCTTGGAGTAAACCTGCTTTACACATCCCTTGAAACTACAGCCAGCTTTCCCCCGCTGATTTGGTAAGAACCTGCACACAGATGGCCCCGTGTTGCTTCTGCCCCTCCGAGCTCTCTGGCCTGGAAGCTTCTCACCCTGGCTGTCACACCTGGACATAGACTCCCCCATTCCTCTTCCTTCTCGTCTTCCCAGAATTGGGGGATTTTCCCCTAGCCCTGTTTTCCCTCTGGTGGCTTCTTCCTAAAGTCCCAACCCCCTCCCCACTGCAAACCTGTCAGTCACCCCCCAATAAATAGTTTGTATGTTACTGCCACCTAGTGGCTAGAGCTTTTCCTTGGTCACAGCAGAAATCCTCTCACTGGAACCCACTGCAAAGTGTATATATATATATAAAGCTATTTTGCGTCTTTGGTGCAGTGGTTCTTCAAGTGTGGTCCCCTGTTCGGCTACTCCAGTATCATCACAGAACTTGTTAGAAATGCACATTCGGGGCCCTACTCCAGACCGTGGAATCAGGAAACTGGGCTGGGGCTTGTTGGGAATGTTTTTACAAGCCCTCTGAGCTCAGGTTTGAAAACCACTGGTTGAGGGAGGGGGAAAAGCAGGGTGAGGAAAGGAGGGATAGGAAGCAAGCTAGCTCTTGTCTTTGCTCTATTGTTTTGGTGTGCCATACTTTATTTAACTAATTATAAAAGAGAAGAGATTTTAAATGTGCTTTAAATGGTAAATCTGGTATTGATGCCATTTAAGGATCACTTTACTTGCATAAATCTATGAAAGGAAAAAGCCAAAATAAAGATATATTCCCATCTCCAAGAGAAACTTGGAAATAGTTTTCATGCCAATTTATTATTACAAGACCCATGAAGTAAGCCATAGTGAGTGGTTAAGTGTCACAAGGTTGATGGGCACGTTGAATCTCTTATGCAAACGTATTACAGGTGAAGAAATACAAATATTTATGTGTAGTTTACAATAACAAACATACGCAGTTTCAAGGTTACAGGTCAATGGTCCTTGAAAGATAACTATGAATACAAACCTCTAAATGTTACAGGAAAACTTGTTGCTCTTTCTCAGTAAACTGACTTTGACAGAAACACAGCTTCATTCATATAAGATTCAGAAATAAGTATAGACTTCTCAATGTTACGGTAATCAGTTGGTAAATATTCTCTAAATTTAATTACTTGCTAAGTATTTTCTAACTTTTCTTCTTATCTTTTAGACAACACAAAATGGCTAACCAGAAGCTTCACCTATTAAAAGCGTTTGTATCAACAACTTCTTCATTCCAAATGTCCATTAGTACCATTGAAACTTGTGATCCCTGGTTTCAAATTATAATTTTAACTAAAGTTGGGCTTATAATTTTCAACTTACCCCAGTCCTCAAAATAATGGGTATTTGAAGTGCTTCCAGTTTTTGGGCCATCATTGCTTCAGTGACATATGAACTAGTGCAAGGGGAGCTGACAGAGTTATTATGTAGAGAATAACAACCGGCCTCTAAAAAATAAAATTAAAAAGTTAAAAAAAAAGAATAAAAAGATTTAAGAGAAAAAAAATAATAACCTGTCTCTGATTCATAACATTTGTGCACACTCAGGGTGAAATTAATAAAAATGATATTAAAAACCCAACAGTAACTGGTTGATTAGTGAAGATCTATAGTTATTCTCCATGACCCATCTACGATTTGTACCAGCCAAGCAGGAGGATTCAACGGGGCTGCAGCTTTCAAGTCTTTGGGGGTGGCACTAACTTGGGCAGTTTCCCGAGGATGGGGTGTTACTTGAGATTTAACACCTTGGCAGGAGGTTAGTTCCAGGGGTCTCTATTCAGTCCTTCCAGCCACAATAGCCCATACTCCGTGGTCAGGGAACCCATGAGAGAATTCTGCCAGTTTGCTAAGTTTCTCTCTTCCTTTTATATCCTCTGAGATTGAGGAAGTAGCCACACTCAGTGTCCATGCTGGACCCACTGTGAGAGGGACTCAGGCCAGGATACTGTCACTTTCTCCCATTCTGCAAAGTGGTCCCTGGTGGACTGTGGGGATTCCTGTAAATTCAAATTCAGAGCCGGTATCTAATAACTCCTAGGAGGTTTGAATATTTCCCCTTCTCCAGCTACAATTACTAAGGTAAAGGGCCACAGTTCCCTCTGGGAATGCTTTGGGAGAAAAATCTTATGTTGCTTTGCAGGGTCTTCATTCTATGGCTCCAGGTCTGTGAATTGTAGAAGAGGCCATACATCCCCTTATCATGTTTTGATTTAGGTTTCCATCCATAAATATACACTCTTCCTACCTTTGTATGTCAGAAGCATTTTAGTAGACTATCCATCTGTTTCATGGGAGTAAAAGTCTGACCTTGTGGCTTGTTGTAGTAATTATGTTCCATTGTCACTGGCTAATTGATGCCACCTGAGCTCCATCACATTCGTGTTGGAGCTCAAAATCATCTGCCTACAGAGGACAGCACCACAGAGTTTTTCAGATATGTGTGTACCCGTCCCCAATACATTTTTCAATGTGTTTGTGTGTGGAGAGTACTTCAGGATCTACCAGTGGGGTATGGCTGGGTAGGGTGTGGTTGGGTGGGGAGTGGCTGGGTGGGGTGTGGTTGGGTGGGGAGTGGCTGGGTGGGGTGTGGTTGGGTGGGGAGTGGCTGGGTGGGGTGTGGTTGGGTGGGGAGTGGCTGGGTAGGGTGTGGTTGGGTGGGGAGTGGCTGGGTGGGGTGGGGTGCTGAATAGATTCATTCAGATGTCCCTATTTTTCTGAGCCTTTGCAGGGATGTTCTGGCAATTCACTCTGTCTGTAGGTTACTCTGGTAGGTAGAATAGTAGCAGATGGGATGAAGTTTGCTGATTAGCTAACCTTAAAACAAGGAGAGTATTCTGGATTATCCAGGTGGGCCTGGATCACAAGAGTCCTTCAATGGAGAAGAAGAATCTAGAAGACTCAGAACCAGAGAAAGCACATCATGAAAAAGACGCAGCTGTCCACTTCTAGTCGTGGCCGTGGAGGAAGGGGCCTCAAGCTGAGGAATGCAGGCAGCCCCCAGAAACTGGAGAGGTAATTAAACAGATTCTCTCCCGGAGCCTCCCGAATGGAACACACCTGCACCACCTTGATTTTAGCCTCCTGAGATGAATTTTGGACTTCTGGTCTTTGGAGTTGTAAGATAATATATGTAGCTTTATGGCACTGAGTTTATAGTAATATGTTACAGCAGCAATAGGAAACAAATACAGCTACCACTGAGTCCAGGCTTGAATTTAACGTCATTCCCAAGTTCTAGAGCCCATATGTTAGATCCTGAATTTCAGATAAGCAATGCATGATCATAAATTTAGCCTTATCAAGCTTGATAGTAGTGGTATGCTTGTAAATGTTTAACAATCATCCTTCTAAGGAAAATAAACCGAACAAACCCTGATTTATAGCATTTGCCAGTTTCCAAGTTGTAAATACTCTCAGCATGGCTCATTTCAAGCTACAGGTATGATATTACTGAATACAGAATTGGGAATAGATGCATTATGTAGTATTTACACTGCACAATAGAGGTAAATAACCTTAAGAGCATAGATAACAGGAAAATGTAGCAAAGATAAATAGAAGCAATGAGCTTTGAGTATTTATTTTTAATATACTAGTTGTAGTATATACATATTAGATTTATTTAATTTAAGTTTTAATAATGGCTGCGGATAGAAAGTAGGTTGCAAAATCCCGAAAGATTTAAAAGTTGTCTCCCATGATCTGGCACACCCAGCACTTATATTTCATCGTCTGTCCATCATCCTTAGCGTGCATTCTCGACTCCTGCCAGCACAGATCAAGGAGAGCACGTTGCGTTTTTGCCTGTGCTACGTCGGGATCTAACTCTTGTTATAGTCCTGGAGGCATATCCTGGTGGTAGGATGGATTCTGAGAAGAATTGGCGTCTCTTTATGAGCAACTGCTTCCCTGGACTTCACTGAAAGCTTTTATGCAAGGGTCATTTATTTCCCTGGACGGATGAGGGTCTGCTTCTAAGGAGAAAGCAGATTTAAGGAAAATTGGGAGGTTCAGAATTCTTAGCGTCATCTGTGTCTGTCCAAATGTCCCCATTCTTTATCTCAGAGTTCCGCACCTTCCTCATCAGTGTCCTCACCTCCTCCCAGCGGCTCTCCGAGTGGATGTGCCTCCGGATCCCGGGAGGAGGAACTTGGCAAAACCCCAACCCCAGAGATTCTGGTTCAGTAGCTGTGGAGGACCCAGGAATTTGCACCTCTCACATGTTTCCGGCGGACGTTGCTGCTGCTGGTGTGGAGACTGTGCTCGGAAATGACCGTCTTAGTGTAAGACCCCTGGTGGGGTTGCATGTTTATCTGTCGCTGCACTTTTGCAGCCCTGATAATCAGACGCTGGGCTTGGTTCCGAGGCATGACTGCCTGAGGTTTTAGGAGATGAAGGATTCCTTCAAAGCTGCCACAGAGGCTTTGGATTTCCCAGATGTGTTCTCAGTTGGGCATTCAAAGCCTTCAATTTCTCCTTTTCCTTCTGCATTCTCTCCAGCTCCATTAGAAAAAAGCCAGCTGACTCTACGAACTGTATAATTACTCTTTGCTAGCCTTTGACGTGGGACAAATCACCCCAAAACATAAAGGATAACTATGTTTAAAATGTTAAAATGACAATTTTAAATGCATAAAAGGTTAAAATGACAATTATGTTATTTGCTTACAGTTCTGTGGGTCAGCTGGTTCGTTGTTTTACCATGCCTGGGGCTCAGCTGGGATGCTGGAGACACCTGGGGTGGCCGAGACCTCTTTTCATGTGCGGTCTCTCCCCCCAGGAGGTCGGTCTGAGTGTCTGCTCATGCTCGCCAAAGGGTTGTACTGGGACAATTTTTCCGGAGGATAGATTCTTAGAAGTGGAACTGTCAAGCCTGATAGAGTATTGCCAAATCCTTACTTGGCGTGAATCTGTTCTAAACAGCAGATGTCACTGTTGCCTGCTTATGACTCTTCATCTTCCAGAAAGCAGCCTTGAGCAGAAGAAACAACAATGCATTTGCAGAGTGAGAAAACTGACTCAGGCTCTGCAGCCCCAGTACTTGCAACTGTAACCATTTCTCTCATTCACTCAACTCTCAACTCTCAGATCCATTTGGGGGCATCTCTGTGGCACGATGTAAAACCTTCCTGGCTTTTCTCTTATCTCTAGGGCCTCTCTCAGTCTCTACTTTGCATGCACTAACTTGGGGCGTAGCAGGCTGAGGCCAGAAGTTTAGGCGCATTGGGACAAGGCCTTTGCAGTCCAAATCTACATTTTTCAGATTTTCCCCATTATTGCTTCTGCCCTGCTGGGCAGAGGGCAGCAGTGGTTCCTCTCAAGGGGCCATTGGGATGATCATCTGTGCTATGGTTCCTCTGAAAACAAGATTAGTTCCCACCTTCCCCTTTGGGTAGGACTAAAGTGTTCATTTTAAATGTGCTGCAGGATCTACATTTCAAGGTTGAACTTTATGTTTAGGAAAGAGAAGGGTATAATGAAGCCCGTAGGGGAGGGGATGAGGGTGGGGGTCCATATATTCAAATATCCCCGATTCCCGCTTTCCACTGGGCACTGAGCCCACTCGGTGATTAGGTCACGCAGGGTGCTAGCCTTTCCTCTGGCTTCTAGAATAACATATGGGAGGGAGCTTAGTTCCTAAAGGTTGTGACTCAAATAATAAAACTCTTTTCTCCTCCTCTTCTCCCTCCCCCAAACATAAACAAACAATAAAAAGCAAGGCTCCGCAGGAAATCTGGGGAAGGAATACTCGGCTGGCTGCGGGAAGGATGGGTGGGGCCCGGGAAGAAGAGGAAATAGCAGCTGCCTGGGCAGCTTCTGGGGCCATGGGTTGGGCAGCTGCTCCTAGAGGGTGGAGTTGAGGAAGGGCCAGGGGAGAAGGAAGCCGAGGTCAGGGACAATACTGCAGACACCTGTTTCAGAAGTGGCTGGAGGTTTGTGCAGCAACAGCAGTTTCCGCCATGGCCCGTGGGAGGGGAGTGGGTCCCTCGGGTAGATTCCCAATCTCAAGAATGGTTTAGGATGACAGTATCTGTGCATCAGGGTGGTTCTGGGACAGTCCTGATTTCAATGGCTCAAATAGAGACAGTTATTGATTAATTATTTGCTCAGTGTATTTCTTTGCCTGTTCTCTTATTCCTTTTGGAAAAAGCTACATGGTAAATGTGCAACAAGATGTGCTTTAATTTTCATAGTTTTGTAAGAATTTTCAAATATTCATGTAACTGATAAAGAAAAAGAAATCTTTTATTGAACCTTTGGTCCTGAATGTTAGTTTGGATCATGGTGACATTTAGGAAGCCATCAGATGCATCTGATATTAACTCCTTGGAGCAAAATGCATACCCTTATTTTTGTATCCACATGGCAGAAAATCAAATGATGGACTCCAGGCACAGAAATGGTAGTTCTTATCAATGGAGATTTCTCACCCCTGGGACTCATTCTTCCTTTCTTTCATTCATCTCTCTCCCCACATCCCTACCTGAAGAGACAAGCAAACCCACAAGTACTATAACCCTGAGAGTCATCTAACAACAGCCTTTACCACTCAGCCTGTTAGGGGGAAACAGTTTCGGAGACATCTTTCTAGAGAGGGGCAGAGGGGGCTGAGCAGGGCCTGAGGGTACAAGAATGTGTCTTAGTTCCCAGGGCAGCTGGCGGAGAGGGAATAAGAGGCCCATGGGGGAAGTGCGAGTGGCCAGAGTGGCTGGATGAGGAAGGCGAACTCCCCTGAGGGGGTCCATGGAAGGGAGGCATCAGGCAGGCACTTCAGTGGGATAATTCCTTAGCAGGTGAGAGGTGGGCTGGAAGAGAAACATCTACTTGAGGCACCTACATGGGCGATGATGAAGCGATCAGATGAGAAGTGGCGAGGACCTGCATGTGAGGGTACCTGGGCATTCTAAAGAAGGGACCGGCTGCCCAAGACAGCAAGGAGGTAGGCGGGACTGGATGTGGGCACCAGAGGCCGGGTGAGCTGCCCACTGGGCAGTGTGTTGGAGAGGCTTTTCTGAAGCCTCAGGAGGGAAGGAGCGAGTTGCAGACTGGCCTGGAGAAGTGACGGGTTGGTACACACCCCAAAGAGGGGTGGGATAGGTGGGGGCTTGAGGCAAGTCCTGAGGAGGCAGAGGCAGAGGTATCGGGGTCTGGATTGGAAGGAATCTCTTGGACTGTGCTTCCCTTGGCCCCTTCCCTCTCTTGATAGGTGAGCTCATTTAGCTCATTTGGGGCGCGGTCTTTCAGTATGGCACAAGTGATGGGCTTCTTGTTCATTTCTGTTAGCAGCTATTAGGGATGAGTGCATTCTATGAATACCTGGGTTACTTTCTCTTTAAACTAGCATTTATGACAGTGCATCTAAACCATGGCCGCACAGTGGAATCACCGGGGATCTCTAAAAAGCAATGATGTCTGGGTCTCATCCCCGAGAGATTCTGATTTAATTGGCCTGGGGATACAGGCTGAACATAGGAATTTTTTAAAAGCTCCCCAGGTAGCTGTAATTTGCAGCCAAGCTTGAGAACCACTGAGTATGGTGGGCTTAAAGTATGCCTGGCATGCTAATAGCCATACATATGCATCCTTTCACTTAGTCCTCTTAACCGGGGATTCTCCAAGTGGGATTTCTGTACCAGCAGCAGCAGCAGCACCTGGGAACCTGTTAGAAATGCAAGTTCTCGGGTTCCTAGTGAATGAGGAACTCTTGGGGGAGGGCCCACCAGTATGTTTTAACTGGTTGTCTTCTAGTTGTGGGAGCGGAACAAGCTGGAGATTGTCCCCACTTGAGAGTCACTCACTGACTCAAAGAAAAAAATCTCTAATGGTGGAATTTCAGCACCAGTAAGTTGTGTTGAGATGTATTGGGGACAGAAAGACTCTCTCACTCCCTTTCAGATAACACCTATCGGTTAGTTCCCCACATTTCCTTTCTTTTAACTGGAGGAAAAGTGAACTTGTTCAGTCTGCACCCACTATCCTTATGTAGAATAAAAACTCTTAAATGTGGCAGAACAAAGTACATCGATTGCTTCCTTCTAAGGGTGACTTTTCTCCCAGGTCTCCAGTTTTCCCCCCTCTTTCTCCTCAGCCTGAGGCATCGAGTTTGTTGTCACTCCCCACCCCCCCAAAGATTTTTCTTTAAAAAGGCAAAAGTGCAATATTTTCTTAATTCCTCAGTCTGCAGGGACTTTTAACAGGTATTCTCAAGGGCTCCCCCACTGGTGATTCTAAGATAATAACCTGCGCACACTGGCTTTTCTTTTGGTATGCGCTCAAGGTAGGGGAGGGAAGTGGGGGTGGGAAGATGAAGGGGCAAGGAATGGCAGGGGGATCTGTTGGATAACATCCTGAGGCCAACTAATCGTCTAACTGCCTTTCATTTCTTTTCCAAGAGACACTAGTAATGGAGGAAGAAGAGGCTGCAAAGAAGGCTCAGTGGAGTAGATGTAAGAGAGGAGGCCTACTTTGGTAGCTACGTTTTGCCCCCTGCCCTCTTTTGCCTGGTGCTGGGGCTTGCTCAGCCCTTCCCAGCACCTATCCCACAGAATTCCTGGTGATCTGCACACGTGGACATTTGCAAAAACCTGAGTTTCTTCACTGCAGGACTTCTCAGGTCCTTTATAATACAGATGGCTACTGTTCGCAAAGTTTTCAAACTCTTAACCACACAGCCTCTTTCACAAGGGATGTTTACAGGATTGGTGTTCTGGGGACCCCACTCTGGGGAAGCCAATCTCGCTATGTGAGGTCTGGGGATAACAGGCAGAGGTGTTGAGGCGAGAGGGGATTCTGAGGTTTCTGAATGTAGTTCCTGTGGCTTCCTTGCTGAGTAATTGGGGGAGAAATCTCCTTTCTTCTTTGCCAACCAATCTGAATTTCCCCAGTATTTGGTCCTAAATACTTCTTTCTATTCACCTCTAAATTTCGGCTGGGCCTTAAATGGGAAAACACATATCACAGTGCTGGAAATTTCTTTAGCTGATTTTTCCTTATGTCTACATTATTTAATGTATTTAATGTGTCGGTGGCCTTACCTATAAGCCAACATGGGCATTTTGCGTTCCTGAAGTGGCCCCGGCTGAGTCAGCCCAGAAAGAAGACTGCCAGGTCCCTACGAGGGAAGGAGGGAACAGAGCAGGAGGCTTCTCCTCCTCCCCACTTTCTGATCCTGGTGAAACGATGACTGTTCTAGAAGCACCATGGAAAGAAGGTGCTCCGCCCAGCTCTGGGAGGACCCAGAGTAAACCAGCGTTGACAGGATAACACATCGATGATGCAGATGCAGCTCTTAATGGACAAAGCCAACTTCCGTTCTGTTTTTGAAAGACTTGTTTATGGATCTAGTCCCATCAAAATGAGACTGATGGGAATAAAAAAAATCTAAGGATACTTTCCCAGTTCAAAAATATCAACAAGGTGTCATTGGCTTCTCAAGGATGAAGGGGGAGAGGGATTTTGTGCAACCATTGTGCCCTATTTGCTCTTGTCAGCTCCCACCTGTCCCCCCTTCTCTGGAGAATTGCCTGGGCCAAATGGGAGCCACCTCTCCCCACCGCCTATTACCCATCCCCCCAGGAGTAGACTTGCTCGGTGACTGACAGGCACAAGGACACAAAATGCCACCCATTTACCTCAAGGCGGGACAACTTCTCTGGTGCACTTTGTGATCCTGGGTCCCCTGTGGGGTCAGGCTGAAGCCAGGCTCCCGCTGAATCCAGCTCCCTGGCTTACCTAGCTCTCTTTCCTGCTGATCCTGCATCCCTTGCCCCTAGAAATGCCAGATTTAGCAAATAAAAATAATGATGCCCTGTTAAATTTCAGATAAACAACATTATTAGTATAGGTTTGCCCCACGAAATATTGGGGCCAGCTTATCCTGAAAAACTTTTTACCTGAAATTTCAGGGCATCCTGTTCTTTACCTGGCAGCCCTACTTGCACCTCTTCTCCTGAGTGTGCTCCCCCCAAAAACCACTCAAACCAAGGCTCTGTCTCATACTCTGCTTTGGGGAACTTCCTAAGAAAGGAGGGTGGGTGAGAGGGCGGGAAACAAAGGAGACAGTTTGAAGCATTCAGGACACTTTGTTCTGAGCTGCTCGGGCAGTGGCACGTAAGCAGCTTTTCTTACAAGTGGAAGTTGGGGACACTGAGGACCAGGATGAGGGGCAGCTGTGCCTCCAGTGGGGGTCCGTCAGGTCCCAGAGAGAATGCAGTGGCCAGCCTGTGCCCCCAGGGTGGGATTCTGGCTTCATGGGTTTTGCCTAACTAGGCCTGAGATCTTGATGGGAACCTGCGCCAGCAGATTTCAGTTTACCTAAGTGACGCTTCCTTCCCAGCCCTCGTGGGCGGCAGGCGCGGTCCTGCTAATGTTACGTCACTGGCTCTGGTCCTGACAGCAACCATTCAGCCTCATTTCCTCATCTTTCAACGCAATAACCCTGTGACTTACCATGGCCGTGTTCCCCTGAGAACGCGTCTGTGGTATAGACCTCTAAGTGCAGATGTGAAGCTTCACTAGACCTGTCATGTGTCTGGTCTTACACAACTAGCTCATTTGGGAGGCTTGCTTTACAGAAGATTTCCTCATAGTGCGCTGTTTTCTAGGATAGGATGGTGCTTTTCAGACTTCAGTGGGGACCTTGATAAAATGCAGGCTCTGACTCAGCGGGTCTGCAGCGAGACCTAAGGTTCTGCATTGCTGCTGGCACTCAGGTGAGGCCACATGCTGGGCACGTCCCTTCTTACAGGTGGGAAACCAGGCCCAGAGGGCGTAGGGAAGGGCACCTGGTGGCTGAAAGCAGAACCCGTGCCCTTAACCACTAAGCTGGGAGAATGGGGAAGCTGGCTTTTTGAAATATTGGTGGACAGGTTGGGCGTATACATGAAGTGACAAAAAACTGTGCCGGGAGACTTGCAGAGACCCGGAGCAGTTGCCAGATCACCTGCACACGACCTTGGGACATCCTAACTTCGTTGTGTTACTGTGAGATGGGCCCTAACAGTGACGCCTCCTGCTGGAGGGTTTTGTGGCGTAACCCATGCAAGTGCTTAGCTCTGTGCCTGTCGCTGTAAACACCTGACAGCCGGTGACCATTATTAATGTGCCCTCAACAACAGACCCCAGCGGGGCAATGTGCCAGGGAGGACTGGCCACGGCCACAGAGGCAGGCGGGACGACTGAGGCAAGACTTGGGATGGAAGCTGTGGCTTCTGTTTCTTTAGGATGAAACTTAAATGCTTATGTTCTGCTCCTGCTGCTTCTAGAAGGTGTAGGCACGCTGCAGCTGCCACATATGAGAAAAAAGGGCAAAGACTTCTAAAGAGAGGCAGCTTTGGGGTTACAAAGCTCACCCACAGCAGCAACAGATTGAAAGGCATTGTCCCCTGGAAAATGATGGGGAGCATCAAACCATTATGTGGATAATCAGTCGGAGTAGACAGTGTACCAAGACAGCTCAATAGAGGTGATCGCTTAATGCCTTCATTACCTGTTCTGAACAGCAACTCCCCATTGACTTCGCTGTTACAGATGGAGCCTCCCTGGGGTGAGCTGTAAATTGTATGGATTTAACCCATGTCGGCAGCAGGGCATTGATTTCACCGCCTGGGGCACAGAGCCCCACGTTCTCACCGTTTGCAAGGAACACCTGGGTGTCTGTACACAAAGGTTTCACCGCTCACAGGTCACGACTAGAGACTTAGTATATTGTAGGTTCCCAGGAAGCAAAACGGTTTAAGCTTTGAAAAGAAAGAAAAGTGCCGCGTGCATGTGGGAGGACTTAGCTTTTGATTTTTAGCTGTGAGTGATACGTAAAATTATGACTCTGGGTCATTGTTCTAGTTTGCTAGCTGCCAGAATGCAATATACCAGAAATAGAATGGCTTTTGAAAAGGGGAATTTAATAAGTTACTAGTTTATAGTTCTAAGGCCAAGAAAATGTCCCAGTTAAAACAAGTCTATAGAGATGTCCAATCCAAGGCATCCATCCAGGGAAAGAAACCTTGGCTCAAGAAAGCTGATGAAGTTCAGGGTTTCTCTCTCAAGTGAGAAGGCACATGGCGAACACAGTCAGGGCTTCTCTCTCGGCTGGAAGGGCACATGGCAAACACGGCGTCATCTGCTAGCTTCCTCTCCTGACTTCCAGTTTCATGAAGCTCCCCAGGAGGTGTTTTCCTTCTTCATCTCTACAGGTCACTGGCTCGTGGACTCTCTGATTTGTGATGCTGCAGCATTCTCTGTTTTCCCCGAATCTCCTTCATTCTCCAAAATGTTTCCTCTCTTATAGGACTCCAGAAACTTATCAAGACCCACCAAATGGGTGGAGACATGTCGTCACCTAATCCAGTTTAACAACCATTCTTGATTAAGTCACATCTCCAGGGAGATGATCTGATTACAGTTTCAAACATAAAGTATTGAATAAGGATTATTCTACCTTTATGAAATGGGATTTAGATTAAAAATGGCTTTTCTAGGGGACATATATCCTTTCAAACCAGCACAGTCATGATTCTTTAGGACTTAGAACAGGGTGAGGCCTGTTCTCATTTTTAAAATGTAAATTAAATTATTGTTTAGAACAACTAAAAAAGTGGTCACCGAAAGCATTTTCCTAGGCATGCATTCATAGTACTCCTTTCTAAAGAGGGCTGTATGATAGAACATGTTGCAAAGATGGAAATGTCGTGCCTCTGTTCTGGCCAATGGAGAAGACACCAGCCAGATGTGGCTACCGAGTACTGGGAATGTGGCTAGTGCGACTGAGGATATGAGCTTTTAATTTTAATTATGTTTTATTAAATAAATAACTGTAAACGGCCACAGATGGCTAGTGGCTACCATCTCGCACAGCGCACTTCTAGAGAGAGAACTTTATCTATCAAAGTCCCAGAAGCTGTCATTAACATATGGGATATCAGGTGAGTATGAAGTCAGCAAGTTAAACATAAAATATTGGCCAGCCAGCAGGTTGTTTCCCTTACTTCTCAGTTCGATGGGAGGTTATTTTACAAGGATAATGATATAATGAATAAAATCTGTCTTCTTTTCTACTTACCTGGCAGAAAGAAATAGTTGTTATAGTTCAGAGGCTGTTAATGAGCTAGGCTGCACATTGTAAAATACCATTCAGTATAATGCAGTTCTACGACAGGAAGGCAGACAGTGCTCTTAGCGGCAGCAGTTGCCCTGCTGCCGTGTGGTGTGGTTGTCATGCTTTGCTCCTTCCCACTTCCTGCTCTTCTGTTTTTCCCTAGTATCTCTCTCTTTTGAAACTTTTTTCCATCGATCCTCCCCTGGCCCTCTTCCTCACCCCAGTCTATGGTGCAGTCCCACCGATGGGCACCGTGGTGAAAATGATGAAGGTACGTAGCATGGATGACTCTTATTCCTGCAAGATCTGTCTTCATTTTCTTTAAGCCAAATTGCCACACTGGTCAGGTGTCTAATCTCAGCCGGGCGGGCAGGCAGGCAGGCGGGCTTGGAGACAAGCCCTGGGTGCCACACTAAGCCGTTCATCTCGGAGGTCCTGCCCCTTCCGTGGTGCAGCTGGCCAGGAACCTGGAGGGCAGGACATTCCCCCCCGTTACCTCCCGCCCCCACTCTATCAGATGCTTTCCTCCCAGTGTGACCCTCAGGAACTCAGGTTCACTGAAACCCCAGACAGAAAGTGGGGACATCTTTCGTGTCCCTGGGGAAAGGGAAAACAACAGCCTGACTTGCCTTCTTGGGATTGAGGAGGGAAAACAATTCAGAGAACAAAATGCAAACATCACTCGTTCTTTCTGATTCTTCTAAAGCTGTGAACATAAAAGATAAATTAACATCATGCTTTGAGATATTATTTTGAACTGTGCTGCCTAATAAGTTAGCCACTAGCCATCTGTGTCTATTTAAATTTAATTAAAATGAAATAGAAAGAAAAGATTCAGTCCCCCAGTTGCACTAGTCACATTTTAGGCGCTCAGTGGACACACACGGCTGCTCTGTCGGTCAGTGCCAATACAGAGCATTTCCATCATGGCCAGAAGTTCTGTTGGGCAGTGCTAATGTAGACCAAGCTCTACAGTAAGATTTCACATGGAATAAATCATTTAATTTTCATAACACACCAATGAGATAAATATTCTCATTTTATAGAGCACGAGCAAAGATCCAAAGAGGCTTAAGGTTAACCAGGTTCCAAATGGCAAACTTGAGGATTTCAGTTCAGTTCTCTCAGACTTTTGATCACTCATTACTTCAGAGCCTGAAGGGTTCCGCCCAACCCCTGTAGCAGTGAGTGGCTATCATAAGACCAGGTTAAAGAAATGTCCTGCGTATCAGGAGGGAACATTGTGATTAGAACAGAGAGGTAGTCTTTCATGGCTGGAGGAATGGCTTCTTATCTTTGAGTGGTAGGCTGTATTCGAGAGCAGGAATTTTTGCCTTGTTAGCTCCAAGTCTCATTGCCAGAGTGGTGTGGAAATCTCCGAGGTGCCTTACAGAACCAAGGAGAAACCTCAGACTGCTTGAACAAAATGGCGTATTGTTTGCCTCTGCTTTTAAGCATCATGTCAGTTATCCAGCAAACGGAAGCCTAATTGGCACCAGGTTTGGGTCTCACCAGTTTGTGCTGCAGCAGGGACATGTCTCAGCATCCCTCCCTCAGCCCCCAGCCCAGGCACTCCCAGCAACCTCAGCTCCCCCAGTCTTGCTATTTGGAGTTAGAGTGAGCGCTGGGGTCAGATGGGCACAGGGCTCTGGAGTGGAGTGGGAAGGAGGCCTGTGTGCTGGTTCCTATATTTTGGGATATCAAGGGGGTCTGAGCAGACAGCCTGCTCCTCTAACCTAGATGAGTGGCACTTTCATGAAAATCACACATCTAAAGAGAATACATGCTGAGAGAAAGTGGAAAAGAACAAAAGAAGACTAAGAAAAGATTAAAGATATCTTTCTTTGATTAATTTTCTACCATTTATACTCTGGTATGCTACTGAAGCATTTAGATTCTGCCTGAGGCATTTTTTAAAAATTGGCTCCTGTTAATGTGCCAGGAAGCTATGTAAACAAAATCTTGTCTAGGTGTGGGGTTTTCAAAGGGCAAATCCAAATGAGGAATGAGGTCTAGTTTGTTAAAAAGCCAAAAAATCCAAGCTTTCAGTGAGTGAAATTCTGCATAAATATTTGCATAGTGCTTGTCAATATATCAAGTACTTTTATATGCATCATTTCACTGACTAGCAGTCTTGGTAGGTAGGCCAATAGGATTATTATCAGTACTGTATAAACTAAGTAGACCAGAAAGACACGGAATTTGTAATCAAACAGACCCAGGTTCACATTCCATCCTTATGGAATCTGTGTGACCTCGGAAAAGACACAGCCAACCCTCCTCCGAATCAGACCCCTGAAAGCAGTTTGATGTACGTACCTGTCGGACTGGTTGTTACCCGCAGGTTAAGGTCCATCATCCAAGAGCATCTGGAGGGGGAAAGAATGGGGGGGAATTGGTGGCAAGCCATCAGGACTCAGTAACAAAAGTTTAGGCCAAGCTCAGCTCTGGCAGGAAGGATCAAAGAGGAAAGTTAATTCTGTGGTCAATACCAAATACAAAAAGCAAATGTCTGGGTGTGGCAGACATACCCTAAAGTGGGCCCCAATGAATTATTCCTATATAATCCTTCCCCTTGAGTGCAGGTAGAACCTCTGACTAGCTTTCACCCAAATAGAATATGGCAAAGGTGATGGATGTCACCCCCTTGATTAGGGTGTTATATGACACAGGTGAAGGACATCACCCCCTTGATTAGGGTACATTTTCTAAGACTCCATCTTAGCAGACTGGAATAAGGGGTTCCTTATTTAGCTTTAAAGGAGTAAACTTCCATGTTGTGAGAGAGCTGTGTGACAGGGGACTGTGGGCAACTTGCAGTAACTGAGAGCAACCCCCAGTTGGAAGCCACAAAAAGCCAGCAGCCACAGGAGGGGGACTCTGAAAACAACACGCGTGAGGTTGGAACCGGATTCTTTCCTAGCCAA